>NC_142574.1:22495000-22821875 GCF_041283825.1 Pyrus communis
TGCTCCAACATTTCTTCTTCTATTGTGGTCTTTAAGGCAAACATTGATTTGCCTGCTTTAATTTTCCACTTCCGCAAGACGCCGTTAGCATCTTCCGCTGCCGGTTGTGTAACTTCACTACCACCGATAGCCTCCCACAAGTCTTGACCTTGAAGGTAAGACTCTATACACGTTGCCCACGTGTTATAGTTTTGGTTGTTGAGCTTCTTGATTCCTCCAACAACTTGAAGATCACCCATTGTATCGGCAAGACTTTGACTACACCGAACAAGCTTGAGTGACTACCGTGCAGAGTAATACACTACTCTCGACACAAAGAAGCTCCCTCTCAAGGTTTGTGATAACCCCAGCAATAATCTCAAGAAATCTTTTCTGATGTGGAAGATCAGTCAAAACTGCAACCACAGAGCATACTCGGAATTTCAAGAGACTTTACAACCAATGCTCTACCAAGAACGATCCCTGACCGACTTGGCTCTGATACCAATTGTTGAATAAGAAGAGTATCCAAGATAACTCTAATGATCCCAAGAAGAAGAAAATAGAGCACACTCTTAAAGAAAGCTCACAAAACAAACTAATTAGCAAAGCTTTTCTTATTTAGCTCTAGGCTTTGTTTCTCCTTGGATGATTTACAATGCTTGAGGACTTGGGTATTTATAGCAAACCAAATGAAAGCTACACCACACACTTACTTCACCTACAACATCCACCTACTTCACCTACAACCTCCACTTACTTCACCAACCTCACACACTTACTTCACCAACCTCACACACTTACTTCACCTACAACATCCACCTACTTCACCTACAATTGACATTGATTCTCAACAGGGATTTCAAGCAATTTTTTATTTTTTTTGGATCCAGTGGAATCCCTTCATCTCATTCGATGACTGCTACTACTATTGCTACTGTCATTGGGTTTCAAGAAGGAGCATTATTCAACCCTTCAATCAAGGCCTCGCACTGCTCATTCGAATTGTCCCTCTTGTGCCTAATTTTTACACAACAACGTCAAGATCACATCTGGGTTTTTCATCTTCCATGCGTAGTCTGTGATTTCAGAAATAAAGTGATATCTGGGTTTTCGAAATCATAGTGAGTCTTCAAATTGTAGCATGATCTAAACGCAGTTGGCTAATGGGTTCTTGCCTAATTCGATCCCACGCGTCAATGAAAAATTCAGCAAGGTGATATATTTAGAGTTTGGGTATGATTTCATTCTGAATTCTTGGTTCAATTTCATGTTCTTGAAGATTTGTACATGTGAATCCCTTGATTCTTTAGGCCAATATAGACGTGAGAATTTTCGGTTCTTGAATTGGGGATTTTTTCATATTTTCATCAAGGTCTTGAATGGCTCGGGTCCACTATGGTTCAGGTTTCTGCGACTGAGAGCAGAGTTTGCTTTCTTTACACCGTTGATTCATTGCTTCTTTTTCATGTTCTCTTGCTGATGAGAGGCGAGTGTGTGTGTTGCTCATCTGGGTAACTGCCACAACGTTGTTGGGTGAAAATGATCACATGGATTAGTTGACATCAGAGGGTATATTAGTTATCAATAAAATCCATACCTTCAATCTCTCTTTGGTATGTTGTAATTCTCAAAGGATCACATATGGGTCATCAATTTATGAAAGTTTAGACCTATGTGCAGACCAGGTGTTTGACGAAATGCCCAGCTCAAAAGTTTTATGTGAAGGTTAAGTTTCTTAGTTACTTGCTTTGATTCTTTTAGTATTGCGTAAATTAATTAGTTTGTTGTTCTGGGCAAAAAGCCATTTAAGTTGAGATGTTGAGATTTAAAAGCATGAAATCATCTTTCTAGTGCGTCTTTTCTAGGTTCTTCAAGTTGTTTTTGATATTTGGGTTCAAGATTCTTCATTGCTTCAAGATTAGTGTTTGTCATGGACTTCATTTGGTTTGCTGGATTTTCGAACCATGAACTGTGCAATTTTTATGTGTCCAATTCTGTCTCTCTGCCTCACTTAAATTCTATTATCTTTTTATTGGGTTTGAATTGTTCAGAAGCTTATAACAGCCTATAATGTTGAGTTTAACCAGCTCAGTTGTTAGCATGCGTCTACTATAAGTCCGATTATACGTGTTTAAGAAAAATATGAAGTTTGTAGAAGTTGTTAACGGTAAATCCCACGAAGGGTAATCCCATGTTATGAATAGGTAAATTGCACAAAGGGTAATCATACATAGATGTTAATTTTCTATTGTTGAAATTGTGAAGGCCAATGCCATTGTTAAAAAGGAGTTGTTTCTGGTAAAATCCACAAAGGGCGATCCCGTGGTACTATAGTTAAGGCCGATGCCACACTATAGTTTGTTAATTTTCTGTTTGTAAATATTAAAGGCCGAAGCCAATGTTGAATGAGATGTTGACGGTAAATCCCACAAAGGGTAATCCTGTAAGAATTTGTATATCGGCATGAGGGTGTGCTATGACTCTTTTATAGAAGGATGTTCTTTGTGAAGCTCTTGTTAGAGGCAAAGGAAGGGTGTCATGATTTCAATCCACTAGTTTACTTGCTAAAGTTTTTCAGTTTGTATGACGTCAAGTGTTCTTAGAATGATCTGGCAAATCACACTCCTTTAATAAGGGATTCTATTAAACAGGATGGTGCTTTAGCAAGATGCAAGTTGTTTGTGAATTTTCTTGAAGAAAAGTCCACAAAGAGGAAACTATTTGAGTTGTGGTTGATGATATAGAAGATGATATGGTTGTTGATGCAAAAAATAAGTCTAATGACATTGATAGCATGTTTAGCTCTATGTGCTTTCTATTTCAGATAGTGGTGCATTATTTAACAACTTAGAGTATTCACAAGAGATGGAGGTCTTGGGTTTTGCGCTTTCTGGAAATTCTCATTTCTATTGCTGCTACTTCATGTGGTTGTCTGATTAAAACAAAAGGATAATGCGCAAACATTAGTGCCAAAAACTTTGATACATGATTGGCAGGCATAGCAGAGGAGACATATGTTAGACCTGGTGCAAGGTAGGCCAGTTTGGAGATTGCAAAGATCAATAAGAAGCAGATGTCTCAAATTATAGGACTCAACAGTTTATCTCATGCTCACATTGTTGCAATCTTAGGCTTGGTAACCTAGCTGAGATTAAGGGGGGACGAAAACAGAGGTTTCTTGATTATTAGTTACTGTGTAATCAATGCCACATCAGCCTAGGTTGTTAGAATGTTTGTTAGGTGGTTAAATGATTTGTTAGTTGGTTAATTAGTTACTTATGGTTCAGTAAGCTTGTATTGTTTAGTATATAATGCACTTCAACTTAGTTAGCTGTCATTTTCCTCAAATATACAGAACTTTCTTTTCTATCTCTAAAGTTTCTCTTTCTAGTTCTACATTTGGCTCCATCCTTTATTATTCTTTGATTCTTTCTCAATGTAGACTTGGACTGTGCAGTCGTCATTGGACATGAAAGGTTCTCTCCTTGAAATTCCATCTACATCTACAACATGCAAATCGAATGATGATGGGTTTATTGAACCCCTAATACCAACTTTATGAAAAATCTGAACATAACAATAAACAACCATGGAACGATCTCGAGATGCGGCTGCTACGCGCGAGACTTAACCTGGAATAACTAGACCATCAGCCGCTGTCGTCAATATTATGGAGGCAGATAGTGGGTCTGAGAACTCGATTTTGTTGGAGCAGTTTGAGATTGATGAAGGGACCCAACAAGGTGTTACGGTTGTTGGTGACCGAGAGCGTATGAGTTTGACGGTGGTGGTGGTCGTGGTGGTTTGCGATCTCTCTCTCTCTTTCCCTCTCTAGGGGTTGGACATTCGGGCGACAGCCGCCCTGGGATCAAATGTCAGCGGGGACGCACTTGATAGCCATGATGGCGTAGGCCTCCTCGGTGATGTGAGCGTGGGTCGGGAGATTTTCCTAGGTCCTTTGATGTAATTTTACAAAAGGGTAAAAATGGTAGTAAATTTTTTATAAACTAGTGGGGTGGGAAGATAAGACAATAGGGTGGATTTATCATCACTCTTGTTATTTTAGGGTTGAATGTTTCTAGTGATGAATTTACCCTTTTATATAGATAAGGAGAACAATTTTTAAAATCTTGCTTAAATGCATTATTTGATCAATTATATATTTTGAATTTTGAAAGCTTGCATATTACCATCATAAAAACTTGAATCCATAAAACAATTTGACAGTCATAAAACCTAGTGCTGAGGTAGAATAAATGTATCTTTAAAAAAATCCAAATACAATCAACGCATAGGCACTTACATATATATATATATATATATATATATATATATATATATATATATATATATTTCCACATTTTTTATACATTCGATATTAACATGATCCACATTACATACACATATGGTATCAAATCAAACCACATTACAAATACATAAGACTGAAATATATTAATTTTTAGAAATTAGCTATAATATTTACATGTATTTAATACAATCATCATCTGAAGGTCAAATCCTAATTTTTAAGCAAAAAATTAATTTGTTCCACATAAAATATAACATTAAATTAAAAAATTGATGGTTGACAAAAAAATTGTAGAGGGTAGAAGAAGCATAAAATAAAATGATAAATGAGAACCCTAGCTATTAATTGACCCAATCATCTCAATATGGTATGTTTCTAAAATATTTGCAATTGGGTTAATATCTACGTTTATTTTTTATTTTATACAAGTAGATATTCTACTTTAAATTAATTTATCACTTAAATACACACAAAGAATTCAAATTCGAATGTATAAACATAAAATACATTTTCTAACCAATATGAGTATGCACGTCTATCCTAAGTAAGTAGCTGAGTAGTTTCTATTGCGCCCTCCAAATTCCAACCAGTTAGGAACAGTAAGTCATGCCTCCATAGGTGATGAGGGCCGGGAGGCATACATATATAAATTACTAGGGAATAAGCTCATAGCCAGATCAAATATTATCATATTTTAGGTTAAATTTATTAATATACTATGAGAAAACACTAAAAAATACATGTAAACCAAGAAACAGATGTGGATTAGACAAGTCGGGCTAGGACGGCCCAATATTGTAGATACCCAAGTTCAAATATCATCATTTCAAGTAATTAGAATAGTTTAGATATAAATTTAGATTAAATACCAATTTTAATATATATTCTAAAGAAATAGACAAAATTTAAGGAAGGCTGCCAATTTCATCCCATTATTAATTTTTAAGGTAAATTACACAGAACTACCTTAACTATTGAATCATTAACAGTTTCACACCTTGTCTTTAAAATGTTTCAATGTCATACCTCATCTACGAATTTGTTATAATTTCATACATTCCGTTAGTTATCTGTCAATTCTTCCGTTAATATGCTGACCTGACAAGTGACGGGACCCATTTTCTATTAAAATATTTAACAAATATTAAAAAAGAAAAGAAAAAGAAAGAAACCCAAACCCATATCCCATCCCCCCTTCCTATCTTCCCCATCCGTCCCCCACCTTCGAAACCCAGAACCCCCTCGCGCCTTCTCTTCCTCCATCTCCTCCTCCCTCCCATGGTGCTCCTCCCCCTCCCCTGCCCCTCCTCCTCCCCCTCCCCTTCCCCTCCTCCTCCTCCTCCTGCTTCACTAAAAAAAAAACCATTTCATCTTCCCCGAGAGGGTGGGTGCAGGGAAAGGGGGTTGAGGAAGAAGGAATCTGGGTTTTTTTTTCTTTTTTTTTTCTGGACTGTAGGTTGGGCTCGGGTAGGGGGAATAGGGTGGGGGGAAGACGAACTGAGGGTTTTGAATGGGGGGAATGTGTGTGGATTTAAGGAGTGGGGTGTATATAGAAGGGAAGAGGGTGGGTGTGGATTTAAGGAGTGAGGTGTGTATAGGAGGGAAGAGGGTGGGTGCGGAAGAAGAGGAGGAGAAGGAGGGGGAGGGGGAGGGGGAGGGGGAGGAGCACCATAGGAGGAAGAGAGGGCACGAGGGAGGGGGTTCTGGGTTTAGAAGGGGGGACGAATGAGGAAGATGGGAATAGGGGATGGGATCTGGGTTTGGGTTTCTTTTTTTTTTTCTTTTTTTTCTTTTTTAATATATATTTTAAATATTTTTAAAATATTTTAATAGAAAATGGGTCCCGTCACTTGCCACGTCAGCATTTTAATGGAGGAATTGACAGACAACTGACGGAAGGTATGAAATTGTAACAAATTCGTAGAGGAGGTATGACATTGAAACTTTTTAAAGACGAAGTATGAAACTGTTAATGACCCAATAATTGAGGTAGTTCTGTGTAATTTACCCTAATTTTTAAGACACAATTGTGGGCCAATATATGTATAAGTATAAGTATATTTAAATTTTTACCTCATTACACATGAACCACATGCCACTGGTGCTAATATTGGAATTGTTGCCTGTCACCATCATAGTGTTAGAAAATTGTAAATCACTGTTCAATAATGACATAAAAAATAATAATAGGTGCAACCTTTTCATCCTCAAATATGTTTTGTTGTGTGAGCTTATTTTTTTAGCATGTATACACAATAAAGAACTTATGAGAAAAATTGTCACTTAACATATTTCATTGTTGGACGGTCACATTGAGAATGGAAAATTTGATTGGCAGGTCGCTTGATAATTGATTGATCGATTGCAGGAAAATTTGATCGACCGGTTATGGAAAAAGGTTGGCAGATCAGAAAACATGATTGAATTAAGTGACAATCATGTAGCTATTTTGAAGGATTAAGTACCCAAAATTCCCCAACCTTTTAATGTCATTTCAAAATCATCTTAACCTTTTTAAACATTCCAAATAAGTACCCAACCTATTGAATGCCACATCCGTTGAGCCCCAGATAAAAATCTGTTAAATTAACTAGGGCTTACTTTGTCTCCAAGTCAATAGAAAGTCATGAAAGCAAAGCCTCCACCAACTAACGGTCACCACCACTCCCATCATGCCATTACCTCTAAACCCAATGCAAAACCACAACTACACCCTACATCTCAAGCCGCCAACATCAAGAAGAAGGTCATAGATGTTGCCGAAATGGTATGGACTGTCATGATGTGGCCACTACCATCGTCACTATCTACAAAGAAGAATTGAAATCTTTACGAGCTGAGAATCGGCGAATGAGGAAATGACATGAGCAAAAACAAGCTCCTTGAAACCCTATTTGAATTTTAACCCTCTTCTTTTAGGAGATTGTCCCCCTGATGTAATTTAATATGGGTCCATTTTTGATCCAATTCAATACCTGTTTGATCATGGGGTTCCATATTATATAATCTATGTTTGAAATTTAGATTTTGAGACAACTAATATTAATGTTGACCATGATATCCTAGTTGGTGGGTATTGAATATAACCTATGTTTGAGAAATTAACTGGAACTTAACAGATATGACTTTTTAAAAAGGTTGGGTACTTGTTTGGAATGTTTGAAAAGGTTGAGACTAGTTTTAAATAACACTAAAAGGTTGAGGTGTTTAAGGTACTTAATCTTATTTTGAATTATAGTATGTTTATACAATTGCTTGGTTGACTTTTCCATTGGTACCTAAACTAAAAATATGGAGTAGGATTCTCTTCGATCCTAATCTCCCTCTCCTTACCTCATTTCCTCTTTGAATAGTTATTAAGCCACGTCAACATTTTGTGTTGACTTATTTATAGAGAGAGAAAGACAAAAGAAAGTGCATAAGAGAAGGAAAGGGAAGGGAAGGGAATTAGGGGGGGGGAGAAAATCATACTCACTAAAATATATTGCCTCATTGTATACAAAAGAAAAAAAATATCGCCTTGTCATGACTTCCATGCCGAAGAAAACCTTTCTTTCAAAACCCTATATAAACCCTTTGCGCTTTAGCCTTTTTCTCCTACGAAGTTTGTGTGTAGATTGCTGTGAGTTTGTGAACATAACAATGGAGAAGGTACTTGAATCTATGGGGTAGAAACAACCGTAGAATAAGATTGTGTGCACGATAGGACTGTCTTCCCGGTCTGTGAAGATGTGTGAGAAGCTCCTGAGGGCCTGGATGAATGTGGCTCGCTTCAAATTCTCGCACGATACTCATGATTACCATCAAGAAACTCTTGACAATCTCAGGACCGATATGAACAACATGGAATTCACTGTGCCGTTGTGCTGGATACTAAGGGTCCCAATATTTGAACAGGGGAAACCTATAAACCTTAAACAGGGCAAAGAGATTACCGTCACCACTGACTATATGATTCGTTGACAAGAGCATGTTCTCTATGAGCTACAAAAGGTTGGCTATGGATATAAAACCAGATACTGAAGTCTTCCTGGAGTGATTGTTGGTCTGCCAACCTTATCAGAGAAAGACAAGATCGATATCTTGGAGTGGGCAGTTCCGAATGGGATTGACATCATTGCACTCTCTTTTGTGCGCAAAGGTTCGGACCTTATTGAGGTCCGAAAAGTGTTAGGGAAGCATGCAAAGAACATAATGCTCATGTCCCAGGCAGGGCCGACCCTATAGGGTGCCAGGCATGTGACTGCACAAAGCCCTCAATTTTCAGGGGCCCCTAAATTTTAATAACCTTTATTTAGTACTACATATGGAAAGAATGTTTACAAAACTCACAATGTTGTCTTAGGGGAGTTGTCAAGTGCTTGTCCTAACAAATAATTATGCATGGTTTCGACTCCCTATGGAACCACGTTGGGCATTTTTGAGCTACATCAATTTTCTCTCTTATTTTCTTTTTTTAATATTTGTAGTTTAATTTCTCTTATTATAAAAGAATCATCTAATTTTCATTCTATTTGAAGACCATTTAGCCATCCATATATAAAAAGAAAGGGTAAAATTACACAAAACTATATCAATTATAGATCAAACCATAATCTCATATCTCATGTTTTAAACATTGCAATGTCAACTTATGAATTCGTTGCAATGTCAGACTTGTCACATCTCGGCCCAGGGTCCACCACATCCCGGGCCCGCTCCACCACCGTAGCATAATATTGACCGCTTTGAGCCTCGACCATGCCCTCACGTTTTTGTTTCTGGGAACTCACACGAGAACGTCCCAGTGGGTCACCCATCATGGAAGTGCTCTCGTGAGCTACTCACTTAATTTTGAAGTTCCAATGGAACCCGAATCCAGTGAGATCCCAAAATGCCTCGTGCTAGGTAGGGATGGGAATATACATATAAGGATCACTCCCCTGGGCGATGTGGGATGTTACAATCCACCCCCTTAAGGGCCCGACGTCCTCGTCGGCACACCACGGCCAGGGTTAGGCTCTGATACCAAATTGTCACATCCCGGCCTGAGGTCCACCACATCCCGGGCCCGCTCCACCACCGTAGCACGATATTGTCCGCTTTGAGCCCCGACCACGCCTTCACGGTTTTGTTTCTAGGAACTCACACGAGAACTTCCCAGTGGGTCACCCATTATGGGAGTGCTCTCGCGTGCTACTCGCTTAACTTCGAAGTTCCAATGGAACCTAAATCCAGTGAGCTTCCAAAAGGCCTCATGCTTGGTAGGGATGAGAATTTACATAAGGATCAATCCCTTGGGCGATGTGGGATGTTACAAGACTTCCATTAAATTTTCTGTCAGTTTGACTATTAAATGATGACTTGGCAATAATAGGATTCACTCATCACCCATCTGAATTTAAAAATTAAATAGTGAAGAATTTTTTATCTGAAAAATTTAAAATTATTAAAAACCCTATCTCTCCTCGTGTTTCTCTCCCTCTTCTCTCTCGTCGCTTCTTGATGGCCGTCTGCGGCGAGTCCTCTGTCATGAAAGGCACCTGAACTCGAGATCCAGCTACAGTATGAGCTTCCCACCGGCGATTCCTGGACTTAACGATGATCAAGACTTTCCCAATCCTCGTCTATCTGTCATCAAGGTTTTAAAGATCGGCAAGGGAGCTCTTAAGTGCATCGTGAGAATTTGAAGCGGCGTAATTGCCATTGCCGTTACTGACGTGGTTGCCCTTGCTGGTGGAATCGAGGGCGCTAGGGATTTTAGAGTAGTCTTCGTACATTATTGACATTAATTGTTGCCCGCCACCCTACATGCATTTGAGAGTGCACATTGTAAAATCTGCATTGGCCTATATATGTAAACTAAAATTTTGAGCATCACTCAAATATAATGTTTCTTTGCACTGGTGTTTACCTGGTCAGGTTGCTACATGAGTACCTGAATTGAGAACAAGGCATTAATCATATATTCAAACCTCACTAATTAACATTTATCTTCATTAGATGAAATAAATACATCATCTTATTTGTTCTAACCTCAAATTAAACTCTAAAACAAAACAGTAAAACCAAAATTGGATGCTGCAAATCAATCGTGAATTTCAACCTAAACTTTAACAGGATCTCCTCATATCACAAACAAAATCTGCGTTAGCGCTGAAGCCACGACTGCATCTCCAGGCTTGCAGAGTCCCTTTGCCCTTGCTGTTGAACTGCAAACTGCATGCTCTATTCTGGGGACTCAGCATGAGAATCTCTATAGGGAGCTGAGCTCAGAAGCAGCAGAATGCCTCGATCAGTAAACAAGGCCATGCCTTGCCGGAGCTGCATTGCTGCATGAGCACTCAAAAAGTGTTGTTATCTCAGGAATCACCACGGACAAAATTGGAATGCTTGGCGTGTACTTAGCCACAAGCTTCGCCGTGCTTCCTCCTTTCATCAGCACTAAAATCATCACCGCCTTGATGCAATTCGTCATCTGCACTACAGAGGAGGCCAAGCTCTCTAATGGAGACATAGGCATGGGTGTAGCTTCCATTTTTGTCTTGAGAAGCTGCATGTAATTTATAGAATCCTCTGCAGCAACAGAGATTTCAGCCATGGTTTGAACTGCGATTTCAGGATAGGCTTCCACTGCCGTTTCTCCGCTGAGCATCACAGAGTGAGTTCCATCAAGAACAGCTTTGGCAACATCTGTGGCTTCGGCGCGCATTGGACGTGGGGAATTGATCATCGATTCAATCATCTAAGTAGCCATAACCACTGGCTTTCCTAGCCTATTTGCCTTCTCTATCATCAATTTCTGAGCTAAAGAATATATTCTCAATTGGAATTTCCATTCCGAGGTCACCCCTAGCCACCATAAACGCATCCGAGTTTGCAAGAATGTCATCAAAATTCACAGCCCCTTCTTGATTTTCAAACTTGGACCAGGGTTGATCCTGAGATTTTGAAGACCCTGTGCAAGACTCAAATGGAGGCTCTTACATAGTCTAAGTTTTGGTTGCTATATTTTCTTTTATATTTTATAACACAAAAGAAAATAAATAAAAAAGAAGCATGGTTCTGTAGCTATATACCTATTTGCATTCTCTATGTTTTTGGGTTCGAAACTCCTTACATTTTAAACATAAAAAGCCGTTCTTGTATATTGTCCGGTTATAAATAATTTGTTTTTGTTTTATTTAAAATTAAACACAAATAGTATCTAACGAAAATTGGCCGCACAATGTACGATAAACGGCTAGGATGTAGGGATCCCTAGGATCCCCACAAAGTGGATCCGGAGAGGATTCTTTTCCCATATCACCGTACATATATCATAATTAGAACCAATCATGCTCTTTAGTATCAACTAGTTAAACAAATCACTGGTTATGATATTTGTAGCATCTTATAGTGAACTGTTAGTTTTTTATTGTGTTTTTTCTCATGCCCTAAATTGAGAATGATTATAACCCCCACTAGGTTGATTGTGGTTAGATTAGATAATTTCAAGATTTGTGTCTTAAAACAAGTAAACCAAATTAATCTAATGGTAATCAATGGGGGTGAGCATCACTTGGTCACCTCCACTTTAGTGTTGGGAGCAAAGTTGTACTATAATTTCTTTTTGGATAAATTACACAAAACTACCTCAACTATGGATCGAACTATAATCTCATACCTTATGTTGTAAACATTGCAATGTCATACCTCAACTTATGTATTCATTGCAAAGTCAGACCTCCGTTAAATTTTCTGTCAATTTTGACTGTTAAATGATGACGTGGTAGGAGCATAGCCCACTCATTTGGCAATTGCAATTGCAATAAAAAATTATTAATTTTTTATTTACAACCGCAATTACAACTATCTCAACCGCAACCCTCCCTCCCCCTTCATCCCCAATCCTTCGTTACCCGCCTCCCACATTTTCCGAGCAACCAAGCAAACCAGAGCATATAATTTTTCCCAAAAAAAAAAAAAAAAAAAAAAATTTAAAACTCAAGTCAAAAAATCACAAGAGAGTGCATACCCAATTTTTGATCCCGAAATCATGCATTGAATGTGGATCCGACAATTACAAGCAGGCCGCGATTCCCAAATTTCACAAATCAAAATTTACAAACCCTTAAAATCCCAACATATTTACGAGTTCCTGGAGTGGGATTCAAATCCCACGAAACTTTCATGGCCATTGGACCAAAACACTAGACTATTTCTCTACCGGAGAAAATCAAGATTTAATTTTTAATTTAAACCCATGATGTTATGGGTAAAATGATTTCTGGTAATTGGTGGAGAATACACACAGACGAAGGAGATAAGGAAATAGAGAAGACGCGCAAACTACATCATCGAAAGGATCTCATCCCTCGACTCCTGATGGGTGCATATTTTCATATATTTTTATCATATATTTCCTTTGGATTTTGTATATATGAAGGGGTTAAATGCACTAATTTATATTGTTTTAATTTATAGGCATTCAATAAGGGAGTTAGGTGAAAAAGAAGTGAAAAATGGAAATTTCAGGTGTCTACAGTAATTTCAGTGAAACAAGAGGCTAACTAGATGCGCAAAGACATGTGCATTGCAACAAGAAGATGAAATTGAGCGGTTTTGGAATCAAATTGACGTGGGAATGCTATTCAATGGACTTTAGGAGAGAACTTAATTTCTAGTTTTTATTATTTATGTTTATTTTTCATTTTTTTTAGTAAGGTTTTAAAGTTCATTATGTTTAGGAGTTTTGTGGGGTTTTAATTGGATTTCAAGTAGCCTTTAATACCTTCTTGCCATGTGTTTTATATTAAGGAGATCCATTCTCCTTGTGAAATGAGAAAGCCACAGAAACAAAACAAAAACAATCATCTATTCTACATAGGGGCCTGTGGCAAGGAAGGCCAAGAGGAATAGCTACTTTGGAGTTTATCTTTACTAGGGTTACGATGTAGCCTAATCATGAATACTTAATTACCTTGTGGCATTGTTATTATCATGTTTTTCTTCTTTATTGAGTATCTTTTGTTATTCGTAATGCGCTTGATTTTTATTTAGATGCTTGATCACCATCTAGGTTTAAATTAGGTTGATTTGATGCAAGTCAGAGTAGATGCCATACTTAATGTCACGTCCTTATGGATTTGTTCTTGGGTTTCAACACCAGAACTTCCTGGGGGGGTCACCCATGCTAGGACTGCTCTTGCCCAAACTTACTTAACTATAAAGTTCTCATGGGATCTGTAGCCAATGAGTCCCTAAAAAGCCTCATGCTATATGAAGGTGGGCATGTACATATAAGGCACATTACCTCCTCTTCATTGGTCAATGTGGGATGTTACAATCCACCCACCTTAGGGGCCCCACGTCCTCGTCGGCATACTCGCACCACATGGCAGAGTGGCTCCATTATGTCACATCCTAGATTAGCTCTGCCGTAGTAAGATATTGTCCGCTTTGGGCCATACCCTCACGAATTTGTTCTTGAATTTCGGCACGAGAACTTCATAGGGGCTTACTCATCCTAGGACTGCTCTCGCCTAAACTCACTTAACTATGGAGTTCTCATAGGAACTGTAGTCAGTGAGTCCCCAAAAGGCCTCATGCTATATGGAGGTGGGCATATACATATCAGGCACATCACCCCCTCTCCGTTGGTCGATGTGGGATGTTACACTTAACTTGGGTTTAGCTTCTTGCACTTGATACCATAACCACCTATTTGTATATGCCATACAATTAGGGTTGATTTTCCAACGATTTCCATAGAGCTTAATGGGTTCTTACTTGTTTAAATCCATCTAGATGCCAAAGAGGGTTAACTTGTAAGGATACTTTTGATGTAACCAGATGCCATGACCATTGAATAATTTAGGAAAAATCGATCATCAATATTGGGGAACTACTTGAGCATAATATATTAAGGGAATTAAGTAAAATTGGTTACGGTGAATTCGGATGCCTTAGGTTTTATTTTCTTATATTTATAATTTCATTATTTCATGTATGTTGATGCACAAAATCGGCGAGGACTTTGGTACAATAGAAAGTATGAAGTTTATGACATTCGCTAGATTCATTAGTGTGGATAAGTATGTAAATGAATAGAGATAGGGAAGCAAATAACACAAGATGTACGTGGTTCACCCAGATTGGCTACGTCCACGGAGTAGAGGAGTTCTCCTTAGTTGTGAAGGGTTTACACAAATACATAGGTTCAAGCTCTCTTTTAGTAAGTTCTAGTGAATAGTTTAGTACAAATGACATTAGGGATTATCGTGGGAGAATGATCCCTTTTTATAGAAGAGAGTTTCTAGCTTTGTTCTGACATTGACACGTGTCGTGTTGTGATTGGCCTCTGATATCGACACGTGTCGCGCTATGATTGGCTTCTGATACCGACATGTGTCATGTTGTGATTGGCTTCCTGGTTGGAGGAAAACTCTTGTGGGTCATTGACGGTATGCTGTTGACCGGTGCTTAGTAGTTTCGGGATTGGTCAAGTATGGTACAAACAGTGCTTCCCTAAGTTCCCGAGTGAGGGAAGCTCCTCGGTTGGGGACTTGCAAGATCCAAGCCATTGAGTAATCACGAAACTTCCAAGTACCGAAGTGTGGTGTCACCTTCACTTACCTTCTCTGTCTTGTAAGTAGATGTGGCATCTTTTCTTGGAAGTACTTTTCCTTCTTCCAGGAGTGGTATCTTTGGTTGGCATTGACGCATAAGGTAATGTATCATTTTCATTTGACGCTTACTTGTAGTTTCGGATTTGGTCAAGTGCGATACAAACCATATAGTAGGAGTCCCCCAAGTCTCTAAGCGAGGAGATCTGCCGAAGGAAGTGACAGACAAGGTAATCAATCAAGGTTCCAAGCAATCAGTCTCAGATCGGTAGGTTGATCTTGGGTTCCGGCTGATTGTATTCATTCTCCCTGTCTCTCATTCAGTAATAAGGATAAAGAGAAGAAACAGGGAGAAGAGATGATATGAGGTATTTTTGTTTTTGGAGAAGACGGACAAATCGGCACGTGCTTTGTTGTACTTGACTTTCCACAGGTGTATTCTTGAACTGGGCTAGAGGGTTTTCTGGTTTCCTCTAAAGGAGCGAGCCGACTCCAGAATTTGAGGGTCAAAACAAGTCCGTCAGACCTGGAGTATGTTCGATCTTAATGATATGGGATACTTTTGCTGTTTGACAAAGTAGTAGATATGGTATGACGAAGCTTTGTTCTTCGACGACGATGCTAGCAAAAGGCTGTTGAGGCTTCTCGATCTCTTCAATTAGAGCAATGATGCCGAGATTGGATTTGACTTAGACTCTTCCATCGGGATTGTGAAGTTCCACAAGAAAGGGCGTCGTGCTGTAGTGATCTATTCTAGTTCACCGTTAAACCTTCTGCTTCAATCTTTTGTATAGCAGAAATGGTGCGCAACCTTTGCATTTAAATGGTCCTTCAGAGCACTACTTCTCAGTGACTCATCAATGCTTGGCAGCTTCAGTGTAAAAAGCCAATATCGTACCAACTGTTCTGAGGTATTTGCCGAAGCAATTCATGACCTTGACAACAGTTGAGGATGAGTACTCTAGAGCAATGTTAGGCAAGCGACCAGGCGAAGGTTCCGGGCAATCAGTTCTAGATCGGAAGTTTGATTTCAGGTTCTGACTGATTGCATTATTTCTCTTTGTCCTGCAGGTAAGAGCAAGGGCAAAGGAAAAGACAGGGAAAAAGCATGATATGGGATACTCTTGCTTTCAACCCTGATGATATGAGATATTCTTGCTTTGATGTGGCTAGTTGGCATGGGTATTATCGAATGAGAAGAAAACAGAGTATTTCGATAGGCTAGATTGGGAGTGCCATTTCGGATGTGGGGAAAGGTTGAGCATTTTTTTTTGTTTGGCAGGTTTGCCTGGCTGTGGAGGATGAAGGTCGACATATATAGGAATTGTCCCAACAGCGAGTGGTAATGTTGTTCCTTTACCCTTCTCGGTCAAAGCAATGTAGTGGTCGCTGTAAGGTTCACGTGTTTTAACTTTGTCAGAGCACTTTGAAAAAGCGGTCTGTGGTATCCAGAAAGCTGATGTTGCATGTGAGAATTGTGGATAAATTTTATCCAATGAAATCCGACTTCTAGAAGTTTGGGGAACGGTGCCTCTTTGATTTCTGAGCAGGCAATCTTGTTGGGGATATGATTCTCGAGATTCGGAGAGCGGTGCCTCTTCGATTTCTGGGCAAGCAATCATGTTAGGAGTGTTTTCTCAGATGTGAAGAAAGGTTGGTCATTTTTGCAAGTCTGCTTTGCCACAGAGCACAGAGGTTGACACACATAAGGATATTCCAATAATCAAGCAGTGGTGCTATTTCTTTATCCTTGTGGGTAATAGTAGGGTAACTGGGCCTTCAACATTTACCTGTCTTAACTTTGTTAGAGTTCTTTGGCAAAGTTGTCCTTGGTATCCGAGGAACTGATGTCACGTGTGGAGATTGCTAATAAATTTTAACCCAGGAAATCTGCTTCTCGAAATTTGGAGAGTGAAGCCTCTTCGATTTTTGAACAAGCAGCCCTATTGAAGATCTGGCTCTTTCTTTTATAGGAGCACCAATTAAGTTCAAGGAGTCCATTCTGAAAATTATTGCTTGCAAGAATTTTTCCCTTATCTTCGTACTTCTGAGACTTACTGTACTTCATTTTTTCCTTTATCTTTTCTGAGAATGTCTGGCCCTTTCGATCGTGGTTTGGACTTGAATGCTGTAGAAAAGGTAGCCATGTCTCCTCAAGATAACATATGGCGTCCATCCTTCTTATCTCCTACTGGTCTCCCTTACTATTGGGGACTCTGTGATGAAGAATGATATGACCGCTACGGTGGTGGCTGTTAAGGATTCTCTGGGTTTCAGTGTTCAATGTGCAGGTTCTGTGTCTAATATGGCCTAACGCCTATTTGCTCGAACCCGCCAAGTTGAATCATTGGCGGCTGAAGTGATAAGTCTCAAACAGGAGATCAGAGGGCTTAAGCACGAGAATAGACAATTGCACATGCTCGCACATAGCTATGCTACAACCATGAAAAGAAAGCTTGACCAGTTACAGGAATCCGAGGGTTAGATTTTAAATGATCATCAGAGGTTTGTGAGTTTGTTTGAAAGGCATTTGTTGCCTTCGTCCTCTGGGGCTGTACCACATACTGAAGCTCCAAATGATCAACCTCTGGTGCCTCCTCTTTCTAGGGTTCTGCCTAGTACTGAGGCTCCAAATAATCACCCTCCGGTGCCTCCTATTTCTAGGACTTTGCCGAGTGTTGAGACTTCTCCTGAGCAGCCTTTGTGAAGGCGCCCTCCTGTTTGTTTGTTTTGATTCATGTGTATGCACGTATTTGTAATTTATCGAAGATATCAATAAATAAGCTTTACTTCATTCGCCGTGTTGTGTTAAATACACTAAGGTATCCTTCACTAAGTTCTTTGAATTTTTTATTTTGTTGAAGTTTACACGTTGAAACTTCGTGGGTGGACCCTGTAGGTTGAAGTAGTGCTCCCTTAATTTCTTGAGTGAGGAAAACTTCTCGGTTGGGGACTTGAAAAATCCAAGGTACTGAGTAGTCGTGAAATTTCTGAGTACCAAGGTATAGTGGTATATGGTAGGAGTCCCCCAAGTCTCCGGTTGAGGGAGTTGACGAGGGAGGTGTTTTGCTAGTAGGCAATTTTCCAAACAAAACTTCACCATTTTCCTTTCTAGGTGGTTGCCTAAAACTCCTCATTCATATATATTTGGTATGAAAGTTGTTAGGCCAAAAGAAGGGAAGGCCTAGGCTCTTTTTTTTTTTTTTTGAATTTTTGAATTTTTTTGAATTTTTTAAATTTTTTTGAATTTTTTAAATTTTTTTATGTTTTATTTTTTTGAATTTTCGAAATTATTTATTTGTTTATTTTTATTTTTATTTTTTAATGGGTGAAGCTTTGATGTTGAAGTTTTGTAGGTGAAGTTTTGGTGTTGAAGCTTTTGTGTTGAAGCTTTGGTGTTGAAACTTTTGTGTTGAAGCTTTTGTGTTAATGCTTTGGTGTTGAAACTTTTGTGTTGAAGCTTTGTAGGTGAAGCTTTTGTGTTGAAGCTTTGTAGTTGAGAGTTGAACCTTTGTAGTGAAACTTTGGTGTTGAAGCTTTTGTGTTGAACTTTGTAGTTAAGAGTTGAACCTTTGTAGGTGAAACTTTGGTGTTGAAGCTTTTGTGTTGAAGCTTTGTTGAGCACCATAAATTGATTTTGATTCACACTATCTTGATCAAGAGTGTGTGAAGTATTTGAGAATTGTAGTTGCTCTCCATTGATGAAGCTTTGTTTGATGTTTAAACTTTGTAAGTGAAGCTTTTGTGTTGAAGTTTTGTTGGACATCATAAATTGATTTTGCTTCACACTATCTTGATCAAGAGTGTGTGAAGCTTTTGAGAATTGTAGTTGCTCTCCATTGATGAAGCTTTGTTTGATGTTGAAACTTTATAGGTGAAGCTTTTGTGTTAAAGCTTTGTTGGGCACCATAAATTGATTTTGCTTCACACTATCTTGATCAAGAGTGTGAAGCTTTTGAGAATTGTAGTTGCTCTTCATTGATGAAGCTTTGTTTGATGTTTAAACTTTGTAAGTGAAGCTTTTGTGTTGAAGCTTTGTTGGGCATCATAAATTGATTTTGCTTCACACTATCTTGATCAAGAGTGTGTGAGGCTTTTGACATTTGTTGTTGCCCTTCACTTGTTGAAGCTTTTGTTAGCAACATAAGTTGGTTTTGCTTCACACTATCTTGATCAAGAGTGTGTGAGGCTTTTGACATTTGTTGTTGGCCTTCACTTGTTGAAGCTTTTGTTGGCACCATAAATTTATTTTGCTTCACACTATCTTGATCAAGAGTGTGTGAAGCTTTTGAGAATTGTTGTTGTCTTCCATTGATGAAGTTGTTGCGTTCCCTTTTTTTTTTTTTTTTTTTTTTTTTTGAGAATGGGGGGAACAGAAAATTTGAAGTTTGAAATTCCCTAGCTTGTGGAAGTTTGAAGACTTTCCATGTGGGACTTTCTCATGGTTTGAATTTGAATTTTGAATTTGTTTGGTCTTGTTGAACTTATAGAAGAAGGATAAGTCTTCACTCTTGAACTTGCCTTCATTTGCTTATTTTGTAGTAATTTTGAAAGATAGAGTGTTCTCTAGTTGAGAGGGATTCCGGCATTGCTTTGCATCATCTTCAGGTTGGTAATCTTCTGCAGTTGATCGCATGCTTTCATTCTGGTTGAATTGTTTAAGTGTTCATGTATTTGTTTAAGAACATGATGAACTGGTTGAGCTTTTTCTTCATGCCCTAGGAACTTCCTTATGTTTCGATCTTTCATGTAGTGATAGAGTTTGTTTCTGTTTGTTATAAATGTCAAAGTCTGGAAGTCCTAGTGATGAGGGCTTCCCTAGCTCTAGCTCTAGGTTTGAGCTTGCAATGTTGGAGTCTTCAAGGCCTTTGTTGGAGTCTTGTACCAAAGAAACGTTGGATGATTTTCGCAATTGTCAAACTTTAGCCAATATTGCTTCTTCCTCCTTCATGTCAGTGGGTGAGGGGGTTGTTTTTTATGCCATACCCATATTTCGCACTGAGTTCACATCGGACCTTTTAGAGAAAGAATTGTTAGATAGCGAAAGGGAGCTTGAAGCTCTAAGGCAGTTATGTAGTATCCCCTACAGTGTAGGAATGCGTTTGATACATCATGAAGAATTGCCCTTTGAACCGCCCAAGGGTCATGTAATGTTCTATACTCAAATATTATTTACCTTAGGGGTGAAGTTACCTTTGCACCCTTGGTTGCAACGGATGCTATCTTTCATTGGATATGCGCCTGAGCAACTCAATCCTGGTTTTTGGGATACCTTGATCGGGTTTTATATTATTTGGATAGAATGTGGGTTAGGTGAGCCTTCCTTCCATCAATGGCGCTACTGCTATAAGATGCGCCCAATGAAAGCATGCCCAGGATATGCCGAGTGTGCATGTCGGAGTGAGAGAGAGCGTATTGTCTTTGGTAAGAAAAAGGCGTACTGCACTTGGAAAAATCGTTAGTGCTTTCTTTATGATGATTGGGAGCATGTTAGGGGTGTCATGCCTGAGCGACGTGTTCTTACTCATTTCCAGACTGTAGGTTGTAATGTATCCATTGTTCGCATTGTTTGCTATTTGTTGTAATTTCTTTTTGCGTCTAAAATTTTCCTTCATGCAGTAACTCGAGGCAACATCAAATTGTCTGGAGGGAATTGGCTAATGTAGAGAAGGTGTTAAGGGTGCCTAAGGAGGATAGACATTTGGGCAAGCTATGACCTTTGTTTCGAAAGTACGGTTTCCAACCCCTAGTGTCGGAGTGCCAGAGACGAGCAAGTAAGTTGTATCCTTCATTTCGCCCCCTCTTTCTTTTACAAGGTTGCATTCTTTACTTTGATTTTTCTCGTTCAGTGGAGAAAGTGAGCAAGAAAGGGGGGACTAGCACCAATAAAGGGAAAACACCCATATTAGTTCCTGTAGATGACATTTTGTTTCACAAGGGAGCTCGTAAACATCGGGTAAGACCAGCCCCTAGACCTAAGTCGCAAGAGGAGGTCCTCAAGATCACTGCCTCAAAAAAAGTTGAAGTTGAGGCTATCGGGTGTGCTGCTGCCATAGTTGCAGGGGATGAGAGACGACTGTTGCCTCATCTTCCTACCATCGAGCCCATCTTTCCTCCAACCATGAAGTCCACTGACCAAGAAGGTGACTCTAGTTCCAGCCGTAAGAGGAAGTATAAGGAAAAGGTTGGCAGCATCCATTGGAAGGATTTGAAGGTTGCCATACAGCCAAGTAGTTTTAGGTATGTCAATAATTGCTTGGCAGGACGTCGATCCACTGTTGACGAGCTTAGCGAGCCGCTAGATGAGAATGAATCAGATCGTGACCGGATGATGAGGCTATCTTCTTATGTAAGTGTTATTCTGTTATTTCTTTATTTTCTTACCTCTTTTTCCTGGTAGTGACGATCATCTTATCGTGTAGGTCATGACTGAGTATGACGACAGATTACTAGAGGTCGAGCGGTACAAGGCAAAGTTTAAAGAGAATAACCAGCTTGTGAATGATGCTAGAAAAACGAGCAAAGCTTTGGCTGAGGCCATCCGCCTCAAAGATCAACACTTTGAAAGTTTGAAGAGGCGAAATGGTGAGAACGTGAGGCTTAAGAAACAACTGGAGGTGACTAAGAAACAGTTGAAGACTATTATTCTCGAAGTTTCCAAGGTGAAAGGGGAGTTGGATAGTGCCTTGGTTGAAGTTTCTGAGCTAAAGAGGAGTATCCCAACTGAGAGGGACGCTGCCGTGCAGGAGTTCTTAGGTTCCCAGGCCTTTCAAGATGCTTTTAAACCTCACTGCATCCGGGCGGCTAGTTTTGAGAAAAGGAAATGGATGGCCGTCCTTGAGCGTTACGATAATGGAAGCATTATCCAAAAGTACCGTGATGAGATGGATGAGTACCGACAAAGAGGTGAAGCCTTCGTCTTCGCAGTTGATCCTTGTAGTGAGGATGACTCTGATAACGAGGCTATTGTCGGTGAGCAGTCTCAGGAGAGTGAGGATGGTTCTGGAGATACCGAGGATGGTGACGATGGTGATGTGGTTGAAACGCGAAGTGATATTGTCAGGGGTTCGTCCTCAGATGAGGATAACTCATAGTGCCTTTTTCTTCTGCATGTATTTTGAATGTACGAAAGGTTGGCTAATCATGAAGCCCAAGAATTTTCCGGAGCCCACACCTAAAGCGCATTTGTTGGGGTTCAACCTTATTCGATACTTCTTCAGGATGGAGAAGGTTTCAGACAAGTTGGCAATGTGTTGGTCAGCATGTTTTCTTTTGACTAACATATCATCAACATAAACTTTCATGTTTTTCCCAATCTGTTCTGCGAACATTGAATTGACTAATCTTTGATAAGTCATCCCTGCATTCTTTAGGCCGAATGGCATGACTTTATAGCAATATAGTCCTCTATTAGTGGTGAAGGTCGTGTGTTCTTGGTCCGAAGGGTTCATGAGGATTTGATTGTACCCTGAGTCAGCATCCATGAAGCTCAAGAGTTCACACCCCGCTGTAGAGTCTACAAGTCTATCAATGAAAGGAAGGGGGAAGCTATCATTCAGGCATCCTTTGTTTAAGTCGGTGTAGTCGACACACATTCTCCACAAGATCTTTTGAAGCAAGAGACTTTCCTTGGTCGGATTTTTCTTAACAAGGACCACATTTGCTACCCACGTTGGATAATTGACTTCACGAATGAAGCCTATGCTTTTAAGTTTTTCAACTTCTGCCTTTATTGCTTCATATTGTTCAGCATCATAAGATCTTCGCTTCTGTCTCACCGGCTTGGTCTTGGGGTCAATACTCAAGAGATGACAGATGATATCAGGAGAGATGCCTGGCATGTCCTCGTATGACCAGACAAAGACTTCAGTGTTCTCTTGCAAAAAAGAGATCAACGCCAACCGAATGAGTGGTGACAAAGTGGTGCCAATCTTCACTATACGATCTGGATAATCTTTTAAGATAGAGACCTTCTCCAACTCTTCAGCAGGTTGTGCTTGCTGGGTGAAAGAGTCATCTTGAGGATCGTCGGGTTGATTGTTACCACCGTGAATATTCAAGTTGGCTTTGTTCGAGCTGGTCTTAATAACTTAGTCATGTATAGAAAGTGTTTCTTTGGGTACATGCAAGTGTTGTTGCTTAACTGAAGTGTTGTAACATGATCGTGCACTAAGTTGATCTCTTCTGATGTAACCATTGCCATAGAGGGTTGGAAATTTCATCAACAACATATGCGTGGATACCATGGCCTTGAGATCATTAATGCCTGTGCGCCCAAAGATGACATTGTATGTCGTTGGACAGTCGACGACCAAGAAGTTAGTGGTGATGGTGGTTGTGTACAGGCCTGTACCGATGGTGAAGGGTAAATGTACGCTCCCTAAAGGTTGCACGACATCACCAGAGAAGCTTATCAGAGGAAAAACCGAGTGAGCAAGTGTTCAGCTACATTAAGTGTTTTGAAAGCTTCAGCAAACATGATATTGACCGATGCCTCCGTGTCTACCAGGATTCGTTGTACATCAAAGTTGGCTATGTGAGCCTCCACAATCAGTGGGTCGTTGTGTGGATAGATGATACTTCTTTCTTTCTCAGGGTAGAAACATATTGGATCCTAGTTAGGCTTTTGATACTTGCCTCCCCTGATGTCTTCCACGTGAAACACTTGGTGGCTAGGCTTTAACGTTCGTTCATTGTTTTTCATGGCCCTGTTGGAAGATTCAGATATGGGTGTGCCATCGCTTATGAAATATATCACATTCACTTGGCGTTGGCTGCGGTTATCCCTTAGAGGGTGAAGGAGGAACTGGTCAATTTTTCCTTCACATGCCAAAGCTTCAATATGATCACGGAGGGTGATACATTTCTCGCCGTCATGGCCATTATACTCGTGGTAACCACAAAACATGCATGTGTTATTCATGGACTTGAAATCTGGCTCCCTCGGCCTTGGCTTTGGTAGCAAGTGAGCTATACTGGGGTAAATGGTCGTGCATGTGGCGTTCAAAGGTGTGTATGTTTCATACCTCGGGGTAGGACCATTCTTGACACGTGTTTGGCCCATTGCATTGACAGCCTGGGGGTGGGTATTATCGTGGTGATACCTTTGGTTATCGCGATAGTGCCCCTTACTCTTTTTATTAAAGTGAGACTGGTGAGGATGGAAGTCTTTCCTCTTGCCCTGATAATGATACCCATGTTGACTTGGCGAGGTATTAGGTAGGGTAGGGGGAAGCGTCGCTGCTGTTTGGAAGGTTGAGGTCTTCTCATTCGGTTGGATTTGGCTTCCACTCCCCATTTGCTGATAAGGGATGGCTATAGGGGGTTTCCTTTGATATGTCCTTGCCTCGGTAGAGGCATAGTTATAAGCCTGTGCCATTACCTCAGAGTAAGTCTTCCAAGTGTTAGCATTGATCATGTACTTGAAGAAACAGTCGCGTAGGCCTGCCGTGAATGCTTTAAGGGCGGTATTGTCATCTGCCTTAGCGCAACGAGAATACTCATGGCTGAAGCGGCCGGCATACTTTCGTACTGACTCATCCAGCTTCTGGCGAATAGTGTACAAGTCATCTGCGGAATGCAAACGATCTGTCTGGAAGATGTGTTGAGAGACAAATAGTTTCCTCAGTTCCTCAAATGAGTCTACTGTCTCAGGTGGAAGACGATAATACCAATTCAGAGCTCTGCCAGAGAGGGTAGAGGGGAAGAGAAGACATCGTTCTTCATCAGTGTGCATCCGGTATGCCATGGTGGACTCAAAGAGGTTAAGGTGTTCAATCGGGTTCTCCCTTCCAGTATAGAGTTGTAAGCCAAGCTTGTGCTTTGTGTTTGCTTTGAGGGGGTGTCGAAGATCCTCCTTGTAAGAGGGCTAAGCCTAGGTTGGTTCCAGTCATGTATTTCGACCTGACGTTCGGCCTTCAACTTGTTTACTTCCTCAAGGAGTTGTAGGACAAGGGAGTCCTGAGTGAAGTCACATACTGCTGGATCCTTCTTCCGCAAGTATCCATCTCCTCTTGGAAGTAGGAAAACTTGGTCAAGGGCATGAGATTTTTCTTTGGACTCACCGTACTGACTTCCAGGGCGAGCCTGTCGAAACGCCCCCGAGTCCCCCGTACCTTCATATTCCTCTAGGACATGTCGCTCATTCCCTAGATTGGCAATTGGCTTGGGGTATAGAAGAAGACCGAACCTTTCAGAAACCCTTAGATCATTGACCTTCGAGCTTATGTGGATGGGGTTCTCTCGACGTTGCCTCAGGAAGTCCCGACAATCGCGATAAACGGCTTTTGATCCTTCTACTCATTCTGCAAGAAGGTGCCTTCCTCCACTTCTCCTGCTTCGGGTTGAATCAGCTGGGTCGAAAGAGGTCTCATGTTGATCAACACCTTGATGAGTAACTCGTTCCCCATTATGGATATCTATGTTGAAGGCAGGTGATCCCCCGTGTTGGGGGGCACCCAGGTGGTGGTTGACTTCCCCGAGGGCGATGAGTTCGTGTGTTTGAGTATGCCTAGCTTCATGGAGCATTCCGAAGAGTTTCTCATACTGTTCCTAGAGGATCTCATTCTTTATCGCTATCTTGTTGTTCTGAGCCTCTAGCTTATCGACTTTAGCCTGAAGAGCAAACCTCTTTCGTTGTTTTGCACTAAGTGCGAGGGGGGTGTCGTTCTGCGTGTTGTGGCTCCCTTCACTCCCCATGTTGGAGAGGGGTGCCTGGTCGAAGGAAAGTGTGTGAATGGTGGAAACCAGCTTGACAAAGCTGGAGAGAGTAGGAATAAGTGCAATTCCCACAGACGGCGCCAAATGTTGATGCGCAAAATTGGCGAGGACTTTGGTACAACAGAAAGTATGAAGTTTATAACCTTCGCTAGATTGCTCTGGTCATTAGTGTGGATAAGTATGTAAATGAATAGAGACAGGGAAGCAAATAACACAAAATGTACGTGGCTCACCCAGATTGGCTACGTCCACGGAGTAGAGGAGTTCTCATTAGTTGTGAAGGGTTTACACAAATACATAGGTTCAAGCTCTCTTTTAGTGAGTTCTAGTGAATAGTTTAGTACAAATGACATTAGGGATTATTGTGGGAGAATGATCCCCTTTTATAGAAGAGAGTTTCTAGCTTTGTTCTGACATTGACACGTGTCGTGTTGTGATTGGCCTCTGATATCGACACGTGTCGCGCTGTGATTGGTTTCTGATACCGACATGTGTCATGTTGTGATTGGCCTCCTGGTTGGAGGAAAACTCTTATGGGTCCTTAACGGTATGCTGTTGACCGATGCTTAGTAGTTTCGGGATTGGTTAAGTATGGTACAAACAATGTATTTTATTTTAAAGTCGTATTTCATTTTTAGTTTAATTCAAATCTTCTATCTTTTCCGTTAAAGCTTCCCAATTATAATTTGTTCCAATTTAGTTAGTAAGACTTTTAGAATCAATTTGATCTCTGTGGGACAATATCCGTGCTTATATGTTATACAATCATCTAATTCGTATACTTGTGAGCACTAAAATTCGAGACTTAATGAGTTTAATTTTTGTTATCTAATTTATGCAACAAGTTTCTGGTGCCGTTGCCGGGGATCGAATTTGATTCTATTCCTTACTTAATTGGATTGTTACATTTTTTTTTAGTTGGTTAATTTAGCTCTAATGTTTTTTTTAAAAATAAATCATTTTCCTCAGTGTCACCGGAAAAAAAAATTATTTTCCTCAGTCTCTTATTTAACTTACCCATTATTTTGTATTTTTGCAGAAATTGGAATCACTCAGCTTTGATGCCACTACAAAATTCAAGTTTGGGGGTGTATTCCATGTACATCTTCACTTGCATGTTTCCTTTAAACCCGGGAAGTTTCTTTGTCAAAGAACTTACGCATTTATTCTTCTTTTACTATATGTTTGTTGTCTGTTTCCGTTATTCTTATTTTCATGTGTTTTTTCAATCCTTTTGTTTTATTTCTAAAAATAAAAAAACATGAAAAATATAAAATTTTGAAAAGAAAAAAAAAACATTTTATTTTTCTTTGAGCCTTGTTTTTATTGGCTACTTTTCAATTCAATTATGAGATTCGGTCTTATTTTTTTTTCATAACTTTCAAGAAATTTACGCTTGACATTAGTTCTTTACATTATTTTTGTTTTAACCATATTTTTTATGAGCATGACTTGGAAAAACAAATACACATAGCCTTGTTGGTGTGAAACTAGAGCATGATTTAAAGTTTCATATGTAAATCTAGTGAGCTTATGTAATCCTTGTGAGCTTTTGAGCCAAAAATAGATTGAACCACTATGCATCAATCTCATTTATTATTGTGCGTATGATTTCATTTTTACATGTATCTCTAGAACTTGCTTTAAACCTTTCATTGCATTCATCAATTCATGTAAAATATTGGAAACGACATAGGCATTTTTTTTTTCTTTCGTTTGAGCCTTTCTAGCCAACTCTTATGATTATTTTCCCTAGTTAGCCCCGTTGAGCCTTATATAAGCCTTTTTGTTCTTAAACCTAAATATTCCCTACCTAGCCTCATGTAAAATTTTCGTACCCTTTTCTAAGGATTTTGTAGAGCAATTTTATAAAGAAAGAGAGTTCAACATTGTTTATTGTTATTGGTTAATGAAGCAAAAATAGTGAAGTGACAAGTTAATAAATAAAAAAAATAAAAAAAATAAAAAAATAAAAAAAGCTGAAAAAGAAAGTAATGCCGTATAAAATAACAATAAAATGTTTGAGAAAACAAAAAAAAGCTATATGTGGCAAGAAGAAAAGAAGAAGAAAAAAAAAGTGTAAAGTTGTGCTTAAGTTCTAATTGCCTTCTAGTTATTTGAATCTCTCTCTAAAAGGAAAATTAGGAGTGCTCTACAAGTTTCTTAGATCTTTGTCTTTCTATTCCATTTCTTGTTTAGCCACTTAACCCTTAGCCTTAGTACAACTTTGTGAAAATCTTTTGATCCAAGAAATTACTTGATATTGATAGTGAGCTAGGTGAACAAGCAAGCATATAGCGAGATGTACAATGAGATCATTTGAGTGAAACACATTAACCTACAAATATGAGTGAATGAGTGTATGCCTTGTGAGAAGTTCACTTGTTTGCATATGATGATTTTTAAAAGCTTGGAATTGCATTGACATGACTATTACACACACTACACTCCAAGTTGGCTTGATTCAAATTTGGTAAACTCTTGGATAATATCTTGAACTACTATTGCGTATTTCTTGAAAGTTATCTCATGGTTGGTGTTTTCTCTAAGATTAAAATTTGGGAATTTAGCTAAAACTTTGTTGTGTTTATTTTCTTTTGTTTTGCTCAAGGACAAGCAAAATCTAAGTTTGGGGGTATTTGATGGGTGCATATTTTCATATATTTTTATCATATATTTCCTTTGGATTTTGTATATATGAAGGGGTTAAATGCACTAATTTATATTGTTTTAATTTATAGGCATTCAATATGGAAGTTCCGTGAAAAAGAAGAACAATGGAGATTTCAGGTGTCTACAGTAATTTCAATGGAACAAGAGGCTAACTAGATGCGCAAATGCATGTGCATTACAACAAGAAGATGAAACCGAGCGGTTTTGGAATCAAATAGACATGGAAATGCTATTCAATGGACTATAGGAGAGAACTTAATTTCTAGTTTTTATTATTTCCATTTTTTTTTCATTTTTTTTAATAAGGTTTTAAAGTTCATTATGTTTAATTGGATTTCAAGTAGCCTTTAATACCTTCTTGCCGTGGGTTTTATATTAAGGAGATCCATTCTCCTTGTGAAATGAGAGAGCCACGAAAACAAAACAAAAAATCATCTATTCTACATAGGGGGCTGCGGCAAGAAAGGCCAAGAGGAATAGCTACTTTGGAGTTTTTCTTTACTAGGGCTACGATGTAGCCTAATCATGAATACTTAATTGCCTTGTGGCTTGTTATTATCATGTTTTTCTTCTTTATTGAATATCTTTTGCTATTCAGAATGTGCTTCAATTTTATTTAGATGCTTGATCACCATCTAGGTTTAAATTAGGTTAATTTGATGCAAGTCAAAGTAGATGTGCAATTGATACCATAACCACCTATTTGTAGATGCCATACAATTAGGGTTTGTGTGATTTTTCAACAATTTCCATATAGCTTAATGGGTTCTTACTTGTTCAAATCCATCTAGTTGCCATAGAGGGTTAACATGTACGGATACTTTTGATGCAACCAGATGCCATGGCCGTTGAATAATTTAGGGAAAATCGATCATCAATATTGGGGAACTACTTGAGCATAACATATTAAGGGAATTAAGTAGAATTGGTTACAGTGAATTCAGATGTCCTAGGTTTTATTTTCTTATATTTATAATTTTATTATTTCATGTATTTTATTTTAAATTCATATTTCATTTTTAGTTTAATTCAAATCTTCTATCTTTTCCGTTAAAGCTTCCTAATTATAATTTGTTCCAATTTAGTTAGTAAGACATTTAGAATCAATTCAAGAGAAAGGAAGGAAAGAAAGAAATATTAATCTAAAAAATCAATCAAATTGTTTTTTTATTTGGAATAAATACATAACTAATTGAAGCCTCCCTACACGAGTCATACATATTCATCAAACCTTATTTTCACTTTACACAACAAGAGTGCTGATATAGTGCTATATATTTGGATCATATAATTATTAATAATGTATATGAACTAATGCATGCAAGCATCAAGGTTCAAATTTCAACATGCAGAATAACTTCGAAGTTAATTGCCAAGTAAAACCATGAGGTTGTACGTTTAAAGACACTATCGTTCACAGGTAGAATCGTAGAGGTGAAGAGGAAGGCGTGGAGCAAGAAAAGCCTCAAGTGGCTTTTCTTTCATAAGGGCAAGACCCACCCTTTCACGCATATCCACCGGCTCATCACCCATGCTGCTCATATGAAACCCCTGAACCAAACGAGCCAGAACCAATTGAACCATATGTAACCCTAGTGTCGCACCAGGGCATGACCTTCTGCCTGAGCTAAACGGAATGTACTCAAAACCCTTGAAATAGTCCACGTCAGCATTGTCGGTCATGAACCTCTCAGGGTGAAACTCACAAGGGTTGGCCCACACACGCGGGTCCCGGTGCAATTTCCATAAGTTGACCACTATACGGGTGCCTTTGGGGACAAAGTAACCAGAGAGATGAGAATCCTCCATGCCCTCGTGAACGGTGATTGGGACAGACGGGTATAAGCGTAGGGTTTCTTTGACAATGGCTTGGAGGTATTTGAGCTTTGGGATGTCGGATTCTTGAACCCATCTGTCACTTCCTACGTGGATGTCCAATTCTTGTTGGGCAGATTTTAGGGCACCTGGGTTGCTGAGTAGTAAGGAGAGTGCCCATGTTAGTGCAACAGATGTGCTTTCTGTGCCACCTACGATGAGAATCTGCCAATTAAGGAAGAGAAACACTGTTTTAAAGTATAATACTTGATGTTGAGGGATGACCAAGTGAGGGATCAGGATGCAATCATGCAAGACGTCAAATTGTCTAGTCATTTCGATAGCCGCATGTGTGGCGAAAAATAAAAAATGGGCCCATTGAGTTTTATAGATAGGCTCGCATTTTGCCACAAATCAGTTAGCGGAAGACCCACATTATTTAAAGAATTTTTAACGAAAAATTTCTAATGTTGTTTACTTTAACGAAAAATCATATTTTTATATTAAAAAATCAATCTTAGTATTATTTACTTTATCATTTATTTTTTCATTATCATTAAAATTCAAAATTTTCAAACTATTTTCATTAGTTTTCCTAATAATCTAGCGTGACCTCAATAGTTAATTAACAGATTAATACTTGGGCCTTTTTTGAAAGTAACCTCAAATCTCAAGGGAGTATTTTATAATTAACTACTTTAATCAATTTTCAATTTAAGGAATCATTTTTAATCAATTTTCAATTTAAGGGATCATTTTGATGTTGTGAGTCAATTTCAAGGACTATTTTGATGTTGCGGGTCAATTTCAAGGATCATTTGTGAGGAAAAAAAGACTTATGGAATCTATTTATGTGCCACATCAGTATTTAACAGAATTGTAACGAAAAGATCATATTGATTTGCGACACCTATTTTCAGGAACTCTATTGATTGGTTTTCAATTTCAGAAACCATCTCGATGGTAAGAGTCAATTTCATGAACCATTTGTGATAAAAACCCATATATCATTAGATAGAACTAGCATTGTGTTAAGTGAAAATCTAAAAAATCTATTATGCTCCACGTACTTTATAAAATATTTTAAAGCACGCTGAATATTATATGGAAATTATTGTGTAAGTGTAACAGCTAATGATATAGTGTGACAAGTTTACGAAATATATAAATCACATTTCGTGTTTAATTAAAGAGTTAAGATTTTGAAACTTGTAAATATCTTGGGTGGATTTAAGCTAGGCCTGGCAATTCCATACATGACTAGATAACCCAACACGACACGACACGAAATTAATAAATGTTCAAGTCGACACGATAATAAATTGGATCGTTATCGGATAACCCGATAAGCACATGTTAAGATGACGGGTTGGTTCGGGTATACACTTGGGTAACATGATACACGATAAGTAAAATATTAATTTTATAATTTTATAACCCTAAAAAAATACTTTAATAATTATATATATATATATTAATTTAACAATTTTATACCCCTAAAAACAATAATTATATATATATATTAAATTAAATCTTAAAATTGGGTGACCATTGGATCGGCTTAAATATACATACCATTCAATTTCTTAAGTATTATACGTACAAAATAAATAAATTTAAATCTACTTAATAAATAAATATATATATACACACACACCATTGAACTTGATGGGATACGAATTCTACGAAACTAATTTCAATGATCCAACCGTTAAACTTGTTTGTATATGCTTTGACATCGCATCAGCAAAAAATTGCAAAAAAAAAAAAAAAACATTCAAAGATCAAGTAACGGGACAAAACTTTTCGACGATTATCAACGAAAAATCACGATTTAATGGTTATTTTAACTCCGATTTTGATGATTTTTTTACATCTACACTCTTTTACCCTATATGAATACAATGAATGAACTCGATCTTCAATTAAAATATTTACACTAGTGGATACCACAAAATCTTATATTATACTTAATGAAAGTACGAATAAACTCTTAAGTGTTAGTGAATCTATTGTTTGATAGGATACGCATTCTACGAAACTAGTATCAACGATCCAACCGCCAAACATGTTTGTATATACTTCGAGATCGCATATGCCAAAAAATTGCAAAAAGAAAGCATTCAGAGATCAAGTAACGAGATAAAACTTTTCGACGGTTATAAATGAAAAATCACGTTTTAACGGTTATTTTAACTCTGATTTTGATGATTTTTTACAGCTACACTCCTTGACCCTATATGAATACAATGAATGAATTTAATCTTCAATTTAAAATATTTACACTAGTGGATACCACAAAATCTTATGTTATACTTAATGAAAGTATAAACAAACTCAAAGTGTTAGTGAATCTATCGTTTTGATGGGATATGCATTCTATGAAACTAATTTCAATTATCCAACCGTCAAACTTGTTTGTATATGCTTCAAGATCGCATACGCCAAAAATCGCAAAAAACAAACATTCAAAGATCAAGTAACGGGACAAAACTTTTCGACGATTATCAACGAAAAATCATGATTTAACCGTTATTTTAACTCTGATGTTGATGATTTTTTTACAGTTACACTCCTTGACCCTATATGAATATAATGAATGAATTCGATCTTCAATTTAAAATACACCTAAGATGAAATATAGAGTCCCTATATCCTTGTGGTTAGTGGAGAACAGTCATACACTAGTGGATACTACAAAATCTTATGTTATACTTAATGAAAGTATGAATAAACTCGTAACTGTTAGTGAATCTATCGTTTTTATGGGATACGCATTCTACGAAACTAATGTCAACGATCTAACCATCAAACTTGTTTGTATATGCTTTAATATCGCATACGCCAAAAATAGCAAACAACAAACATTCAGAAATTAAGTAACGGGACAAAACTTTTCGACGGTTATCAACGGAAAATCACAATTTAACAATTAGTTTAATTTCGATTTTGATGATTTTTTACAGCTAACTCCTTGACCCTATACGAATACAATAAACGAACTCGATCTTCAATTTAAAATATTTACACTAGTGGATACTACAAAATCTTATGTTATACTTAATAAAAGTATGAATAAACTTTTAAGTATTAGTGAATCTATTGTTTTGATGGGATACGTATTCTACGAAACTAGTTTCAACGATCCAATAGTCAAACATGTTAGTATATACTTCGAGATCGCATACGCCAAAAATCGCAAAAAACGAACATTCAGAGATCAAGTAACGGGACAAAAATTTTCGACGGTTATCAACAAAAAATCATGATTTAATCGTTATTTTAACTCTGATTTTGATGATTTTTTACAGCTACCCTCCTTGACCCTATATGAATACAATGAATGAATTTGATCTTCAATTTAAAATATTTACATTAGTTGATACCACAAAATCTTATGTTATACTTAATGAAAGTATGAATAAACTCTTAAGTGTTAGTAAATCTATTGTTTTGATGAGATACGCATTTTACGAAACTAATGTCAACGATCCAATCGTCAAACTTGTTTGTATATTCTTCAAGATCGCATACGCCAAAAATCGCAAAAAACAAACATTCATAAATGAAGTAATGGGACAAAAATTTTCGACAGTTATCAACGAAAAATCATGATTTAATCATTATTTTAACTCTGATTTTGATGATTTTTTACAGCTACCCTCCTTGACCCTATATGAATATAATGAATGAATTCGATCTTCAATTTAAAATATTTACACTAGTGGATACCACAAAATCTTATGTTATACTTAATAAAAGTATGAATAAACTCTTAAGTGTTAGTGAATCTATCGTTTTGATGAGATATGCATTCTACGATACTAATGTCAACGATCCAACCGTCAAACTTGTTTGTATATACTTCGAGATCGCATACACCAAAAATCGCAAAAAACAAACATTTAGAGATCAAGTAACGGGACAAAACTTTTCGATGGTTATCAACGAAAAATCACGATTTAACGGTTATTTTAACTCCGATTTTAATGATTTTTTACACTACACTCCTTGACCCTATATGAATACAATGAATGAACTCGATCTTCAATTAAAAATATTTACACTAGTGGATAGCACATACTCGATGAAAGTATGAATAAACTCTTAAGTGTTAGTGAATCCTTCGTTTTGATGGGATATGCATTCTACGAAACTAATTTCAATGATCCAACCGTCAAACTTGTTTGTCTATGATTCGAGATCGCATACGCTAAAAATCGCAAAAAAAAAAAAAAATACAGAGATTAAGTAACGGGACAAAACTTTTCGACGGTTATCAACGAAAAATCACGATTGAACGGTTATTTTAACTCCGACTTTGATGATTTTTTACAGCTACACTCCTTGACCCTATATGGATACAATGAATGAATTCGATTTTCAATTTAAAATATATACACTAGTAGATACCACAAAATCTTATGTTATGATGATCGATGAAAATTGAGGATTTGTAAAATGAATAACATGCAAGCTTTGAGTTCCATTGGCAAGGTTTAAACTTTTGAGAAAAGCTTCACAACCTTGAAAACAAAAACTCTTTCATTTTGCATATCCTTGCACATTTAATATTTTGTAATAGACTAGTAATGTATGGATATTTGTTTATTAGGTTCTTATTTTCAAGTGTAGATGTAGTACTTAAACGGCAAATATGTTTTAATGTTTTGAAAAAAAAATAAAATATTTTTCTTAACAGGTCATAACGGGTTAGGTCACTTTACCCGGATAAAGTGACCTGGCCTTTTAAGGACCCATTAAGATAACGGGTTTGACACGACACGACACGACCCGTTAAGATAACATGTGTTAAACCAAAATGACACCAACACGACAGACACTATCCGTTTGCCAGGCCTAGCTAAAGCCATGTTTCAAGTCTATATAATACTACATAGAGTGTTCCTTGATATGTAATATAAACCAAATTTAGAGAACTTACAAGTGATGTTGCTTTGACGACGTTATCACAGCTATGGCCAGAAATGACAGCCTCCTCTCCAAAGTTGGATATCATCGCATCCATCAAGTCACTTTCGACTCTGGTGCTATTACCGGTCTTGCTTTCTTGAGAACGATGTTCGTCAAGCCAGCTGCTAAGCACAGAGTCAAGTTCCTTAAACGTGCGTTTCATGGAACTCACAGGCCCAAACAAGCTGTCCAGCCATTCAAAACATGGCATAGCATCCGACCACATAAAATTGCCAAGGAGATGCATAGCCTTCTGCATAGCCTTTTCGAAACGCCAAGCCTCACTGCCTTTTTCATTGTATTCGCCATCCGAAAATCTCTTCCCGGCAATTAGCCTCACGCTAATGTTGAACATCAAGCGCTCCACTAACTCGCTTAAATGCACCACTACTGAGGAAATGGTGGGCGATGTGGTGAGGCCCGACGATCCCACCACATCGAACAATTTCTTTATAAACGAGTCAACTTCTTCGGCTCGGACGTGACTAAGCATTTCAACTTTTTGGGCTGACAGAAACTCCTGAGTAGCTAACTTCCGGATGTCGCGCCAGTAGGATCCGTACGGGGCTAAGGCAAAAATGGCGTTGTTGTAACCCAAGTGTTTGCCGGCTGCTGTAGTCGGTCGTGTGGCAAAAACAATGTCGTTTTTTGTGAAGCGTTCTTTCACATGTTCCCAAGCGCTCAGCACAACCACTACTTGGTGCGGACCAAGCTTGAGTGAGTAGATTGGACCGAGTTTATCTGCCATGGCGCCAAGGATTAGGGCAACAGGGTCTTTGCCATGTAGGAGATGGAGGTGACCTATGAGAGGCCATGCTTCTGTGGGTTGAGGGACTTTGGGCAACGACATGGTTTCTGCCTTTGTGTTGTTGATGATATTCCTCTTCTTTTGCTTGGTGTATGCTGCGATTATTCTCAATGTACCACAGAGAACCAGCAGCAAAGCTATTATTGTGTTAATGATTTTGTGGGTTGGAGAAATGAAATCATTCATGGTGCGAGATATATGAGGATGAAATGTGCGTAGAATGATCATATCTTAGATTTTGTGTGTATTTATAGGTTGTATGGGTTTATTTGAAGTCATGTCAACTTTAAGAGTAATGTTACACTTATTACATTTTTTTTTTTTATAACATATTTGTATTATCTTTTTAATGAAAGTGGAAATCATCATTCCATGTGAATTTCATCTCAATAAAAAAAACGTAAATTTCTACTAATTAATAAAACACTCATTGTCAATCAAAATCTTATGAAATTATCATTTTAACCCTCTAATTAAAATAGAATATGAATAAGAAATATGGGGTAGAAATGTAATTTTACACAATCAAATGTTGCTTTTTTTTTCTTCAAGGCCTCACCTATATGTAATCCTAATATATCTCTAATTAAAAAAACAAAAAAAAAAAAAAAAAACCCTCCCACTCTCATATTCTCTGTCACTCTCTTCCTCTCTTCTTTTATTTCAAAAACAAAAATAAAAAAAATTTCTCAAACACTTTGTGTGTGCTCATATGTTAATATAATATGAAAAAATGCGATAAAAGTGATAGTTTTATAATTTTAAACTTTTCAGATCAATAATTTCAATCAGATCCACTTGCCCGTGATGCACTGGTGCCTAGTAGATTTTGTTTGTTTTTTGGTTTTTTTTTTTTTTTTTTTCAGTTTTTGTTTTACTTGTCTGCCCTTATCTAGTATAGTAGGACTTTCCAATCATGTCCATTATTTTGCCATTACGGGCAAAGCATACGGCAGCTCCCCATTCTTATTAAGTTATGAATCTTGTCGAAAAACGCCCTTTACGAAGTTCTAGACCTCATAATGATTGAGATTTTTGTTTTTAGGGGTCCCCTTGTAATTTTCCATTTCGTGTTAGAGAGATGAGAATTGTTAAAGAAGGCTATCGTAAAGTGAAACTTTTTATATGAACTTCTGCTATTTTACATTTTAACGTTAGTTTTTGTGTTAATATTATAAAATATTATGTAAAAAATATGAGGTGGTAGCGAGTTCATGAAAAGTCTCACTTTTGAAAGAATCTCCTTAGCATTTCTCTGGAAAGATAAAGCAGAGAAATACAATTGAGAAATAAGGAAATAAAAAATGTATAAAAAAAAAGATAATGTTGTTCACATACCTCTTTTTATTTTTCACGCACTTTCCATTAATTTTGTCATTTTATCTTTTTCAGTTCATTTGAATCGACGAACGAAAATTGGGCCAAGTATATGAAAGATAAAATGATGTGTATGGATAACACAATTCTAAAAAAATGTAAAGGAATGTACATATAATTTAAACCAACAACCGATAACTTAAAGTTATAAACACTTTCTAGTTTTTTTCCACCGGAAAATTTTCCTCTCTAGATCCCTTTTCACCTAAATCACCTAGTCTGAGATCTGGGCCATTGAAATTTGGTCCAACGGCTACAGTTATTATCACTGTAGCCGTTGGAACCATATTCTTATAAACCCATATATTTTTTTAAAGTGTTGCTATTAGCATTTCAAAAAGTTATTATACATTCCAGACTTTCTATATTTAAAAACAAATTTTGTCACGAATTATAAGGATTCTACGATGCCGTTAATAATTTTTTTTTTTTTTTTTTTAACAAACGATATTATCTGCATTAAGGGGAGGGGGTGAATTTAGCTTCACAATGGGCTAGCATTCAAATTCGCCTTTGGCGAGAATTGAACCTGAGTCCTCTCACTTACAAGTGAAGATGAATGCCACTAGACAATAGTATTAAATGGTAGTAAAGTTATAGTTAATAACACATCATGATGTTATGTCACATCCCGACCTGGGCTCGACTCTGCTGTAGCACGATATTGTCTGGTTTGGGCCCCGACCACACCCTCACGGTTTTGTTTTTGGGAACTCACGCGAGAACTTCCGAGTGGGCCACCCATCTTAGGAATGCTCTCATCCAAACTCGCTTAACTTCGGAGTTCCAATGAACTCCGAAGCAAGTGAGCTCCCAAAAGGCCTCGTGCTATATGGAGGTGAGCATGTACATATAAGGCATAGAGGATCCACTCCCCCTCACGATTTTGTTTCTGGGAACTCACGAGCAACTTCCCAGTGGATTGCTCATCCTAGGAATGCTTTCACCCAAACTCGCTTAACTTCGGAGTTTTGATGTAACCCGAAGCCAGTGAGCTCCCAAAAGGCCTCGTGTTATAGGGAGGTGAGCATGTACATATAAGGCATAGAGGATCCACTCCCTTGGGCGATGTGGGATCTAACATGTTAGTATTATTATAACAAGGTTGATAGTTTTATTGAGTATGTTCTGTTAAAGTGTAAAGGTTAGTTGTTATACTTGGATGTGATTAAATTACAATAACAACGTTTATGATTACACCATTGACCTCTGATTCAATAATAGATGTAGGTTATTACTAGGAAACAAATAAAATTACACTACATCTTAATGATGTTACAACAAGATGTTAACATTCAATGTTTGAGGTAAGGTCAAACTAGAATTGTTCAAATCTACAATCCAAAGTTACCTACTTAACGTAACATTATAATTAATTGCATAAAATAACATTGGTATTATTATAACAAGGTTGCCTTTTATGGTGTAAAGTCATAATACACTATTAAGGCAGAAAACTATATTTAGAACTTGTTTGGATGTGCTTTTAAAATGACTGAAATCGTTTTTGGTGAAAATATTTTTAGAATCAATCTTTAGTAAAAATGCAAGTAAATCCTGGAAAAGCACTTAAAGCGAAACACATAACCGGTGCTTCTTGCAGAAATCACTTCAAGTGCTTTTAGAACCCAAAAATATTTTTTTTTAAAAGTGTTTTTAGTCATTTTAAAATCACATACAAATGAGTACTTAAACGTTATTGCATTGTAGTATCAACTTTCAAACTAAATAGTACCGATACCATTATTTTATTTAAAATATCGTAGACTAATCATTCATGTTATCTTTCAAACCAATATATATTGGGATATTATATTCACACATCCTAAATTACTTCCCTCATACCTTTTTAGTTTTTAATATTTTTCTATTAAGTGTTAACAATGTGTAAAAAATATTAAAAAATTATAAGAGTATGAAAGAAGTAATTTGGGGTGTGTAAATATAATCTCTCTATATATTAATTTCACTTGTCTATGGCATATATAATTTTTCTTTTCAACATACCTTTGTGGGAAAATTTTATGAACACATTTTCTCCTTTTCCACATTTTTTTTAGAATTCTTATTGGCACTCCAAAAATCTCATTTTGCACTTCAAACATTTTAAAATTAGAGAAAAAAATATACTTATGAGGTACATAATGAGACTTTTGGGAGCTCACTGGCTTCGGAGTTCATCAGAACTCCGAAGTTAAGCGAGTTCGAGCGAGAGCAATCCCAGGATGGGTGACCCACTGGGAAGTTCTCGTGTGAGTTCCTAGAAACAAAATCATGAGGGTGTGGTAGGAGCCCAAAACGGATAATATCGTGCTACGGTAGAGTCGAGTCCAGGATGTGGTGAGGGCCAGGGTCGGGATGTGACATCCCACATATGTTTTAGGGGTGACTTTTGAGTTTCAGGGAAGAGAGAGACAGTCCACAAATTAAAGTGAAGCGAATTTTGAATTTCAGAGTGTAAATGGTAACTTTTGAGTCTTAGGAGCAAAATGGTATCTAAATCGAGTTCTCAAGGTGTAGCAAAAAAATAAGCTTATGATATTACAATTTTACCCATACACGTTGGCAACTTTAATGGCTATTGACAAAAGAAATAGAAACATATTAAAATAGAGCGAATTTTGAATTTTAATAAGTAAAGTTACGAATTTTTGAATTATATGGGACAAAATGCGATTAAAATCATGTTACAAGAATCATAGCTAAAAATAAGTCTTAATTGTTCATGTGAAGGTAAAATACAAATATAGTTCCCCCACATTATTGGTGTTGCCATCGAGGACAATTATTATTATTATTTTTTTCTGGTTGCAAGGGCAATAATTTTCTAATCAAGAAGTAGTTGGCAACAGTCCAGCGACATTATTTGGGGGGGGGGGGGGGGTGTAAAATACAAATATAGTTCCCCCACATTATTGGTGTTGCCATCGAGGACAATTATTATTATTTTTTTTTTCTGGTTGCAAGGGCAATAATTTTCTAATCAAGAAGTTGTTGGCAACAGTCCAGCGACATTAGTGTTGGGCCCGTATTACTGAATTGTCACTGATGCAAATTTAGGCATCAACGTCATTCAACCGTGATATAATAACTACGTGCTCGACTGCATTAAAATTAACGATGAAATAGAATGACATATTGAATATTTGTATGATGCTGTGCTTGCCAACAAAGATAATATGGTGTCAATCATTTGGTGGATTGGAGAAATGTGTGTAGGAAATATATCATCCGATTTTGCACGTTCATTAGGAGAGTGTAATCAACTTTCTCATTTTAACATTCTTACTTCTACTCACGCCACGTGTATTTAGCTAGCACGTAGAATTAAAATTTTAATTAGCTTTTGGTTGACAAACTAAAGTTTTAATTATATTAACAAAGGAATAAAAACAGGGATTCATTACAATATTACATGTATTTAATATCACCGCATGACGATTATAATATTCATGTGAAAACATTATACATGTATTTAACACAATTTTATTTTATCATTGATGGTGATTGTATAAAAAGTATTAGAGCCAATTTCATAGTGCTAATAAAATCCATGTGGTATAAGAAATGAGAATATTAAAATGATAAGTGAAATGCGAAAGCTGCTAGCATTTCTGGAGCATTTATAGTGTTTAAGGGTGCCTTTATTTGAGAATGGCCCAAGTTAGTTTTGTATCATTTCCCTATGTAGCTAATGTTATGGGACTCCTACTATACATTTTCTAATGCAAACAGCAATATCCAACATTTCCAATATATTAGTATAGTCCTCCTCAATAATGTGCAGATTTCATTTGGTCAGATCAACTCAATACCTTGCAGTTTAATCTATATGGATCATTCTCAATGACTTGGTACAGTTAGATGACTTAACAATTATTGACAACATTTCCAATATAGTAGTATAAACTTGCCATGGTAGCAGCTTGGAGCCATGACGTTTACTACAATTGTTATACGCTTATTGTATAATTTTCTCTAGGGCTAATACTAATTGTCTAATGAATCTTTTAAGCTCCACCATTCTCTTTAGTTTACAATATTCATGTCGATGCTATACTATACGTGTATTACAAGTATTTTTTTGTTTTTAGTAAACGATATTTATTTACACTAAAGAGGAGGGGGTGAGTTTAGTAGTCTTACAATGGGCTAGCAATAATGTGGTTCAAATTTGCCTTTGGCGATAATCGAACCTAAGATCTCTCACTTACAAGTGAAGAGGAATATCACTAGACTGTAGTACTAAGTGGCTTGTATTACATGTATTTTTGTTCCACTTATAAGTAGGAGGTTTCACCCCTTTAATACTATAGTCTAGTAGTATTCTTCTTCACTTGTATTATGGTGAGAGGTCTTAGGTTCGATTCTTGCCAAAGATGAATTTGAACCACATATTGCAAGCCCATTATGAGACTTAGCCACTCCTCCACTCTCTTAGTGTAGATAATATTATTTGTTAAAATAAAAAGGTAAGAAGTTTCAATCTCGTATATGGCGAGTTTAGTATAAAATTATTATAATTGCCTAATTTCAGAGGATTGACACGCAAACCACATCCTTATACCCCTACCTCGCCTGATTTTGAGTCCTACCACTTGGAAAAGGATCCTCGCCGAATCCTTTTCTTAGGGAGCCCGTGATCATAACCATTCATCGTACATCGTGCGGTCAGTTTTCTTTAGGTACTATTTATATTTAATTTAAAATTTAAAATTTAAAATGATTTATGACCGTACGATGTACGATAAATAGACAAGATCACAGTATCTTCAGGATCCCTAGAAAAGGAATCCGGCGAGGATCATTTTCCCTACCACTTCTACCATATGATCCCACCCTCTCTCTTACACTACCTCGAATTCGAATCCCCTACACAAGAACCTCTTTTTCCTAAGTCGTATTGATTCAACATAGCAACATGTGACAGTTGCAATGTTGCAGAGAAAGATCCGCGATCCAATTATTAGTCTAAAAATATTAAGAGATCATACACACACACAGAGGCCACGCAAAATCAAATTTGTCAAAAACGTATTGCTCTCTAGGGTTTCTCTAGGAGAGCGGTGGGGTTCGATATTACGGCGTTGGCTGTCACATTTTCAGGGTTTTCACACAGCAGTGGTTCAAATTGAAGCAGAGGAGATCATCCCTGCACGTCGAAGGTGAATGTTCTTTCGAATAGCAAGGTTAGTGTGTGTTGTTGTCTGTGGGATTTGGCGGACCAGTGTGCAGGTGGTGACTAGGGCAATGGATGATATGGTCATGAAGTTTGCAGATAGGTTGGCACTCACTGTTGAGGAACAAAGAGTTGTAGTAATTGATGATCATGAAAGCGCCCTACTCTGGGCCAACAAGGCCTTCCTGAAGGATTATTTTGGAAGATGACATGTTCATTTAAGCAACATCATTAGCATGCAATTAACAAATTAAAGGCGGAATCATGCTAGCATGCACTTAAAAACAAAACATTACCCATGAATGTTCAAAGCCTAGTAAAATGGTGAACCAATAATCAACTCAAAACAAAGTGAGTTGAAATATATACCTTTGTAGATTCCTCTTTGTATTTAAACAAAGGCTAATCACCCAAAGAGAGGGCCTTCATTCCTTGCATCTTAGATCTATGGATTTTGATGGATGAAAAAGGTTTCTCCAAAGTTCCCAAAATTGAGAACCTCTAATGATTCATCACCAAGGCATAATGAAGAAGAAATGAGTGACCTTGGAGGAGTTTGATTGCTAGATGATCCCTCCAAGGTGGCCGAAATTTTAGAGAGAAAGGAGAGCTTGTGTTCTCATCCTTTCCCCAAAAACAACCCTTAATGAATTTTAGGCTATAAAGTCCTTTATATAGTCCCTTCAAATAAGTGACCTAATGGACCAAAAGCCCTATTCTTCTAACATGGCCGGCCTATAGGGTTTATTGGGCTTTCAAGCCCTTTGTTTATTCAAGTTGTCATACAACTTGAGTTAATGGGCTTGACATTCAAATCCCATTGGGCCTTGCGGCCCAAAACTAATCCGAGATCTTTAACGAACTTATTCGTTTGATTAATTAACATATTAATTAATCCTAGCCTTAGATAAATAATTAAACCATTTAATTATTCTTACTCATCTCCGTTGTTTCTTCAAACTCTACCTTACTCGGTGAACGATCCATTAGGTTCCTTTTAGCGAGGCAGTGGGCGGTTAAAACTCTTTCTAATCGATTGTGAATTGAAACTTACTTTCAATTCTCCCGTTAGTGATAATACACTTTTAGGGCTTCCACAAACCATGGTTGACGCCTAGCAGCATGTCATGGTTACCCAAGCTAATCAGAAGAGGTTGAGAACCTATTCAGTTTTAGGATTACAAATGCAATACGGTCTTTCTCTAATACAATACTCTTGACCACATTGTTTGGTTTGATAGTTTATTCATGTCTACTATCCAATGTGAGTCTTGTGCTTATATGATTACCTTGAATGTGATTTGGAACACATTCCTAAATCTCATTCATACTTTGGCCAAAGATTCTTAATCATATCATAGAGTATTCTCCCTCAAACAGTTTGAAGGTTAGAGATCCCTTGTTGCGCATTCACTTGCCTCCATGGCTAAGTGGCTTAACCCCAACGATGCCGTGGACACCCTCCTGATGGAGTGACTTTGACATAATCAAAGATTAAGGACCTAACCACAAGACAACTGTGATGCCTCAGGTCAAAAGACTAATTTGCATTGTCCCAACCATGAGTTCTCATGTGACATGAATATGAGAACTCTTCGTTGATCGTGTTCAGTGAACTCATTCTCTATTGAGCACCTACGTACTTGTCTTGATGTCACACACACCAATGACTCGAGACTAGTCACTCTCCCTGAGAGAAGACATAGCACGTACTGATCTTAACGGACTGTCAATGCCCAATTGACAATCCTATGATCAGGAACGTTTAGGATGTGTCAACGAAAGAATGGTCTCATGAATCTAACTTCTTTAGATCGCATTCTTCCAATCACATATTCCTTGGACTTATCGTTTAAGCATATAACATTTATATGAGACGGCTCAAACAATAATGTTTGCCCTTAATATTAAACTAGATTAGTTTAACATGTGAAATGTCCATAAAGTATCATCATATGATTGGTTTTAGGGCACATTTCCAACAATCTCCCACTTGCACTAGAGCCAATCAGCTTAGTCATCAGTGATGATACCTCTTCTGTAGTCATTTCATAAATGGCTGAGTAGTAGGCCTAGACAATGGATATCTATATGTATCCATAGAAGCAACCTTGAGAATAACGACGTCACCATTATACATGATTCTCAATCATGTGGTTCAGTCTCTCATTTGAGTTCGGGCCTTGATGAGACCTTGATTCCCTGGCTTGAGCTATCGCCCCATTAGTGTCATACATTTTCTGGTTGGAACCGAATGGAGAGTTCATAAATGAACTTTCCCATCCAAACAACAATGTTGTAAGCTTCTATATGGCAATATATTTTGCATACATGATGGAACACATTAAAGTCATTACTTTTAACGTTTCCACCCAAATATCTCTTTAGTCATAATAAAGAGATATCTCATTATCACTTCGTTCATAATGAAGAGATATTCTATGATGGATTAGATTCATAATCTAATACATTTACGCTTCCATTACGTTACTCTAATTCTTCCTCATTCTTGAGGAATCCATCTTTAGTATTTCTTAAATACCTAAGGATTCACTTGACAGTTGCCATGGTTCTAATCCTGGGCTTGCACTGATATCATCTTGTACCGTTCTAGGTACAACTTATATCAATGTTTTCATACAATATGAAATACATAAATCACCTTTCTGCGTATGCATAAAGGATTCTATTTACGCATTATTTCTTTGGGAGTCAAAGGGTACATTCCCTTTGAGAAGAACAACTTCCTAGTCTCACTAGAATTGTCATTCTAATTGAAGTTTATCATCATATGAGAAACTTCCTAGCATCTCTTGTCTATTTTAGGGATTGATATAATCCAATTATATATTGAAATCTATCATTATAGATTTCCATCCCATGTATATAGACTATGTCTCCCATATACATTCTATCATTATAGAATGTTTAAAGTCATAACTTTAACGATGAAGAATTCCTTTCATTTTCAAAATTAATATATATCATGTATATATATTCAAATTTAGGAATATGATTAACTCCCACTAATCTTTTGTAAACCTAGTAAACAAAAGATTCATTTACATCTTTATGAGAAATCAAACGATTTGATCCTTTTTCTCATAAGATGCTTATAGCTCCCACTAACTTGCTGAGATTCATGATGGATGGATCTCTACAACTTATATGTCTTGTGATTCTTAGTTTTAGACATATATTATCAAGACTATCTTGATAATGGTTTCGGAAACCCATATTATGTCCAAACATTGAATCACCATTTAGTTGTTTCTAGCAATCTTCGAATTAATTGAAACTAAGACTATGTCAAAGACGGTTTCTTCAAAGTCAACCATTTTCTTTGAGTGTAGTCACCTTAAGCTACCAATTAGCTGTGAAGGTTTCATTATTTCGGGTCAAATGGTACTTTACCATTTCCTTGAGTATATATCGTATATACACTCAATGTAGTCATAAGGATTTTCATTCTTATTTCTTTCGAATTAAGAGGTGCAACTCTATGACATAGTCATAAAGTTCAAACCATTCAACTGAGACGGTTTATAAATCCTTCTGGACTACCTTGGAGCTTGTGGTATAGGAACTAGGTTGTCTTAGAAGTATATATCATATATATATGGGTAATTGATAATGTCCAACGAACTAAATCTTATTCATGTTCGTTCTTCTCCTAATGGAGAAATTCATTATCTTACGATGCTACCTTCCTTGATATCTTTCAAGGAGATTAATCTAATGTGTTACTTTTTCCTTGGATCAAATCTAAGGAGGTAAATACTTTAGACGTCTTACTCATCTACTTACATTTCTTGAATTCTTTGAAACCTTTTGCAAAGTATTCGGACTTGTGTTTATTCAAAATAAACTATAGTTCAACCGAGAGTGATCTTCGGTGAATGTCATACAACATGAGTAGTATTATGTTGTGGACAAGTGCCACTAACATCTAAGTGAATTAACCTCAACAACTTTGTGATTCTTTCTTCTTTCCAAAAGAATAAAGATTCGAACATTTCGCCTCTATACAATTTTAACAAGAAGGTATTGGATCCGGATCTAACGATCCAAAGCATCCATCTATGACCAACTCGTAACTTATGTTTTAGAGGTATCACAACTCAGTTGGGATTAGTCACTACCTTGCAACCTTTTGGGTTTTAAGCATCATCGTATTCTAAACAGTTAAACTACCATATCATCTCTACTATAGAGACAAACAATTAAGTTACAATAATCTAATTATTGATTAATAAAGAACAATGTTTTGTCAAACAAAACATTTATCCATCTCTACTATAGTGACGGATTTAAGTTCCTTAAAATTGGAATGTAAAGACAATCTTTAGTATTTTCCAATTTCTTTGGTAGTTCATATGAGGAAGTAAGTACAATCCGCTTTCGCAGAGATCTATATTTCACTTTCCGAATGTGAAGTACTTTCTCTTCTCTCATTAATCTTCTACTTTTTATTAGCACACTTTTACAACAATTGTAAAACATAGTTACTAATACGGAATCAAGCATTCAAGTAGAAGAACCAACTGTTTTGAACTATTTCAAGAACATATTACAACACCTTCGAAAGGTGTGTTCTTGACACTTGCAAGACATTTCTTGCAAATACCCCTTCCAATGTCCATCATTTCATAAAGAAAGTTTGTTCCCTTGGAGTTATTTTGCCTTCTTCATTTGACTTCTCCTTTGACTACAATAGTCATGGTCCCTAAACTCCCACTATCTCTCTTGAAACTTATTTCAAATGTGTTATACACATCAAACGATTTGGAGAGCGTGCGGTTATTGTTCACTATATAGTTTACAATAAACTTAGTGAACCATTAGGATAGGGACACAAAGGTGAAGTCCTTGCCTAGTTTCCGTCTCGTTAAGTGGTTTAACACTTCAACACTCAATGATTCAAAATCATCATAAGTCCATGTTGATGGACTATTTTTGTCAACCAACCATTATGTTCTAAACATAATTACAAACTTTCAAGAGTTGTTCAAGGCAACTCTCATTTCTTCATACAACAATTTGTATTTGAAGAATTATGACATTAAAAGTGTTGTCCTTCTCATGTTAGACTTATCTAACATACTCTTCCAATGATACATTATCAATAGGAAGATTGTGAGGATGAGACTACTTAGTTACATCTACAAGCCATTAAAGACAATCTATGGGATTGTAGAACTAAGTCCGGAAATTAAAGCATTCGGCTTTTCTTTGTCAAGTTTTGGATAGCGTTTGCAAATATATTGGTAAACAAATACATAACGAATATAAATTGATTGATTTTAAGCCATTTGATTCGGGTCTTTAAATCAAATAGCACCACCCACTATTTTTGGCAAATTCCATATCCCTCATCGGAATTCGAGAGTTTTGGAGGAAACTCTTAGTAGGGTATGGGAGGCTCACTATTACCAAGCCCACCTCACGATGATACGATATTGGCTAGCATTAATAATAATGAGAGAGTACGCTTACTCATTTGCATCTCTTGCAAGTACCCATCTTATTTGGCCTCTAGAGAATGTTGCCTCACAATGATATGATATCGGCGCCATTGCACTTAGTTAAGTTATTCCCACCATGCTTAGTTCATGAAGGGGTTCAAGAATAGCCTCACAATGATATGATATTGGCCATCCTCGTTGCCTACACTCACCTCATCATATGCGTATAGACTCCTCCTGAGTGTAAGCATGCACTTTGTACTCCCCCATGATAGGGTGAAGTCGGTGTACAAGTCACAAACGATTGGAGCCTACCACGGTGGAAGGCCACGAAGAGATATTCAAAGCATCTCTCGCTTATCAACTTAATAATGGTTTGGTTGAGGGTTTTAGGTCTCATCACATATAAACATACATTTTAATCCAATTAAAACATTTTGGTCCTATTACAACTATTGGTCCATATGATTGATTTAGTAGTATATAATACTCCCACTATGCTTTTAAAACGGTTTTTAAAGCAAGACTATATGGTACTACTAACATAAGATTTGCATTCATTGATGGACTATATAGTTGCCTTAGGGCCTTAGGATGACTATGAACCTTTGATTCGATTCAACACGAGCCTAGTGTTGAATCTCGGTCTAGGGATGGTGATTGATTTTAGTTACGCGTTTAATCACATTAAGGCGTGTTGTCTTATTGGGCGTTGGACCCAACTACTCCAATTTCATGCATATCGAATAAAACAAGAAAGGAGTACTTCAAAGTAAATAAGAGCTTATGCTCTTTTACAACAATTGATCATATCAAATTACAACCAAAATTTAATCTACACATTCCCATGGTTCAAACAAATTTGAAACGGTCATTCACATAGCTCAATTATCGTAGGCTAAGGTTCATAATCACCCTTTAATTAATTAACACTTTAACTAATTAAATTGAATGCAACAATTATCATTTGGTTTTTGGATCCATAGAATTGATTTAAATGGAACTAAATATAATGAAAATCAAATTCTCATTAAAGAGACAAAACAATTTTTGTTCTCATTTTGTTTTGGGCCAAAAACAATGACCACAACAATTTGGGTCACTATGTTAAAACAAAAAACTTTTGGGGTCAAAATGCAAATACACAAAAGTATCAAAACTTTATATAATTGCACAAAAGTCCCTCCAACACCTTTCCAAAAGTGACCGGCCATATAGTTGAAAATTTGAAAAAAAAACTAAAGTTTTGAAAGTGGTTTTTGGTAGGTGAGACAAAGGTGACTTTGATGGTTTGTAAGAAAATGTTTTTTTTTTTTTATAAAACTTTAATATTCTTTTAGTCACATCTCACCAAACTATCACCCACCATTTCAAAAAACAAAACTTTATGAAAAACATAAAACTTTTGAATCAAAACTTCAAAACCTTTTTGTTCTTGGCAAGAACTTCAAGAAATATGAAGAACATACATGAAAACTCATAATAGCTCCATGGATGTTTTCTTTCACCAAAAACTCAAATTTTCACAACTCAAAAGAGGGTTAATATCCTAGGGTACTTAGGGGTTCCAAGAAGCACTTTAAAACCATTTTAACAAGACTAACAAGAACCCAAAAAATCACCCTTTGGATTTGGCCGAAAATCCCAAAACACTTGGCACCAACTTTTAGTTCCAATATTCATGCTTTAATGAAATACATCTACAACATTTGAGATGCTAAATTTTCAAGCAAAATTTATATTCAAAGCAAGAACAAAGCTTGTAACATTTACAACACTTAAATCACAAAATATGAAAAATCACAAAACCCAAAAGGATCCACCATAAACTAGGCCTAGGCTCTGATACCACTTGAAGGATTATTTTGGAAGATGACATGTTCATTTAAGCAACATCATTAGCATGCAATTAACAAATTAAAGGCGGAATCATGCTAGCATGCACTTAAAAACAAAACATTACCCATGAATGTTCAAAGCCTAGTAAAATGGTGAACCAATAATCAACTCAAAACAAAGTGAGTTGAAATATATACCTTTGTAGATTCCTCTTTGTATTTAAACAAAGGCTAATCACCCAAAGAGAGGGCCTTCATTCCTTGCATCTTAGATCTATGGATTTGGATGGATGAAAAAGGTTTCTCCAAAGTTCCCAAAATTGAGAACCTCTAATGATTCATCACCAAGGCATAATGAAGAAGAAATGAGTGACCTTGGAGGAGTTTGATTGCTAGATGATCCCTCCAAGGTGGCCGAAATTTTAGAGAGAAAGGAGAGCTTGTGTTCTCATCCTTTCCCCAAAAACAACCCTTAATGAATTTTAGGCTATAAAGTCCTTTATATAGTCCCTTCAAATAAGTGACCTAATGGACCAAAAGCCCTATTCTTCTAACATGGCCGGCCTATAGGGTTTATTGGGCTTTCAAGCCCTTTGTTTATTCAAGTTGTCATACAACTTGAGTTAATGGGCTTGACATTCAAATCCCATTGGGCCTTGCGGCCCAAAACTAATCCGAGATCTTTAACGAACTTATTCGTTTGATTAATTAACATATTAATTAATCCTAGCCTTAGATAAATAATTAAACCATTTAATTATTCTTACTCATCTCCGTTGTTTCTTCAAACTCTACCTTACTCGGTGAACGATCCATTAGGTTCCTTTTAGCGAGGCAGTGGGCGGTTAAAACTCTTTCTAATCGATTGTGAATTGAAACTTACTTTCAATTCTCCCGTTAGTGATAATACACTTTTAGGGCTTCCACAAACCATGGTTGACGCCTAGCAGCATGTCATGGTTACCCAAGCTAATCAGAAGAGGTTGAGAACCTATTCAGTTTTAGGATTACAAATGCAATACGGTCTTTCTCTAATACAATACTCTTGACCACATTGTTTGGTTTGATAGTTTATTCATGTCTACTATCCAATGTGAGTCTTGTGCTTATATGATTACCTTGAATGTGATTTGGAACACATTCCTAAATCTCATTCATACTTTGGCCAAAGATTCTTAATCATATCATAGAGTATTCTCCCTCAAACAGTTTGAAGGTTAGAGATCCCTTGTTGCGCATTCACTTGCCTCCATGGCTAAGTGGCTTAACCCCAACGATGCCGTGGACACCCTCCTGATGGAGTGACTTTGACATAATCAAAGATTAAGGACCTAACCACAAGACAACTGTGATGCCTCAGGTCAAAAGACTAATTTGCATTGTCCCAACCATGAGTTCTCATGTGACATGAATATGAGAACTCTTCGTTGATCGTGTTCAGTGAACTCATTCTCTATTGAGCACCTACGTACTTGTCTTGATGTCACACACACCAATGACTCGAGACTAGTCACTCTCCCTGAGAGAAGACATAGCACGTACTGATCTTAACGGACTGTCAATGCCCAATTGACAATCCTATGATTAGGAACGTTTAGGATGTGTCAACGAAAGAATGGTCTCATGAATCTAACTTCTTTAGATCGCATTATTCCAATCACATATTCCTTGGACTTATCGTTTAAGCATATAACATTTATATGAGACGGCTCAAACAATAATGTTTGCCCTTAATATTAAACTAGATTAGTTTAACATGTGAAATGTCCATAAAGTATCATCATATGATTGGTTTTAGGGCACATTTCCAACACTTCCTAGTGGGGCGGGTACTTACAAGGAAAGTCTTCAATAAGGAACATTTCAAACATCAAATGGTGAATCTCTGGCGACCTAAGGCAAGAGTCACAATTGTAAAACTTAAAGATGGGTTGTTTTCCTTTGGTTTTGATAGTTGACGGGAAAGGGCGATGGTGCAAAAAGGGGGTTATACGATGGTGCATTGCTAGTGTTGGCAGAGGCAAACAACCTGGCACATCTGACAAAGATCCCGCTGGTGTCTCAGGAGTTTTGGGTGCAGGTAAATGGATTACCTCTCCCGTATATGACCCGTCATATGGGGCAGTTTATTAGGAATCAAATTGGAGCCCATGTTCTAACTGACCAGAGTAAGAAAGTGGAGCTTCTGGGAAACTTCTTGCAGATTAGAGTTGAATTGAACATTTCTACACCATTGCGTCGAAGTCTATTGCTCTCCATTAAGGGAACGGAAGTTCGGGTCGAGTTGAGGTATGAAAAATTGCCAATAACCTATTTCTTGTGTGGGATCATTGGCCATATGGAAGAACAATATGCTTAGTTCAAGGGGGTGAGGAATGACGATGACTTCTCAAAGCCATATGGTCATTGGTTCCATAATGATACCTTGGGAGATGACTATTGTAGACCACAAGGTAAGCGTTTTGGGTTGGAACCGTCGCAATGGTGGGTTATGACAGCTCTGCATCATGTTCAGGAGGTCGAGAGTACGAATGAGCATGCAGAAGTTGAAGGTTCTGTGAAGGAAACTACATCGGAGGCTATGGAGGCATGGCCAGTTGGGGATTGGCGGGGAGTGGAATGGGAGGCTAGCAGCATTAATGGCGCCTTAAATTTGCCTAATTTGCTGAATTCAAATGTTGCAGTTACCACTGATGAGGTAATGATTGACTATTTGGCCAGTGTCCCATTCCAGTCAACTTCTATAAATTAGGGAGGAAGGGATTTGACGTTATTCGGGGTTAATTTAGTTAAGTCAACAGTGATGGGTGGAATATGGTACGGCTGGATCCTTAAGTATAATTGGGGGGGGGGGGTAATATTTAATAATGGGAAGGATTCTTTTGGAGAGCCAGAAGATCAGGGGATTAGATTGGGCCCGCGGAAGAATTTGGTGGGGGTTAATATTGATCATGCAAGGTTTGAAGTGGGCTGAGGGAGGCCTCAATGAGAAATGTTGGGCTTTGGTTTGGACACAAATAGAGCAGGTGTTAATGGGCCACCAAAAATGTAGGAGGTTGCAACGGGTTAGCAGCAGACTATGATGGGTTACAATAGAGGCGACGCATTGATTAGAGTGGGCTCAGGGGGTCCTCAATGGGAATTGTTAGGATTGGGCTTGGACCTTTTCAACTTAATGCCTATTAATGAGCAGGTACATAAGGGAAATAGAAGAAACATAGAAGGGTGATCCGGTTTGGTGGTGGCAGTTCTAAAGTAAGCATCATACATGCTAATGTACGTAATGGGAGTGGTACAATTTTACCTGAGTTTGGTAAAGGATTGGTGCGAGAGGATGACAATACGAAGTCAAGGCCAGAGAGTCGTAGGAAAGTGTTTGCTAGTTCTGAATTATTCAGTTCATTGGTGGAGGTTGATGGAGTTCAACCTCGCCGTCTACAATGAGTTGTTTAAGTTGGAACTGCCAGGGGCTTGGGAGCCTTCGAGCGATTCATGCGCTTTAATGCTTAATTTCTAGATCCCACTGTAGTGTTCTTGTGTGAGACCAAAAGTAATTCTCGTCATATGGACCATTTACGATTCAAGTTGAATTTTGATCATTGTTTTTTAGTTGACAATAGAGGTAGTTCAGGGGGTTTTTGTGTTCTTTAGAAGGATGAAATAAAGTTACATTTACTTTCTTACTCTCAAAACCATATTGATTTTGATGTGGGCAATTCGGGAGATACATGTCATTGGACACTTACTACTTTTTATGGCTTTCCATCCATTTCTGACAGACATAAGTCATGAAGGCTGTTGAAGACTCTTGCCGGTCATGAGTCTAAGCCTTGGTTATGCATTGGTGATTTTAATGAAACCTTCCAAGCCAATGAACAGGAAGGGGGCAATGTGTGACAGGAGAAACAAATTAAGGGATTCAGGGATGCAGTGGCGCAATGTCGGCTACTAGATTTGGGTTTCTTAGGGAATAAATTTACGTGGTTCACAACGAAAGGGGGAGGAATCAAGGTTCGGTTGGATAGAGCTTTAGGTAATTTGGAATGGATGAAGTTCTTCCCTTGTGCTAAAGTGTACCATTTAAACAAGACATGATCATATCATGTGCCGATTCTACTTAATTGGTTGGGACGCAATCCAATTCGAGGTGAGAAACAATTTCGATATGAGGAAAGTTGGCATATGCAGGAAGGTTGTGCTAGCGGTACAAGATGGGTGGAACCATTATGTGGAGGGCTCGCCAATGGTCCAAGTTATTGAGAAAATTAAGATAACTCGAATGAAGCTCAACAACTGGGTCCGTAATAATGCAAGGTCGGGTCCACGCGAAATCGGGGAAGTGGAGGATAAACTTACGTGTTTGTTGGGTCAACCTTTTACTAATGAGTCTATTGGGTAGAAAAAAGAGCTTATTGGGTAGAAAAAAGAGCTTATTGGGAAGTTGAACAGACTACTTGAACATGAGGAGCAGTTTTGGAGACAACGATCGAAGGAAAATTGGGTTAAACTTAGTGATCGGAATACCAAATATTTTCATCATAAGGCAAATAGGAGGTAGAATCATAATTGTTTATATGGGTTGATGGATGATAATAGGCACTGGCACGAAGATCGGAAGGGGATGGAGGACATTAAGGTGTTGTACTTCATGAAACTTTTTAATTCGACTGGTGTGGATAATTTTGATGCTATTTTGTGCCATATCATGCCCAAAGTGACTGAGGAGATGAACAATGCTCTAGAGTGCCCATTCACGGATGAGGAGATAAAGTGTGCGATATTGCAAATGCATCATACGAAAGCTCCGGGACCTGATGGTATGTCTTCGGGTTTCTATCAAAAGCACTAGGACGTGATAGGTGCTGATGTTTGTGAGGGGGTTCGGTCTATGCTTATTTTTGGTCAAATTCTCTGGAAAATCAACTACACTCATGTTACATTAATTCCAAAACTGATGGATGCTACGTTGATGACACAACTTCACCCTATTAGTTTGTGCAATGTGTTGTACAAAATAGTGGCGAAAGTATTGACGAACATGTTGAAGCTTATTCTTCCACAAGTTATTTCTCCTACACAAAGTGTTTTTGTTCCAAGAAGGTTGATTTTTGATAATCATTTGGTAGTTGCTGAAGTTGCTTACTATATGCACAAACAAGTTTCGAGGTCAAAAGGCTTAATAGTGGTAAAATTGGATATTAGTAAGGCGTATAATCATGTGGAGTGGAAGTTTCTTGAGGCTGTGATGCACTAGCTGGGGTTTTTTGATCGGTGGATTAGTATAGTCATGTTGTGTGTTACTACAGTATCTTACTCCTTTACATTAAATGGTGTTCATATGGGTTATGTGCATCCGGAAAGAGGAATACAGCAAGGTGATCATCTATCCCCCTATTTGTTTGTTATGTGTGTAAAGGGACTGTCGGCATTAGTGACGAGGGCTGAACTCGATGGAGATTTGCAGGGGATCAAGGCATGCCATACTGCGTCTAGTATTCACCATCTGTTTTTCGCTGATGATAGTTTTCTATTCGCCCGAGGCACAATTAGTGAGCGCCAGAATATCAAGCAAGTGTTAAGTATGTATGAATTGGCATCTGGACAAGTGGTAAATTTTAAGAAGAGTTGTGTCTCTTTCAGTTCCAATCTCACTGATTATGATAAACAGTTATTAGCAGATTGTCTTGGTATGCAGAAAGTGGATTTTCATGATAAATATTTGGGGCTCCCGATGTTAATTCGAAAGTCAAAGAAAGAAACGTTTGCATATGTGAAAGATAGGGTGTGGAAAAAGCTGCAGAGTTGGCGATAGGGGCTTTTGAGTAGTGCAAGTCGTGAGCTACTAGTGAAGACTGTAGCTCAGGCGCTACTGATGTGGGCTTTTGAGTAATGTTTTCTGGTTCCTAAAACGTTTTGTGAGGAATTGAATATGATGATAGCTAAGTTTTGGTGGAGTGGAGATCTGGGCAAGAAGAAAATACACTGGCTCAACTAGAGGACTTTGTGTAAACCTAAACATAAGGGAGGTCTTGGTTTTCGATATCTTTATGCGTTTAACCAGGCTCTGCTGGCTAAACAAGCTTGGCGTTTTCTTCAAGATCCTGAAACTCTTGTGTATCGGGTTTTCAAGGCCCGTTATTTCCTTACGTTAGATTTTCTGGATGCTTAGGTGACTTCTAATAGTTCATATGTTTGGAGAAGTATTGCAGCCTTATGCTTGGTACTACAAAAAGGCATTCGTTGGCAGGTGGGTAATGGGAGAAAGGTCAGAATATGGAAAGATAATTGGGTGCCAATGGACTCTTGTCTCCGGATTTTGACTCTGACACCGGTCCATTGGGATGAGGAGGCCATGGTAGAGAACTTATTTTGGCTGGAATCGAAGCAGTGGAACATTCAGTTGATGAATGAGTTATTTTCCCAGGAGGAAGTGGATCTAATTTGTGCATTCCTTTAAGTCTACAGGATAATGAGGACCGTAGAGTTTGGCATTACGAACAGAATGGGAAATTCACCGTCCGAAGTGCATATTATGTTGCACAGGGGATAAATGTAGCAAATGGCCAAGGGGTAACTGGCTCATCATCTTCTTTTAGTATTGTTGGCGAAAAGTTTTGGAAGAAGCTCTGGAGTGCTTGTGTTCCGGGAAAGGTCAAGATTTGTGTGTGGCATGCATGTCTTGACGCTCTGCCCATGAGATTGAATCTTTGTAAATGAAGAATGATGACCGATGAGGTGTGTGTAGTTTACGGAGGTCCAGTGGAATCAATGAAACATGTTTTCAGAGATTGTTATATGGCTAGAGCGGTGTGGTTGAGAGTCCTGGGCGTACGAGTGGATGGTGTGCAAGGCGAGTGTTTCATGAATTGGTTAGCTAATTTATAGATTAATGGGCTTGCTTCAGGGTTTCATTTAGGCTTAATGTTGAGTTGGGCTTTGTGGAAGCATAGAAATGAGATTCTTTGGACTGGTAAGGCACTACAGCCGCTTGAAATTGTGCTTCGGAGGGAGGGCTAGATGTAGGAATTCCATAAGTGGTATAAGCCAGCGACAAAGAAGAAAAACCGAAAGATTCAGATATGAGGAAGACCTGCGGAGGGGTGGATTAAGTGTAACTTTGATGGAGCTTGGCATAAGAGAAATAACTGGGGAGGCTTTGGGGTGGTAATTCGAAATCATTTGGGGGAGTGTCTTGCTACTGCTGGCCCCGTTAAGAGGGTTTCTTCTGCGATGTATGCTGAGTTCTTTACAGCTCGGAGAGCTGCAATATTGGTTGGCTCTATTGGTACGGTAGAGATGAAGGTTCAGTTTGAAGGTGACACGAAGGTAATGTTGGCTGCTATGCGGGGGAGTATGGACGACCACTCTACCCTTCGTCCCTATAATTAATGATCTCTGGAGTCGTCGCATGGAGTGGGTAGAGTCAGTGGTTAGTCATATTCAGAGGGAAGGGAACTCGACAACCCATCTGTTGAAAAAAACCCGCACACTAGACCTTGTTCTTTGATGTAACCAATGGCAATAGACTAAACTAGCAAATTTTAGAAAACTTAGAGACACACAAGAATTATACTGGTTCGGCAAAACTTTTGCCTACATCTAATTGTGATTTCTCTAGGTAAAGAAATCACCGTTCCTTTGATTAATAATAGAGATTACAAAAACTTTTGCAAAACCCTAGAACTAATCTCTCTCTCTTGTCTTGGCTGCCACAATTTTTCTCCCTTTTAAAAATAAGCCTTGCCGCACCCTATTTATAGGCATAGGGTAGGCTTACATGTCCTTAGGCTGATTGAATTCTTATTTCTAAGTGGACTAGGAAATTACACTTATCCAAATCCAAACAGACTTCTAGAAATCCAAACCTAAATTGAATAAGGAAAACTGAAAGTTTTTCCTAATCCCTCTAGGACAAGAATCAATATACCTCTAATTTTCCTAAAACAATATCCTAAACCAACTAGGACATATTTGACGAGCCAAAATCCTAACACCATCGACTTATTCGGATGGGACTTAATAGTGCTCATAAGGTAATGTGGTATGAGGAAACCCCAAATTTGATCCAACATATAATTCTACGAGTGTGTACTTCTTTTCAATTGTTCATTTAAGGATCGTTCTCTTTTGTACGAGACGCTTTTTTCCTTCGACCGGGTTGAAATCCCCGGCAAGGTTTTTATCGAAGCCTATTATGCATACTATCCTCAGTTTATACGATTTCAGTCTTATTTAATGAATATCGTACTTTTGATAATAAAAAAAAAAAAAAAAAGGCCATGCACTAATTAAAGAAGGAAATAGATCAAATATAACTGAATTATAGTGCTCCTCAATAACGCAGAGATTTATTTGGTCATGTTAATACCTTGCAGTTTAATCTATATAGATCATTCTCAATGACTTGAAACAAATTAGATAATTTAACAACTATTAACAATATGAATTCCACATCGAAGAAATAAGAGATATTGTATATGCTTGTAAATAGTTTAACTACTTACTATATTGTCACTTGGTTTTATGGTGACTTCAATTTCTTTATGATATCTGATCGGGCATGTTATTCCATGTGAGGAGATATGTTGAGAGTATGAACCCTTCGTAAAATTTGCCAATTAATTTTATAAGATACCTCAAATTCTTCAAAATATATTAATTTTATGGGATACTTCAACAGTATTAAACCATATGATGCATTGTAAAACAATTACTAAAAGAAAGTTCAAAGTACAAGCCTAACATACAGTGGCAGAGCTACTAATTAAGGGATTAGTATGAACCCTGGCCCATACTGCCTTTTTTTCTTCTTGCCACTATAACATATTATGTTGCTGCATATCAGTTTAATACCTTTGAAATTCAAGTATATTCTTAATCCGAACTCTTTTATGTTCCAGACAAGACCTCATTTTTATCTCCATCCCTCTTATTGTGGCGTAGTCTTTATTTCCCCTCCCTATTCTATCTTTTTTTTTTTTCTTTTTTTTTTCTTTTTTTTTTAATTCTTGCTTACTTTTTACCTCATATATGGTTTTGGATTTGTGCAATGTTTTTAGTTCTCAATATTGCATTAAGGGTCTTTCAATTTTTATGCAAATTACTTCAATATGTACTGAGTTGAAATTACCTACGTATGTGAGAAGTCCTCCCATGTAAGAAATCCTGGCTCCATCACTGCTAACATATCCTTGTACCATGTTAATATGAAAGAAGATGAACAAAGAAGGTGAAGATACAAAGAGAGTAGAAAGAAGTTAAAGAGAAGAAGGGTATTGTATTACAGTAGGAAATCTTAATACATACATACAAGCCTATATAGTTCTACTAACAAATCTAACATATCATCAAATGACAAGTGTCATAATCTTGACCTTCCATACTCTAGCGCCTAGCTACCAGGAACTTTCCACAACTTTGATATCAGGCTCCAATTTATATCCAATTTAATTCATTTTCTTTCAGTCTAGTTTAAAAAAAAAAAAAACTAGAAAAACCTACACCTTTATCCAACAAAAAGCAATTTAACTTTGTAAGAAAAATTTCCATGGCGAGGACTGGATTGTTTGATCTTGAAAGGTACTTCGCCATCTATGGAGCATATCACAGCAACCCAGTTAACGTTTTGCTACATACTTTCTTGGTGTGGCCCTTAGTCTTCGCTGTCGCTGTTCTTCTCCACTTCACACCTTCTCTCTATAATTTCCCATCTGGGTTAAACGATCACGGTTTCGAATTGAATGTGGGGTTGGTTTTGACTTTGATGTATGCTATCTTTTATGTCAAACTGGACAAGAAAGCTGGGTCCTTAGCAGCTTTCCTATTGTTTCTCACCTGGGTTGGAGCCGGTGTTCTTGCTAGTGGGCTAGGGTTTGGTAAGTCATGGAAGCTTGTTCTCGCTGTTCAGGTTTTCTGCTGGCCTGCACTGCTCATAGGCCAAGGCGTTTTTGAGAAAAGATTACCAGGTGTTGCAGACAGCTTTGTTGAAGGACTTCTGATGGGGCCATACTTTGTGTTGCTTGAGTTTCTTCAATCGGCCTTTAGCTATGAACCGTATCCAGGGTTTAATAAAAGCGTGAAAGAAAAGATTGAAGCTGATATCAAAGCGTGGAAGGCGATCAAGAATCAAAGGAAACTCTCCTGATTAGCCTAATTAAATGTAGTGAGATGTTTTACCAAAAAAAAAAATGCAGTGAGATGAATTAATTTTTGTGTCAAGTATATCGAATTTGCACCAATTGTGCTTTATGAACTTTATGAATGTACTCTTTTCTTGCTTATAATTTTTTTTTTAAGAAAACCTCGGAAAATTTTATTGATAATGAAAAAAGAAGTTACACTTAGTCATGGGGACATAAGCTTAACTCCTCGTAGTATAAGAAAAAAAAAAAAAAAAAAAAAACATAAAAAAGAAGGGAGACATACACCGTACTCCTCTAGAAACGAAAACAAAAAGAGATGCAAGGAAAAGAGGGGGGACATGAGACCTAACCGCTCTAAAGCCAAATCTAAAAGGTTTAAACCTGCAAAACAAGCTGAACAACACCACAAGGTTAGGAAAAAAAACTAAAAAGTGAGACAAACCTGTATACCATGATACATATTAATTTGAGAAGTGTAGAAAGTCATCTTCCGAATGTTGTCCAAATAAATAGACCATTGCGTACACATAGAATTATCAGAGATACGGGTCATACATCCACTTCCAACAACTCCGATATTATCCCCAACTTGTTAGTTACCACATGTAAAGTGCAACAGGTGTGGTGTTTTATTACAAAAAACATTGGTATTAGTTGAAATGTGGTTATGATATTTAAACTCTTCTTTTGTCAGAGATACGATCGATGTTTGAATATTTCGACACGTCCCCTCGCGTGTGATCCACGCATCGACTCGGTATAAGTTGGAATGAGATTGGCATATTTAAACCTTTAGGCATCAGAGATATATATATATATATATATATATATATATATATTATATGTTCTAAATTACTTAATTTCCGGAGACGTTTGCACGATAATTATAAGGTTTTGTCAAACCAAACAAAAGCCTCCTTATCCACCACGCATCAGAAGCACTTCTCCACACTGCATATGCAGGTTGTCCAATTCACAAGTTTATTCATCAAAAAGCACGCTGCTGAAGATGAATTGCATATTTGAATCTACCTTCCTATTTTGTTTTCGTCCAAACGTCTGCATAATTGCCATTGTGGGTCCATGTTTGATTGCTGTTGACATGCAAGTCAATCATTTGTCCTACGTGTTTCAACGAGCGTAGTTGTTGGCAAAGCAAATCAAATAACGTAGCGGGCCATCCATCTTATTACTATTAAACTGTAAAATGATAAAGAAAATGTTGGCCCAACTGTCTCCTCCGTGAGAGCATTTCTCTCCTCCGTGAGAGTCCCTCCTCAGTGTGGGTACTGAAGCTGTTTCAAGGTAATCTTCGATACTTTTTAATAGGTCTCAACCACATATCCCAACCACAAAATCTTCACATTCACTTCTCTGTGGATCCCATTTGTAGACTTTAAGAGCAAGTCCAGCCCGGCTTCTATTGACTGGCACCAAGTGAAGAAAATGGCCCGGCATGCATGGAATGAGCTCCAGCCCGCAAAAATGACTGGCACCCAGCCCGTGCCAGTCAAGAGCCCAACAAAATCCAACCCAATCTTATTCACTGTTTCTTCCTCCATTCCCAACCCAGCTTATACCCACTACGAAATCGGTACAATATCCCCTTTCCCTGTCAGATGATTCCCATTTGGGTCAGATCTGGTTCGGCAGTCCGGGTGATATGATGGCAGGATGGAGAGAAAGTGGGTCTCCACCTAGCAGAAACAAATGCTCCAAGCAACCTAAGGAAAGATCTTTTAATGTGAGTAGTATATTATGTGTTATTATACAAATGATGGGATATGTGTGCTAAAAAGTTAATAACTTAAAAAATAAAATTTCTCACCACTCCTAATAAAACACGTGGTGTACCACTTGTATTCCCGTCATAACTAAAAATTTCTCCAACCTAAGGAGCAGTGGGGAGGGAAGTGGTTTCGGGTGATGGGGGTGGAAGGGTGGGCACGGGTGGGGATTCTGATGAAAACAAAGGGAATTTGGGTCTTTTTTTATCAACACAAATGTAGTAGCCATGTCAACTCTTAACGGACTAATAGATATAAAATGTAACAGATGTATTATATTGAAATAAAAAAGTATTTAAGATATGAAAATAAAATGTTTTGAAAATATTGTAATGAATTAAAATCAGTCCTAAATCTGATGTTGTAAAATGTAATTTACCTAGATATAAATATTGACTATTTGTATGATGTTGTGCTTGCCAACGAAGATAATATGGTGTCAGTCATTCGGTGGATTGGAGAAATGTGTAGGAAATATATCATCTGATTTTGCACGTTCATTAGGGGAGTGTAATCAACCTTCTCGTTTTAACATTTTTATTTGTACTCACGTCACGTTTGTTTAGCTAGCACGCAGAATCGAAATTTTAATTACTTTTTGGTTGACAAACTAAAATTTTAATTATATTAATAAAGGAATAAAAATAGGAATTGATTACAATATTACGTGTATTTAGTATCATCGCCTGACGGTTATAATATTCATGTGAATACATTATACATGTATTTAATACAATTTTATCTTATCATTGAGATTGTGATTGTATTAACTACATGTAAGTATTAGAGCCAATTTCATAATGCTAATCATATCCAACATTTCCAATATATTAGTATAGTCCTCCTCAATAACGTGCAGATTTTATTTGGTCAGATCAACTCAATACCTTGCAGTTTAATCTATACGGATCATTCTCAATGACTTGATACAGTTAGATGACTTAACAATTAATGACAACATTTCCAATATAGTAGTATAAACTTGCCATGGTAGCAGCTTGGAGCCATGACGTTTCCAACAGTTGTTATATGCTTATCGTATAATTTTCTCTAGGGCTAATACTAATTGTCTAACCTCCACCATTCTCTTTAGTTTGCAATTATTCGTGTCGATGCTACTATACTTGTATTACATGTAATTTTTTTGTTTTTAGTAAATGATATTTATCTACACTAACGAGGAGGGAGTGGACTTAGCCTCAAAATGCACTACTAATAATATGGTTCAAATTTACCTTTGAACTACATATTACAAGTCCATTATAAGGCTTAGCCACTCTCCCATTCTCCTAATATTGATAATATTATTTGTTAAAAAAAAAAAAAGGGTAAGAAATTTCAAATCTCGACGAGTTAGTATAAAATTATTATGATTGCCTAATTTAAGATGACTGACACGCAGACCACGTGTCCTTACAGACCCATACGAAAAAAACATCAAACATACGCCCACCTCGGCTGATTTTGAGTCCTAGCACTTCTACTACATGACCCCACCATCTCTCTTACACTACCCCGAATTCGAATCCCCTACATAAGCCAACAGCATCCTCTCCGGATGTTTTGGTGAGGATTCTCAAAATTCATGAATTGTATTCGCTCATTTTACATTATGTAGTCATTTTTTATCAGGTGCTGTATGTGTTTAATTTTAAATAAAAATATTTAAAATAATTTCTGACTGCGCAATGTACGATAAACAGACATAATTCATAAATTTTCCGAATCCTCATAAAGATAATCCGGCGAGGATTCGGTTTCCTAAGCCGTATTGATTCAATATACGAAGTACATTATCATATTGCAGCATGTGACAGTTGTAGTGTTGCAGAGAAAGATCCGCGATCCAATTATTAGTATGGAAAATATTAAGAGATCATATACACACACACACACTAAGGCCACGCACTAACTAAAGACGGAAACAGATCAAATATAACTGAATTATATTGCTCCTCAATAATGCCGAGATTTTATTTGGTCAGGTCGATACCTTGCAGTTTAATCTATATAGATCATTCTCAATGACTTGAAACAAGTTAGATAATTTAACAACTATTAATAGTAGAATTTCACATCGAAGAAATAAGAGATATTGTGTATGCTTGTGAATAGTTTAACTATTTACTATATTGTCACTTGGTTTTATGGTGACTTCAATTTCTTTATAGTATCTGATTGAGTAGGTTATTCCATGTGTGAATCTCAACGAGCTCTACGTCACCTATTATCTAATTTCCATGTGTTAGGCTTAAAAATTCATCCATGTAAGGAGATGTGTTGAGAGTATAAACCCTTGATAAAATTTGCCAATTAATTTTATAAGAGACCTCAAATTCTTCAAAATATATTAATTTTATGGGATACTTCAGATTTTTCAACAATATTAAACCATATGAAGCATTGTAAAACAATTACTAAAAGAAAGTTCAAAGTACAAGCCTAACATACAGTGGCGGAGTTACTAAGGGATCAATATGATCCCTAGCCCATACTGCCTTTTTTTCTTCTTGCTGCTATAACAGATTATGGTGCTGCATATCAGTCTAATACCATCGAAATTTAAGTGTGTTCTTAATTCGAACTCTTTTCTATTCCAGGTCAGACCTCATTTTTCTCCTCATCCCTCTTATTGCGGCGTCGTCTTTATTTCCCCTCCCTATTCTATCTTTTCTTTGGTTTTAACTGTTTAAAAAAAAAAAAAATTCTTGCTTACTTTTTACCTCATATTCTAGTTTTTGGATTTGTGCAATATTTTTAGTTCTCTCTATTGCATTAAGGCCCTTTCAATTTTTATGCAAATTACTTCAATCTCACATTGACTAATTGAGATTACCTATGCATGTGAGAGGTCCTCCCACGCAAGAAATCATGGCTCCACCACTGCTAACATATCCTTGTACCGTGTTAATATGAAAGAAGATGAACGAAGAAGGTGAAGATACAAAGAGAGTAGAAAGAAGTTAGAGAGAAGAAGATGGGAAATCTTAAATGCATACGTACAAGCCTATATTTGTTCTACTAACAAATCTAACATATCATCAAATGACAAGTGTCATAATCTTGACCTTCGATCCTCTAGCGCCTGCCGGGAACTTTCCACAACTTTGATTTCAGGCTCCAATTTATATCCAATTTAATTCATTTTCTTTCAGTCTAGTTTTCCTACATTAGATGGAAAAACCTACTTTGTCCACACACAAAAGAAAAAAAAACCTAGAAAAACCTACACCTTTATCCAACAAAAAGCAATTTAACTTTGTAAGAAAAATTTCCATGGGGAGGACTGGATTGTTTGATCTTGAAAGGTACTTCGCCATCTATGGAGCATATCACAGCAACCCAGTTAACGTTTTGCTACATATTTTCTTAGTGTGGCCGTTAGTCTTCGCTGTTGCTGTTCTTCTCCACTTCACACCTTCCCTCTATAATTTCCCATCTGGGGTTAAACGATCACGGTTTCGAATTGAATGTGGGGTTGGTTTTGACTTTGATGTATGCTATCTTTTATGTCAAACTGGACAAGAAAGCTGGGTCCTTGGCAGCTTTGCTATTGTTTCTCACCTGGGTTGGAGCCAGTGTTCTTGCTAGTGGGCTAGGGTTTGGTAAGTCATGGAAGCTTGTTCTCGCTGTTCAGGTTTTCTGCTGGCCTGCACTGCTCATAGGCCATGGCGTTTTTGAGAAAAGATTACCAGGTGTTGCAGACAGCTTTGTTGAAGGACTTCTGATGGGGCCATACTTTGTGTTGCTTGAGTTTCTCCAATCGGCCTTTAGCTATGAACCGTATCCAGGGTTTAATAAAAGTGTGAAAGAAAAGATTGAAGCTGATATCAAAGCGTGGAAGGCGATCAAGAATAAAAAAAAACTCTCCTGATTAGCCTAATTAAATGTAGTGAGATGTTTTACCAAAAAAACAAAATGCAGTGAGATGAATTATTTTTGTGTCAAGTACATCGAATTTGCACCAATTATGCTTTATGAACTTTATGAATGTACTCTTTTCGTGTTTATAATTTTTTTTAAAGAAAACCTGGGGAAATTTTATTGATAATGAAAAAAGAAGTTACACTTAGTCATGGAAACATAAACCTAACTCTTCATGGTATAAGAAAAAAAGGAGAAAAAAGAACATGAAAAAGAAGGGAGACATAAATCTTACTCCTCTAGAAACGAAACAAAAAGAGATGCAAGGAAAGGAGGGGGAGGGGGGGGGGGGTGGGGGACACATAAGACCTAACCACTCTAAAGTCAAACCTAAAAGGTCTAAACCTACAAAACAAGCCGAACAACACCACAAGGTTAGGAAAAAAACTAGAAAGTGAGACAAACCTATATACTGAGATACACATTAATTTGAGAAGCGCAGAAAGTCATCTTTTGAATGCGGTCCAAATAAATAGACCGTTGTGTACATGTAGAATTATCAGAGAGACATGTCATACACCCACTTCCAACAACTTCGATATTGTACCCAATTTGTTAATTACCACATGTAGAGTGCAACAGGTGAGGGGTTTTATCACAAAAGGCCTTGGTATTAGTTGGAATGTGGTTAGGATATTTAAACTCTTCTTTTGTCAGAGATATGATCGTTATTTCACTACTACCAAAAACATTTTGCACAATGAAATAAGTTTGTTGCGCAAAGTACAATTTTGTTGCGCATGGTTCGTCTCGCAAAGCTCGTGACGATAGGGTTTGCGCGATGAAAATTAATCTTCATAGCTTTGCGCGACAAAAATTAACGTCATAGAAAGCTTTGCGCAACGAAGTATTTTAAATTTTTAAATTTTGTTTTTAATTAAAATAAATTAATTTAATATTTTGCACGACAAAATATTTTGTCGCGCAAGGTTTTTGACTTTTTGTTTTATTATTTCTCTTATATTAATTTAATTATATTAATTTTTTATGCAATGAAATATTTGGTAGCACAGGATTTTTCGAATTTTTACCTTTTTTATTTAATTTAATTGTATGATTTTATTTTTTTTAATTACTTTAATTTAAATTGACATATTCAAAATAAAATTACATATGAAAAATAGTGATCAAATTATCCAATATATATAATATATTCAAAATGTGCACATAAATTAACAAAGTACAATAATAAAATCCTAATACAAGTTTATTATGGTGATAGTGGCGGGGGATATGTTTAGATAGCATCATAATCCTCAACTTTAGCCGTCGAAGTCTTGACAATTCCCTACCCAAAAAAAAAAAAAAGTCAAATAACAAAAAATTGGCATGATCTCCCCTAAAAAATGGTCAAACTCCACTCCTCATCCTATACTCGACCCCAAACCCTGCACCAAACTCAAAACTAACTCCAAAAACACATATTAATGAAAAAAAATTAAAATTTGGGGAGAATATACCTTTTGGCAAGATTGAGAGTGAGTGTGAGAGAATTAGAGGAGATAGTGAGAGAGAGATGAGAGAGTGAGTGAGAGTGAAAGATAGTGAAGAGACAGAAGAGAGATTAAGTGAGAGGAGTGAGTGTGAGAGAGAGGGTTAGATTTGGGAAGAAGGAAAGAGAGAGGAGATGTAAGAGTAAAGAAAGACTTTGAGAAAATGGTGGAGGAGTTATTTTGGTTTTAAAAGCCGTATCACTTTGCGAGACGAAGGGTATGAGTTTGCGTGACGAAATATTGGTCGCGTAAAGTCTCAAAAAAAATTTAAAATATATATATATATTTCCCGCATCCCTTTTTTGGTGTCCGCCCAATTTTTTGCAATTGGTTGCTTAAAGTCTTAAAAAAAATTTCTCGCATCCTATTTTTGGCTCCCGTCCAAATTTAAGGATTATGCGCGGCGAATGAAAGTATAAATAAACTCTAAGTGTTAGTGAATCTATTGTTTTGATGGGGGAAACACATTCTACGAAACTAGTTTCAACAATCCAACCGTCAAACTTGTTTGTATATACTTCAAGATCGCATATGCCAAAAATCGTAAAAAAAAAAAAAAAAAAACATTCAGAGATCAAGTAACAAGAAAATACTTTTCGACGGTTATAAACGAAAAAAAAAATCACGATTTAACTGTTATTTCAACTCCAATTTTGATGATTTTTTACAACTACACTCCTTGACCCTATATGAATATAATGACTAAATTCAATCTTCAATTTAAAATATTTACATTAGTGAATGCCACAAAATCTTGTGTTATACTTAATGAAAGTATAAATAAATTCGTAAGTGTTAGTGAATCTATTGTTTTGATGGGATACGCATTCTATGAAACTAGTTTCAACGATCCAACCGTCAAACTTGTTTGTATATACTTCAAGATCGCATACGCCAAAAATCGTAAAAAACAAACATTCAAAGATCAAGTAACAGGACAAAACTTTTGACAGTTATAGACAAAAATTCACAATTTAATGGTTATTTCAACTCCGATTTTGATGATTTTTTACAGCTACACTCCTTGACCCTATATGAATATAATGACTAAATTCAATCTTCAATTTAAAATATTAACGTTAGTGGATACCACAAAATCTTATGTTATGCTTAATGAAAGTATAAATAAACTCTTAATTGTTAGTGAATCTATTATTTTGATGGGATATGCATTCTACGAAACTAGTTTCAACGATCCAACCGTCAAACTTGTTTGTATATGCTTCAAGATCGCATACGCCAAAAATTGTAAAAAAAAAAAATATTCATAGATCAAGTAACAGGACAAAACTTTTTGACGAATATTTATTTTTTTGTGTGTCTACTTCTCCTCTTTTATCTTGCATTTTGATTTTGAAACAAATACGAACATATTGCAGGGAGCAGATGGAAATGTTGATGAAGAGGAGCACAACCCTTCTTGCAAAAAGTGGAGGAAGAGATAGGCGCAGCGGTATATTGTTGCTTGATTACCAGATTCAACTAGGTAGCTTTTTCTCTGTCATACTTTGTTTATAGAAGTTTTGTTTCCATTTGGATTCCCTTCAGTTCTTAAACTCCCACAACTTTTTATCATAAATTATCGGCTGCATTTAGTCTAATACAATATTCTGATCTTTGTCCATCAAAAAAAGGTTTTGGTCAGTGATTCTAGTTCCTAAAGCTCAAAGATGAGAAGGTTGATGAAGGTACGTTAATGTCGTGTTCCTTTTGAATATGTGATTGCCCTTTTTTCTTTCTTCCATTCAGTCACCTGTTTTCCTATAAATTTTTACGGAAAAAAATTACACTGCCAAATTTTTCAGGGCACAAATTCATATATAATCCCTCCCACATGTAATGGAAGTCTGTAGGGTTTATGCTTTGATTTATAGTGACAGCAATAAAATTATTGCGATGAAGACCTCCCTCACTCTCTGAAACCCTAAACGGATCAACGAAACGATAATTCTCAGTGACTTCTTCTTTCTCTTTCTTCACTCCACCAGTTTGGAAAATCCAAGGTTTTTTCTGCAATTTAAATTTCCATTGAAGAATTTCATACTTACTTTTCCTACGTTTTTCTCATTGAATTTTGTTTCAATTGTAAACGTAGGGGTAACCAAAGTATACAAACCAACCACATGTAACGGAACAAAACCCCATCGAGCAACGACCAGAACAGAAAAGTTCATAAAAGCAGGTTTTAAACATAAACATGTCAATTACTTAATTTCTTAATTACACAGTACAATAGTCTCAACTTCACATAAGACATTATGATTCAGTACTATCACCAGCTCAAGCAACTATAGCAATCGCAACCATGAACATTAACACTTGCCACCCATTTGCTTGCACTTGATGCTTTAGATTTTCATGGTTGATAAAATAAGAAGTCTAACTATAATGCACAATCCCAAATATAAAGGTTGTAAGCAATTTAACCTAAATACCTTTAACTTTGACAATTTTCTCATGACAATACTTTTATTCCAATTACTTTTAGATTAATGAAAGATAAATAATTTGTCAAGTTTGAGGTAACAAATTGTAATCATGTTTACAAAATTAAATAGTAATAAATGTTACCTTAATCTTGTACTTCAACCTTTGAATTTATAGTATACTTCCGTATGAAAATAAGAGAACACTTACCATATTTAGAAAAGTTGTTTGATCACTATTAATCTTTTTCCTGCACCCATAAATTGATTTTTTTATAATTCAAGATAATTAATTTGTAGATTTTTTTTTAATTTTATAATTTGAGATAATTAATTTGCAGAATGATATAGAGAATGCCATTAAAAATAAATAGGTAAGAAATGGTTTGTACCTAATTTGTTGGACTTTATTCCAAATACGTATGACGTGGGAGTTGTTGAAGGTTTTAATTTTTCTACAGCCTTTTTCATGCGCCACCTAAAGGTATATATAATGTTAGAATTTCTTGTAACAAATTTAATAAAGAATTTAGCATATATATTGCTCATGCTTCTTTTTTTCCACTCTTTGAGAATCAGTTGGCTTAGATCAATAGTTTTTACACTGATGTCTCCCAACCAAGTGTAAAAATAGAGACACGTCTGTTTGGGATCTTATCAATAGGTAGTTCCTTCTTCATTTTTTGTGGGTATTCTTGCAAATATCCTAAGAATGAAAACAAATAATTTTTTTAATTACCATAACACACGTATAGCACATTAAAATAATCAAAATTGAAACTCATAATCTGACCAAATTCAAAATATTAAAAAATTACTTCAATTTCCTCTAAATTTCCTCTTGTTTTACTTCCAAGTTACCCAGAAAACTTCACAGTAAAAAACGGAAAATCAAAGACCCAAATTTTAAGTCCGCAAACTGATAAAATCTTACTTATACAACAAAACCCACCCCAAATGCTAGAAAACGAAGACTTGGGTCACCATCTCGAGTACAAAGTCGGGAATTTTTGAGACTCCTAAGGGTGAAATCGGCATTTTATTGCCATGAAAAAAGAAACCCAAAAAATTATGGCGGCAGATGATGGTGGAGTAACTATGAAGAAAAATTTCAGAGAGAGAAAAGGACCAAAATTTAAAAAACGCACAATGAAGATTTCAAAGGAAGAAGTTAAAAAAAAACTAAAATTGACTTAGAAATACTAAATACAAAATCGTATATACATCCTCAAATCTGTAGCAGAGTGCATCAAATTCATCACCTAAAAGATAAACCGTAAAAAAAACATAAAAACTGAAAAGGCAAATTTAGATTGAGATTTACCCAAAGTTACTCAAACCCTTGAGCTTTGGAGCCTAATAGAATCGTCTTGACCGTATAACAAAAAGGAGAGAGAAGGAATAAGAAAATTGAAATAAAAAGCACCAAGATTTCATAGAAGATAGATATGAATGGTTGGCAAAAGCCTTTTGAGTCAAGAATCTCACCAAATTAATTCAAATAGCATCACATGTGAAGAAGGCAGAGCAAAAAAATGGGGAGTATAAGATTCGGCCACATAATTGGAGGAGATGGGGAGTACATATAATAATAATGTAGCAGAAACGGAAAAAATGGGAATGTACTTGGGAACTAGGAAGTTACTACTGGGTAGTGGGAGAACTTCACCGTTTTTTTTAAATTGATAACAATCTCTTCCCTTTTTCTGCCATGTTGTTTCTTATTATTTTTTTTAATATAATTTTGTTAGATATTAATATCTCCTCTTAAAATGGAGGAGATACGTTCATGTTTTAACAAATTTTAATATATCCTCTTTTTTTTCTTTTTTTTTTCAATAACACAAATTTTAAGTTTTTGTTTTTTTTTTAACAATATTTCTATGAGATATTAATCCTTCTCTCTCTTCGAAAATGGAGGAGTGGAGTTTGTCACGTCTTTTCTTTTTTTTCATTTTTCAATAAAACAAATTTTAAGTTTCTGTTTTTGTTAGATATTAATATCTCCTCCTAAAATGGAGGAGATAATGATAAATACAGACAGTTAATAAAATCAATAAAAAAACATTAATAATAATAATAATTAAAAGCAAGACGTTCAAAAAAAGAAGAATTGAAAAGAAACTATAACGAGATTGTGCTTCACTATGGTCGTCCTTCTCCTTCATCCACGTTTTGCTTTGGCAGTTTGCAAATCTCACCCCAAAACCATTTATATGAGGAGACAATTGCTTAGTCAGCGCTGCTACCACACCATTCCAGAGAAATCCTTCGCATCTTCTGTCTCTCCTCCAAGCATGCAAATCCTCTGCATCTTCTCTCTCCTCCACCTACGCCGCGGACGCCTCATTGCCATCTTTTTCAAGTACCCAACTTCCCAATTTAAAAAATTAGGGTCTAATTTTTGGTATTTTTGTTGTTAATTTGGGCATCTACAAAGCTATTTCTAATTTAATTTCAATTTGTTGATTCTTTAGTCTATTATGGATGTGCAATGTGGTTTGTTAAATTTTTATATATTTACAAGTGCTTTGTGTTTTCAGAATATTTGTGTTTTATGCATCCCTTCTGATTATTTCTTTCTTTCAAGCGGAGTGGACCGGAGAGGGCAGCCAAAAAAATTGCAACTTGCTCAGGTACTACGTTTTATACCACCAATCCAGTTTTGATTTTTCACTCGTTTCATTTTCTCATTGAATTTTGTTTCAAATGTAAACGTGGGGGTAACCAAAGTATACAAACCAACCACATGTAACGGGAAAAAAACCCCAACGAGCAACGTTCAGAACATAAAAGTTCATAAAAGCAGGTTTTAAACTTAAACCTGTCTGTTACTTAATTTCTTAATTACACAGCTACAATAATCTCAACTTCACATAAGACATTATGATTCAGTACTATCACCAGCTCAAGCAACTATAGCCATCGCAACCATGAACATTAACACTTGCCTATCATCAACCTTTTGCTACTTTGTTTATAAGAGTGTGTGCTTGAACTAATTTTTTATTGTATTATTTGTAGGCTTACTCTATCTTCGACTCCACGGAGCTTTGTCGAAACAGTCATCCTGACAAGTTATACCACTCCACCTAAGAGAATTATCAACAGAAAAGTTCAAGCACACACTTATAAGAGAATTATCGACAAGCCCTGAATTGGCTTCAATCTTCTTATGGCCTTTGATGTCATTTTGTTTTATTTTCAGCAGATTTGAGCTTTCAATTTTGAAGAGAATTATCGACCTTTGCTGTTGTTGGTGCAATGCAACTAATCAGGTATGACTCTTAATTATTTTGGGTTGTCATACTTTGCTTTATCGAGTTTTTCTTTCATTTGGATTAGTCAATTTATTGATATATTTTAGTTCGGTTTGTTCTTCATAGAGTTTGGAAATATATTCATACTATTGGATGGTCTAAGACGTGTGTGCAAATCTGGTGCTCTTGGGAAGCGTCCCGGAACTTTTGAATACATGTTTTACGTTTATATGCCGCAAAGATCTTGATTGTGGATCACTCAATGATTCAACTTCTGGTTGCATAGATTTGAGGTTTCTAATATGAGTTTCTGTCATCCTTCTCCTTATGCTAGAGCTTCTCAACCAACTGGATGGCTTTGAGGCAACAAACACAATAAAGTTACTTTAGAAAATGTGGATTCATTGATATCGAAACACTGACTTCTAAACATTTCGTTTAATTGACAGCCACCCTCTTCAAATGCAACCTTATATAGGTTTTAATGGCCACAAATCGTGTCGATACACCAAGATTAATATTACTGGGATTAGATAATAAAAGCAAACGATGAGAACACACGATAAGGAAGATGTTGTGGGTAAAAGTAAGCAGATTAAAATTCATACGTATATCAGATGATGTTGTGGGTAAAAGGTAAGAATAAAATTCATTGTATTTGAAAATTAGCATTCGTGATTAAAGATACCATGATTGGGTAATGACACCATCACGTTACAAGTAGGCTTTATGTTTTTGTATGTAGATATTGTTAATCTTTTGTTTTAGATAAATGTATCAAAACGTACATATCATCATTATTTGGTCATGACAACTTGAAAAAATGTGATATGTGCCCTATAATTAAAAGTTAACGCAATTTTTGTTCATACATTAGCAAACACATTTAGGAAAACTTTAGAGGCGCGTAGTGCCCGTGATAAATAAAAGGCATTCGCGTGTGCAAACATGCTAGTTACTATTAAACTATAAAATGATAAGAAATCAACACTTGACACGAATGCAGAAAAATGGCAAAAATGCTAGTTACTATTAAACTGTAAAATGATAAGAAATCAACACTTGACACGAATGCAAAAAAATACTAATGTGGTACGCATTTACAAAGACAATGCAGTGTCTTGTGTTAAACATATTATGATAATGTATAAATTTATCTCAAGGATCTTCCGCCGGTGAAGGCATAACGCTTTCTTGCAACCAGGTTTTATGTCCCCTCTTTTGTTGGTTTTTGTGTTCTTGATTTTTAAGAGTAAGTTTAAGGGTTTTTTTTTTTTTTTTTTCAATCAAAGTAAATTTCATTAAAAGAGAGCTCTAATACAAAGTAAAGACAACTCGAAAAGAGAATTAAGAATAGCCAAGCAAAAGCCCACCTCCATAAAGGAAAATTACAATGAAATGGACCCAAAGTAAGTTTAAGGTTATTTATTAATTCATCTTATACCAATGGTCAATTTTAGTTTTGAACATAATCAATGAAATGTTTATAATAACTAGTATTTGCCCACACTCAAAATGTGTGCGGGACTTTTTATTTTTGTTTTTAAAATTGAAGGAGAGAGGAAGAGAGGAAGAGAGTAAGAGAGAACGTGAGAGTAGAGAGATAGGGAGAGAGGTTTATTTTTTTTTTAGATTAGAGATGTTAAAATCACTTGTAGTTGAGGTTTAAACAAAAAAAAAAAAAAAAAAGCAAAATTTTGTTTTGTAAAATTACGTTACTGCCCTAATTTTTTTCTAAAAGACTAAATAGTTTTTTCACCATCTTTTGGTTGACAAAGAGAGTTCTACTAATATGTAGTTTAGATTATACATATAATCTAAGCAGGGGTTCGTCACCATCCGTGAATCTGGAGAAATCAATTTGCTGTTGCAAAGGTGGTCGAGGTGGGACTCCTCCACCGTCACCATTTGGTCGACAATGATACTGATTGAGCTCAAAATCGAGAGGATCGTCGGGATGCCGATTCGGAACAGGATCGGGAGGATGAACCACAACAGGATCGAGTCAATTGAGAATATGATCAAGAGGATTGATAACCGATACATTCATTCTCAAAGCTAGTGCTTTTGTACTCATGCTATTCTCTCATCTGAAACTACCTGCCAGCTAGCAGCCAACAAGCATAATTTCTCAATTATAACTAATCCTTATTATTTAACTACTAATACGATACTAACTGTGATTAAGGAAATCACAATCCTACGAGTTGTGGAGGTGATGAAGCAAAGGGGGAGGACCATGTTTACCATTTGTCCGATCCTACCTGTGAGAATGTTGTGGCCATGCAGACAAAGATAGTCTCGTTCTTGAACTAGGGTTTGTGGTTCTTCCATTGTTGTAATCTGTTTTATGACTTGTACTACAAGATACTAATTAAATTCCTATGTTTTATGATCTTTATGTATGTTTACTTCGAACAATGTTTCTTATAATCTGAATCGATAAATTTTTAGGTTGTCATTGAAAGATCATTCATACAAAAATTCATTGAAATCGGAAGCCGTTTAGTTATCTAATTGTGACATGATAAATAGACGAAGACAAAGTTGTCAATAACATATATGTAACTTTGTGTTGTAATGTTAAATTTGGACACTTGTGTGGAAGTGGTTATTTATATAAGTACAAATGCCACAGAGTTTTTTATTTTTTTTATTTATTTCAACAACCGATATTATCTCCACTAAGGGTGAAGGAAGTGGGTTAAGCCTCACTATGAGCTAACAATAATGTGGTTTAAATTCGCCTTTGGCGAGAATCGAACCTAAGATCTCTCACTTACAAATGAAGAGGAATACCATTAAACCGTAGTACTAAGTGGCACGAATTCCACGTAGTTAAACACTACATATTTCAACCACACAATTTGCGACACTCTGTAGTAATTAGGATGGTGCAAATGTCAAATACATGTTTATGAAGTTTGTTGTAAACATTAAAAAAAAAATTAAATTCCACAGCTTTTCCTTATTTGATAGACTGCTTGTAGCAAGAATTCTAATGCGAAGTTGGAGCTATATATTCCCTATTTTCTTCTATTTCTATAGGACCAATAAATTATTGATGGTAAGCATACCAAATGGCTCAGAGGCAAGGAAGACTCTAAGCTGACAGATTTTGTGCCATAAAAAGCATTGCCGGACGTAGCCCAGGACGTGTACGTATCTAAGCCAACTCTATACTCATTACAAACACCACTGCCTTTGCCAATTCATTGGTTGGAGGCTCCAATTGTCGATCTATTCAGAAGTAGTTCTACATTTTCATTCATTGACGTCGACGATTCTGATAGTTGTGACTCTAACTTGGCCCCTGGATACCTTCCTATCACAACTTCTAGTGCTACCACTTTGAAGCTATAAACATCACACTTATCCATGCCCTACATAGTGTATGCGAGCTCTGCACATAAGGAAAACAAAATACGTCACCTTTACACATATCTCAATCACCAAAAGATAGGCCAAAAAAATTATAGAACCTTAAAGGCTTTTTAACTAAAATGGTCCATGAGATTGAAAATCAATAGAAATGGTCCCTGAGATTGTCCACCATCCATTATTTTGGTCCTTCCATTGAAAACTCTGTTAAGTGTCATGGAATTCTTAGCCAAAAGTTTGGGCAATTTTCAAAGTTTCGTAGCTCAATTGTTTTTTAACCAAATTCAACTCATAATATATCAAAATAAAGATAGGAAAGTGTAGAACAAGATTATACCTATTTGGAAGCCCAATGGTTGTCGTAGATGGTTGGAAAATAACCTGAAAGATGACTGGTCCTCGAGAAAACTGAAAAACTCGCCGGAAACTAACAGAATGACCAAAATAATAGATGGTGGACAATCTCAGGGACCATTTCTATTGATCTTCAATCCTAGGGACCAAAGTGATGTGTTATGTAAATCTCAGAGACCATTTTGGTTAAAAAGCCAACATTAAAATTTAGCATTACCTGGTGCCATGTAGCCTAGCAAACCAACAATGTTGGTCCAATTGGATGAATCCATACTCAACGGTCTTGCTATTCTAAAATTTGAGAGTCGGTGATCGAAATCCTACTCAAGCAATACACTATTGACGGTTACATCACGATGCACAATTGGTGGTGAGCAGTCATGGTGCAGGTAAGAAAGTGCATAAGCTAGTTCTTGCACAATTTTGACTCTTGGACCCTAGCCAAGTTCAGTAACTCCGTGCAATTCTTTACCAAGGCTTCCTCTCTCTAAATATTCATAAAGCAAGAAGATGCAGCCCCTCCTTGAGAAGCCATATAACCTAATGATGTTACGATGACGGATATTTGTCAAAGTTTGGATTTCATTCTAAAAACTTTGGAGATTGATTGTTAGAATGTTATTAGAGTCTGACATATTAAGCCTCTTAACTGCAACAACTTGGCCTAATTGGAGCTCTGCCTTGTAAACCTTTCCAAACCCTCCTTTACCAATGCAATACTTCTCATTAAAGTCATCTACAACCTTCACAACTTCGACAAAAGTAAATTTTACTTCTTGCAATATTTCTGACTCCAAATTCTTGAAGTAATTTTTGCTTTCTTGAGAAATCAGCTCAGATTTAAAGCGAGACATAAGAATCAAAGCAATGGTAGTTGCAACCACTAATAAACCAAGGAGTACAAATACAAGGATGCCGCCCTCATCGGAATTGTTTTCGGAATGTACTAACACTTAGTTTGGTATTGCCGTGCTTTTTAAATAAACTATTTCTGTTGAGTATTTGGTAAAAAAATTTGTAAAAGCATTTTTAACATAAAAATAGTGTTTGAGTATTTGGTAAACTTTTATATAAATTGTTATGAATATGTTAAATAATTAAAAAAACATATAGTATTTAATGTGATATAATAAAAAATAAAGTGATATAATAATTTATTTTATTTTATTTTTGAAGAAACAACGATATATTAGTGACTTCAAAAAGAAGGTTACATCATACCTTAGATGAGAAGATCCTAAATAAGATCAAGAAGGTCCTCAAACCAAACTAATTTGTTGCCAATAAAAATGGCAAACTGAGCTAATCGATGGGCTAATCCATTACATGATCTCGGAACTTGCATAAACTGTGTGGGCGAAAGAGAATCCGCCTCCTGCAAAACGTCTTCCGCCAGCGATCCAAATGTGATCAGATTACCGTAGTGCTCCATGATTGCAACAATGGCCTGGGTGGAATCGCTTTCAACATGACCTGCCTTAAGCCTAAGCTTTGTGCCAGTCAAAGCCCCTCTAAACTGCTACCAACTCTGTGTAAATATGTAGAGGTATACTTGTTACTACGCTTTGAATAAAAAATATTTTTTTAGAAGCATAGTAGATTTTGCTCTATTTTTTTATGTTTTTTTCCTGTCATTGACAATATTTTTTTTTTAAAAGTACTTTTTTTTTCTTTACCAAACACAATTGATGTTTCAGATTTTTTAATAAACTGGTTTTTTTTTTTTTTTTTTTAAAGCACCACAATCTTAAACCAGCCCTGAATTGGATGTTGGTATGGTTATTTTGGAGCTTTTTACATGACTTTCGATATCTAAGACAAAATGTGAACAACCCAAGTTCAAATTTGTCAAATTTTTATGTGGCTGGAAATGAAATTTAACATACATAAATATGGCACAAGGTTGCCTTCATCTTGGTATCATTTGTCATCCAATTTATTCATATACAATTTAGGTTCATTCAATTCATAAGTGATTGAATTTTGTTTTTAATAATTTATTTATTTATTTTCAGTTCATCATTGTTATACAAGATGAAGGAGATACCATTAGCGGAGTTACGCATATGGATGTTTTTGGTGGAACAAACCTTACTTTTTGAGTTTTTTACAGTTTTAGACATAAAAGATTCCCTGAGATAGACCATAGCTTTTGAAAAACAATCCCTAAGACCATCTCCAATAGTTGGGCTAAAAGCCAAATATTTTAGCCCGGAAAATTTAGCTTTTTGCCCAGAAATAGTTTTTCTGCTCCAACCGTTCTAGCCTAAAATTTTAGCCCATGATTATTAAAGAATGAACTTAGGCTATTTTTTTTGTTAAATTAATTTTTTTTTTTAAATAATAAATATGTAGACTATCGTAAATTAATTTTATGAACATTTTAATCTAAAAAAAAATTTTAATTCCGATAAATATTGGATGGAGTCCACTCCGATTTCTGGGCTAAATTTTGGGGGGAATTTGGCATTGGTTTAGCATTTAGCATTTAGCCCAAATTTTCCCTTGAGTTGGAGTGGGTTTGGGGGGAAATTTTGGGAGGTAATTTGGCTTTTAGCCCACCATTAGAGTTGGTCTGAGGATGACATATTAACATCCCCCATTTTTGTCATTTAATATATGAATGCAAATAGGACTCTCTGAGTATCTCATACTAGCATCCAGATTTTTGTCGTGTAATTTATCAGCATCCTTAATTTTCTTATGTAATATATTATATAGACGCTACTCTTTGGCACATATTTTTTTTAAAAACTTTTTACACGTTTAATGTAGTTTTGAAATCCACGACATCACGTGGACTCAGCAACTGTGTGTGTAAACTAACAATCAATAATTAAAAGTTATTTCCACTTTCTAGTTTTTTCGCACAACCCTATTTCTTTTGAAACCATATTCTTATAAAAGTCTTAAACCCTTTCTGAAACCATATTCTTATAAAAGTCACATTACTTAAGGTGTTGTTATTACCATTTTTTCTAGTTTTTACCACCATTCTACTTATGAACCCATATTATTTAAGTTGTTGTTATTAGCCTTTCAAAAAAAGTCATTATGCATTCAAAACTTTCTATATTTAAAAACACATTGCATCACGAATTGCAAGGAGTCAACTATACATATGGTAAAAAAAGATGTCATTATTATTTAATTTGAACATTAGTACTATAAAATTATAGTTAATAATACACAATAACGTTAGTATTACTATAACAAGGTTGATAGTTTTATTGAGTATGTAATAGTCTATTACAGTCTAAAGGTAAGTTGTTATACTTGGATGTGACTGAATTAAAATAACAACATTTATGATTACCCCACTGACGTCCAATTACATAACGGACGTAGGTTATCACTTGGGAACATCATAAAATTACACTGCATCTTAATGGTGTTACAACAAGATGTTAACATTCAACATCTGAGGTAAGGTTACATAAGGTTACATTAGAATCGTTCAAATTTACAATTCAAGGTTACCTAATGATTATAATGTTATAATTAATTACACAAAATGAGGTTGGTATTACTATAACAACGTTGCCTTTATGATATAAAGGTCATACTATTAAGGTAGAAAACTAAACTTGGAGGTTATTGCAATTAATGCAGTACTAACATTCAAATTAAAAGGTTCAGTACCTTTTTTTTTATAATTAAAGGTACCATAGATCATATCTGGATCTCTTCTATTAAGATCACCGGATCAAGTGATCTGAACCTTTCAAATTTCATCCAACAACTCACCTATTTTGACCTCATAAAAGCTGTAATAAATTTTAGCCGTTAGATAAAATTTGAAAAGCCTAGATCATTTCAACCAGTGCCCTTGATGGAAGAGATTCGAAGAGGATCTCTTTTCATATTATCTTTCAAACCAATATATATTAATCTCACTTGTCTGTGGCATATATAAATATTTTTCAACGTATACATAACTTTGTGGGAAATAATTACTGAACACAAGTTTTTCTCCTTTACCACAATTCCTATTATTTATGGTGATTTTTTTTTTTGTTTATTCATTTGAAATAGCATAATAATCATAATTGTTTATGTAAAGGAAAAAAGGAATTTACATTTTTTCCCCGTAAATTAATGGATAAATTATATTTTACCACTTCAATTTTGGATCTTATAACAAATTCATACCTTATTTTTTTAAACATTGTAATCTCCTATATTAAATTACGAATTCGTTGCAATGTCAAATACTGAGCCAATTAATTGACATGTGGATACTTTCTTAGGTTAACACGTGGTGACATTTAAACTAACTTCTTTATTTTTTTTCTTTTCTCTTCTTTCTTCTCTTTTTTCCATGTTTTATCTGCTCTTCGATGAAGACAAATGACAAATGCGGCGGTGATGCAGATAGGTTGCGGAAGGGAGTGCAGAGGGTTGATTCGAACAACGGTGGTGGATCGACGCTATAAGATTCTAGTGGAGTCAGGCGGAAACGAACTCAATCGGAGTGGTTCTCCGGTCTAAGCTTCGTAGAAAACATGCGGGTTTGAGCGGTGCAAGTGGTCGACGAGATGCAGATTCAACGGTTGCAGATGCAGCCGGGTTCGACTTGTAGCTGCGAGTAAAGTTACAGAAAGTGAATCGACGTCAGGTGCGGTGCGGCGAAGATGGATTTGATGCGGGTGCAGGATGGTTGAGACAAGGCAGTAAGAATGGCGATGATGCGGTGAATATTTCTCACTTTGCAGCAATGACTCAACACGATCATCTTCGATCTTTGGGTAACTTTTAAAAAAATAGGTTTTTTTAATCAAAATGGTTCCTTAGATTTGCATAATACATAACTTTGGTCACTGAATTTTTAAAATCAACAGAAGTGGTATCTGAGATTGTCCATCATTCATTATTTTGGTCATTCTGTTAAAAAACTTCGTTAAGTGGTTCTTGAGCTTTTTAATGAAAGAACCAAAATAATGGATGTAGGACAATCTTAGGGACCGAAGTTATGTATTATGCAAATCTCAGGGATCACTTATCGAAGTTTTTTAATGGAATGACCATAATAATGGATGATGGACAATCTCAAGGACCACTCTATTGATTTTAAATCTCAATGACCAAAGTTATGTGTTATGAAAATTTCGAAGATCATTTTGGCTAAAAAGCCTTAAAAAATGATTTATGTAGATTGACACATCTCAACCAGGATTGTCCACTAAGACTCCAAATCGAGTTGTGCTAGCCGACATCTGGAAGGTTATGAAGCCATAAAGTGTGGTGATGTGGAATAAATTTAAACCTAAAAGTGCCTAAACACGAGAGTGCGCTGTGAGCGAGAATGAACTCATTTCACCTGTGACGTCAGAGCATAAATAAGATACAGTAGAGTGGATTGAAAATCATACCGTCAAAGGTAATCTCCAATACCAAGACTTGCCACGAATCCTCGTCGATACGAAAACTTTGCTACTAGAACCTAGAGAGATAAAAAAAACAAGAGTGAGTAAGCTTGAGTATAAAGCTTTAATAAAGACCTTCTAAACTGTATAACCCCTTGCTATACTACTTGTATAGTTTCCAGGAAATCATACTACATATAAGTATGAAGTCAAGTGTAAATCAATATTAAATCCAAGAATAATCCAAAATCACTACAAATCGACAACAGAATAATAAAATCAGGTGCTCATCAATCTATGATAACCCACGAGTCGGAATTGCCTAACGCAACCTGTATGACTCATAAATCAATCTATGATAACACATAAGTCAAAGTTGCCTATTGCAACCTATACGACAGTGTCGGAGTTGCCTATTATTGCAACTTGTACGACAATGCCGGAGTTGCCTATCATTGCAACATGTACGACAGTGTCGAAGTTGCAAAAAACATAAATATAGTAATGCCATCAATCAATCATTTCGAATAACAGCATAAACTCAGTTGAACTTACCTACGCGTCCTGCGTTCACCTTAGCACTTCAAAGCATTCACAACAATTAAATGTAGGTAATATGCATATGGACATGCCATAATGCAATATAAAACTCAACCATATCATAGTATTTTAGATTATATAAATATGTATATATGACATGGCATAAAATGCATAAATCAATTTAAAAGCGTATGTGGAATTATCAACCATACATATATGATAAAAAGGGAAAGACCCACTTACCTGAGGTCCGCGCTACGATTCTCTAACACGAAAATCGAGACATCACGAACGATCTTCACCTAGAACAATTATTCAGTCATGTCTCAGAACTCTTATCAATAGAACATGTAACTTACATAAAACACATCCCAAGGAAGTTCTAGAATGATTTGAGACTCATTGACCAAAAGTCAACCGTCAGTCAAAGATCAACGATAAGGTCCATAACCCTATGTAGCTCAATCCGGAAGATCCGCATCTCGGATTTCAGTTTTGTAATTCCAAAGATCCACATTGTGCTTCTAAAACATCATACTAAAGTTTCATTACAATCCAACGGTTGGATCTCTGTCAATTGCCAATTCAAGTGGCGGTCAGCGTCTTATTTTACGAATTTACAAATCTAATTCGGGAAGATCTGTATGTCAGATTTCCAATTCATAAGTTTCTAATATCCTCAAATATTACGTACTATATTATATTAAAGTTTGGTGACGATCCAACGGTTGGATCGTCAATTCACATAATGTTCAAGTAGCGATCTTTATCAAAACTATGTCCAAACGATGAGATTTCATCAATCAAAATTCACCTATGGAATTGAGGTGTCAAACTTAGCTTAGAAAGGTCAAGGGATGACTCGAGTTACGCGTCGCCGCACACGACGGTCAACCACCCAGATTCGCCGGAAAATTCAACTATCTCCAAAAAAATTCTCAAATTTTACAGAAATGAAGATCTCAACGAGTAGAGCAAGTTTCATACTTGTGGCCAAGTCTAATTTGGCCAGGAAAAGCTTCAAATGCCAAGAACTTGCCTGAACCCTAGAATTTTGGTGTTCTTCAATTCGATCAATCCGCAACATCACCGCCCCTAAAACTGTTTGGGATTTGTTCCTGACCTCCAAAGAAGTGTTTTGGTGGTGGTGATTGAAGGTAAGTGTTTTAGAAATGGGTGGATAGCCACCTAGTACCCAAGAGCCGTACGTCGGACTTCACGAAATTGGAACCAAAACTCTCTGTTTTTGGGTTGAGATGGTGGATAGGAGGCCACATGAGTGATTTGCAGGTGTTGGATGGAGGAGATCAACAAGAAAAATGGCAGAAATTTGCCGGATTTGGGTCGGGTGGTGCGCGAGTGTATGGATCGACGGGAAGGCTGGAGCTTCCCTTCTCTCTTTCTTTTTTTTTTTCCTTTCTTTTTCCTCATTTCTGATTGGTCCTCCCTTAATTTGATTGGTCCCTTATTCTTTGCTTAAAACTGATTGGGCTTTCTTTCCCACAAGGTGGGAGTTCAAATAATTTATAACTAAACTTTAAATAACCAATTTCAAACGCTCGTAACTATACCATTATAATTTGGACTCGCAAACGGCTTTCGCCTGTATGTTCATGGCAATGATTACTACGCAAATACTCCAAAAGAATGACTCATACATCTTTCTAAACAATGCCCAACGGAAGTCAAAATCCTTGCCTCCAGGGCATTTTCGTCAGTTCACGCTTTTAAAATTTATAAAACGTAAAATTAGGGACGGGTTGTCACATAGATCATCCTAATTCAATTTTACGAACATTTCAATATAAAAATATTTAAATTCCAATAAGTAATTAAAAATTATTCAAATACATAGGTATTTATAAAGTTTTAAACGAAGTTTGATTGAAATACTTTTTTTTTAAAATTATTTTAGATGTTAGATTTAATTTTGTGCTTCAAATCTCTTTTTTTACCGTTAGATTTGATCTCATTTGATCATAGCCGTTGGATTACAAGTAAAAACAAAACAAAAAAAAATTAAAATATGGCAGTTTGGTGGGTTCAAAATAATTTAAGTCAAGCTTAAATCCTAGGGGAATTTAGTCCAGAGATATATTTTCTCCCTAGGGCTTATTTTAGCTCAATGGTTAGAGATGAGTTTAAGGGGGTTTTAAAGCTTATATTTTAAGTTTTATCCCATCGGTTGGAGATCATGGGTGAAGTTGAAGAGCAGCAAGAAGGGGCGGTCACCCCTCTTCTCGCCGAAAAAGAAGCCTAGGAGCAGGTAACTGCCCTTCTAGTCGGTCAGAAAACCTGCAAACTCCCACTGGTTCCTCTGCTACTGTACAGCATCCGTTGCGCATAGGCCTTTTTTTTTTTTTTTTTTTTTAAATCCCAGGTACTATTGGCGAATAACAAAGAAATAAGACGAAATATGGGCATTTTCGGTACGAGCCGAAGCTGCAACTATTGCAGAAACGGCGGTTCAAATGATTCGCGAGGAAGAAGAAGGCGGCCAGCTATTTAAGTTGAAACGCACAGTTTCATTTTTGTTGTGGCTACCAATGAAAATATAGCTGCAAGCCACTTATGATTGTTTTCTTATTTTTTTTATAATTATTTTTTAATAATAACAAAAGATGTCAGAGCATTAATTTTATTAATCTAGAGTTTAGAGTTTTATTAAAAAAAATTAAAAAAAAAACAGTAACTCACTGTAAGAAGTGTATTTTTGAATGTTATGTGTTAAATAATAAGCTTAATTAAAAATAAATTTGAAGCTTCAATACAAGCATACTTTTTTAAGGTGTAAAACACTTATGTACATGATATATACATAATAAGTTTACTCAAATAGTTCTGAGTTCCCGCCTAGGCGTTAGATGATATATAATAAATTTACTCAAATCTGCCTAGGTGCTAGACTTCAGTTCACCGTTCGACTAGCGTCTAGCATTTTGTAGAACCTTCAACCTTGATTATAACAACATTAATATTGCCTACTATCTAAAAGGATTTGATTGTCTACAATTTTTTGGGACCTTTTACAATTTCAAATTCCGCCCCTCCGCTCGACTATTTATGGCTTCACCATTGTTGGAGATAGTCTAAGGGAGTGTAGTAAATTCAAGATTTTATAGGATTTTATATGACTTTAAAATTCAGGTATAGTCAATCAAGTTTTAAAAGAGGAATTTAAAAGACTTTGAAATCATGGTGTAGTCAACTTAAGATTTAAGAGGATTTTGAAGAATATATTCAAATCCAGCGGTAGTCGATTAGGATTTTAAAAAGTCAATTCAAATCTGTAGGTATTCAAAATGTCATAAAATTTGAGGGATTTCTTTAACACTATGTTTGGATGAAGAAATTTAAGATTACTAAAGAATTTTAAAATGACGGGATTTTACTTTCTAGATTTGTGAATTTTCTTGTTTGCTTAACCTAAAAGAACAATGGAATTGAATACGAAATTTGTTATTTTTAAACTCTCTCAATCATAGAAATTGGGAAATGACACATATTATATTTACATGAAATTTAAACTTGGGAATTGGAGGTTCCAAATTCCAAGTTTTTTTTCACGCGGAAATTCTAAATTTCTATGTTTATAAATTCAAACAAAGGAATTTGTGCATGTCAATTTATAAATTCTGACTTTTATCCAAATTTCAAGTTTATTTCTTTCATCCAAACGTAATGTAAGTAAATGATTTTGTGTAATTTGGAAGTGAATTTTATGCATAAAAAAGGCTACAAAGAATCTCATCTCCCCCCTAGGATTTCTTTTCAAGCTTCAATTTGACTTTTATCTCCCAAGCCAATATAAGCACCAAATTGAACTCTGAGACTTTTCTTCTTCATTGTGTTCTTGGGTCCCACTCTTTCTTGGTATGCATCTGTTAAGTGGTCAATTTCCTTTTTTTTTTTTTTGTTTTTTTTTTTTTTTTTTTTTTGTTGTTGTTATGGGTGATTTTTCTGAAGATTATGGTTTGTGGGTTTTTCTCCTTTGATTTCAAAAACTATTTGTGAACAGTATGAGGTTTTTTGTTGGGTAAAAAGTATGAAGGTTTTGTTGTTGATTTTGCTCGGTTTGTAGCTGGTGTTGTGCTTCTAATATTGAATGTGCTTCTACTAGTAATTTTTCATTTCTTTCTCTCTCTGTCTAGTTGTATCGATTTGTTCTTGTCGGGTTTTCGAAATCAAGATTTGTATGTGAACTAGAGATGTAATGGAGAGGCATTTCTTTGTGTGAATGCTCTATATAATTGCCCAGAAAACGTTTGACAAAAATAGCACATAATTTTATGAAATCCTTCACTTAAAAAAGTCTATTAAAATTCTTTGAAATCTAAATTGTCTACGCCCACAAAATTCCACCAAAGGAGAACCCATTTATCGTGCATTTATAGTGTTTAAGGGTGCCTTTACTTGGGGATGGCCCAAGTTAGGTTTGTATAATTTCCCTATGTTTTTATCACTCCCAATATGGTAGTATAGTCCTCCGCAATAACGTGCTGATTTTATTTGGTCTCTTCAACTCAATACCCTGCAGTTTAATCTATATAGGTCATTCTCAATGACTTGAAACAAGTTTGACAATTTAACAATTATTAACACTATGAATTCCATGTCAAAGAAATAATAGATCTTGTATATGCTTGTAAGTAGTTTAACTACTTATCATATCATCAATTAGTTTTATAGTGACCTCAATTTCTTTATAGTATTAGATTGTTCCATAGTACTTAATTTATGTTATCCGCATAGTAAACTTGAAAATTTATTTCCAGTGAAAAAGAGCATACATAAATCCCTTGTAAAATTTGCTAATTAATATTATGATGATACCTCAATAATATACTATCATATGATGCATTATACCATGTTAATATCATAATATGAATTAGCACTCAAAATCTAATAAAATACAGTAGGATATTTTAATACACCAGTACCTACAAAAGCCTATATCCTGTTCTACTAACAAATATAACAATCATCAAATGACAAGTGTCATAACCTTGACCTTGCATACCCTATCACCTACCAGGAACACTTTCCACAACTGTATTTTCAGGCTTATGTCCAATTTAATTCATTTTCTTTCAGTCTAGTTACCTATATTAGCTAGGAACACCTACACCTTCATCGAACAAAAACCAATTTAACTTAGTAAGAAAATTTCCATGGGGAGGACTGGATTGTTTGATCTTGAAAGACACTTCGCCTTCTATAGAGCATATCACAGCAACCCGGTTAACGTTTTGCTACACACTTTCTTAGTGTGGCCATTAATCTTCACTGTTGATGTTCTTCTCCACTTCACACCACCTCTCTATAATATCCCATCTGGGTTAAACTATCACGGTTTCGAATTGAATGTTGGGTTGGTTTTGACTTTGATTTATGCTATCTTTTGTGTCAAATTGGACAAGAAAGCTGGGTCCTTGGCAGGTTTGCTATTGTTTCTCACCAGGGTTGGAGCCAGTGTTCTTGCTAGTGGCCTAGGGTTTGCTAAGTCATGGAAGCTTGTTCTTGCTGTTCAGGCTTTCTGCTGGCCTGCACTGCTCATAGGCCATGGTGTTTTTGAGAAACGAATACCAGGCCTTGCAGACGGCTTTTTTGAAGGATTTATGGAGCCGTACTATGTGTTGCTTGAGTTTCTTCAATCAGCCTTTGGCTATGAACCCTATCCAGGGTTTAATAAGAGCGTGAAAGAAAAGATTGAAGCTGATATCAAATCGTGGAAGGTGATCAAGAATCAAAAGAAAATCTCCTGATTAGCCTAATGAAATGTAGTGAAATGGAGCCGGAGCCCCTTTCTCTCTCGCACAGAAAACACCCCAAATTCCCTGCTCTTCGCCCGACTCCTTCCTTTAATTGGGGTCAACCCTTTGACCTTCCCCCTTTCCTTCTCCTCTCCAGCCCGCTACCCCTCCCTTAATTCCTCCTCCTTCTGCCCCCCTTCCTCTTATTTCTTTCCAGCCCCACTCCTTTCCGTCCCCTCTCTTTATTTTTTCCGGGAATCCTCCTGCATGTCTAGTTTTCTTGAGTTTGTCTCAACCTGACTGAGCTTGTTTCATATCTGAGCTTTTATGCCCCTTTCTTCCTCCACTGCTTCTCCTCATCGTCAGTCCTCCACCGCCGACCTTGACTACTCGGCCCATCGCGTGTCTCCCATCGGTAGCTCACTTTGGAGTTTGATTGTTAAAGTATTTTTAGAACTATTTGATAAGATTATAAGGACGCTTTTTACGTGGGTGGCTCGTTCACTCCCGTATTTCATTTATCCAGCTTGTTTGTGAATTCTTCTTCTTGATGGTCGTGGCGGATCCACGATGGCAGTGCAGCTGTTGTAGTGGAGGCAGCAGCCTTTTGGGTCTTGGGCTTTTGTTGTTGTGGGATTGCTATTTTTTGGCAATTGTGTTGTATTTTCTTTTGGACTATGCTTGTTGTTAAGTATATCTAATTTGCACTAATTATGCTTTATTAACTTTATGAATGTACTCTTTTGGTGTTAATATGTTTCGATGCTACTTGAAATTTTAATTCTCTTGCCAGATATGGTTCGGTTTCTTCAGATGTTTACTTTCAATTTAAAATGAAAAATACAAGGAGACTACTTATTTAGACCATATGTGTAGACATCTAATGTGTTAAACGACATGTGCCTAACAACTAATTAATTCACTAAAATTGTTTTCATTTTTTGGACGAAGATTTATTAAATGTTCATATAAAGTTGCATGTTGTACAATTCACAAGTTAATTCATCAAAAAGCAAGCTGCTGGCGATGGATTGCATAATTGAATCTACCTTCCTCTTTTGCTTTTTGTCCAAACGTATGCATAATTGCCATTGTGGGTCCATATTAGGTTGGTGTTGGCATGCAAGGCCATCATTTGTTCTACGCGTTTCAATGAGTGCAGTTGTTGGCAAAAGCAAATCAAATAATGAAGTGAATAACTGGGCCGTCCATCTTAATTACTGTTAAACTGTAAAATAATAAGAAATTAACACTTGACCCGGATGCTGAAAAATACGGAGGTAAATTATCTGCCTTCTATTTGGGTGCTCTTCCATCTTCTTCTATTTTATGCGATCACAGTTAAGCCAAATTAATATTTTATATTGATATTTTTATAGAGATAATAAGAAAAAAAACAATAGGAATATAAAATGTTGACGTAACTTAACTGTGACCTCACAAATAAGAATAAATAGGAAGGACATCCAAACAAGAGGGCAGACAATCTGTCTCTGAAAAATACTGACATGGCACACGTACGCAGACAATACAGTGTCTTGTGTTAAAGATATTATGATATGTATAAATTTACCTCAACAGGTTCTTCGGTGAAGCAGAATGCTTTCTTGCAACCAGGTTTTATGTCCCCTTTTCTATTGTATTTTGTCTTCTTACTTTATGAAAGATAGATAAGGTCTACGTTCGCTCTCTTTTATGTATTAACGATCCGAATTTTTTATTTTTTAAGTTGTACTTTATAGATTATTTTTATAAAATATTAGTTAAATCAGAAATATTTAAGATATCTAATTGGGTTCAAAGAAATAAAATACTTTGTTATATATTACACAATGAAATTTGATCTTGATAATTAAACAGGCAAATAGTTTCGGATTGAATTGAATTTTTGCAAGAATGATCTATGAATCGAGACTTACAAAATAAACGGTTCAGATCGTTGAAATTCGATGTGGAGTAAGCCCCACACCTAATACCAATTTTTTTTTTCAAAAAATAGGGATTCCTTTGTGCATATATATATATATATATATATATATATATATTGTTTGGATCATAAACAAAAATGAGACATGCTATCAACCTTATCCATTTTTATTTACACAAAAGTCATACGACTTCGGGCCACCAACTTTGAAGCCCAAAACCACGGCTCGGATGACGGTCTCATTTTTCTATAACCCATTTGAAGGCTTGGACAAAGTTCTCTTCGAAGCGCATCTGCCAGGCAGACAACTAGAACCTGAGAATATTTAGCCCCATTAAATACCTAAGCACATAATATCCGTTGATGTCACTAATGCGATCATACGAAACGCCACAAGACACAGTTGAAAACCACCTACCAAGAATTACAGTCATGGTTAGCCAAATGATCAATCTACTCATGTTGCAGCTCAGCGATAAGGTAGAAGTTGCTCCTTCTCCATTGCCTATAAATTAGAGGCCTTCTAAGTCCTTCTCGTTTACTTTCACGGCGGAGGTTTCTGCATTGAAAGCGCCTTTTCTCCCACGTATCACCACCTCAACTCCTTAGCCCCCGACTCCAATGGCGTTGCCGTTTCTGTCTAGTACAGGCTTGCGCTGGGGCACCCTCACCCATCTGCCTAGGACGATTCGTGGGCTGCTATCAAATGGTCGCTTCCCATTTTGATGGAACGCAAAATGATGATGAAGAAGAAGATGAAGATTGGCTAAGTAGCTATGCGGATTCACAATGCGTGTTATTCGTTGGGGACAGCGCCGGAGCTAATATAGCCCACCACATGGAGGGAGAGTAGGCTCTGAGGGGAAGGTTGGTGTTAAGCTGATTGGGGTTGTGTTGGTCGATCCATATTTCTGGGGGGAAGAACCAATTGGGGGAGAGCTCACTGCCCCGGCAGCTAAAAGGGAGCTTATTGCTGCATTGTGGCGTTTTACCTTCCTTTTGAGTATTGGATCCGATGACCCGCATTTCAACCCGCAAAAGGATCCTAAAATTTGGAGATTTGGAGTGTGGGAAAGTGATGGTTTTTGTGGCTGAGTTAGATGCGCGCACGCGCGCGCGCACACACATATATGTGATATTTAACTTTGTGTTCTAATGTTAGATTTGACCACAGGTTAAACACTATATCTTTCGACCACACAATTTGCAACACTATTTAGTAATTAAGGTGGTGCAGATGTCAAATACTGTTCATGAAGTTTGTTGTAAACATTAAGAAATAAAATTCCACAGATTCTCCTTATTTGATATAGACTGCACGTAGTAAGAATTCTAATGTGAAGTTGGAGCTACATATTCCCTATTTTCTTTTATTTTTATAGGGCCAATAGCTTGTTGATAGTAAGCATACCAAATGGTTCAGGAAGGCAAGGAAGACTTTGAGTTGACAGATTTTGTGCCACAAAAAGCATTGTCAGACGCAGTGCAGGACGTGTACGTATACAAGCCAACGCTATACTCATTACAAGCATCATTGTTTTTGCCAATTCATTGGTTGGAGGCTCCAGTCATACATCTAACACATCTTTCATAAGCAGCTCTGCATTTTCATTCATTGACGTTGATGGTTCCGATAGTTGGGACTCTAGCATGTCCCCAGGGTGCCTTCCCAACATGACTTCTAGTGCTACCACTCTGAAACTATAAGCATCACACTTATCCGTGACCTACATAGTATATATGAGCTCTGCCCCTAAAGAAAAATTATGTCACCTCTACACATCTCAATCACCAAAAGATAGGCCAAAAAAATTATAGAACATTAAATTTTTACATTATCTGGTGCCATGTAGCCTAGCGAACCAACAATGTTGGTCCAGTTGGATGAATCCATACTCAATAGTCTTGTTGTTCCAAAATTTGAGAGTCGGGGATCCAAATCTTGCTCGACCAATACATTATTGACGGTTACATCACGGTGCATAATTGGTGGTGAGCAGTCATGGTGCAGGTAAGAAAGTGCATGAGCTAGTTCTCGCACTATTTTGACTCTTGAACCCCAACCAAGTTCAGTAACTCCGTACAATTCTCTTTGAGTTGAGACACTTATCGACTACTCCTTGTAATAACTAATTTGTTGGTTTCAAGTATTAGATTATGATTGTAATAAAGCAAGAAGATGCAGCCCTTCCTTGAACAGAAGCCATATAACCTAATGATGTTGCGGTGACGAATATTTGTCAAAGTTCGGATTTCATTCTTAAAACTTTGGAGATTGATTGTTGGAATGTCATTAGAGTCTTACATGTTAATCCTCTTAACTGCAACAACTTGGCCTGATTTGAACCCTGCCTTGTAAACCTTTCCAAACCCTCCTTTGCCAATGCAGTACTTCTCATGAAAGTCATCTACAACCTTCACAGCTTCCGCAAATGTAAATTTTACTTCCTCTTGCAATATTATTGATTCAAAACTCTCAAAGTTTTGAGAAGTTTTGATTACCTGAGGCAGGATCTTGGACCTCTTACGAAACATAAGAAAGAAAGCAATGGCAGTTGCAACCATTATGAAACAGCAAAAGAAATAAAGGATAACATATACTATACTCTTGTTAGCATTTTTTTGAATAGTTGCTGTTACTTTTGGAATTACATTCAGCTAGTCTGCTTGACTCCACAAGCCATAGTTACCAACAAAAGCATTTTTTGGCTCCTTTTTGAAAATTCCAGAAGTTGGGAATGGCCCTGTCAAGTTATTGTACGAAAAGTCATAGCTACTTAAAGTAAACATGTCAGCTAATGCTAATGGGATTTCACCTGAAAGATGATTGCGTGAGGCATTGAAAATCTCTAATCTTGTGAGCATGCGCAATTCTGATGGTATTGCAACCGATAGTGAATTGCTACTGAGATCCAAGTAGACCAAACCTGTTAAGTCTACGGCGAGAAACGGATGAGTTGGTATTACCCGTCATATTTTTATTAAACAATGTAAGAAGCTTGAGGTACAACATACCTAAAATCCATGAGATCTCTCCTGTCAAGTTGTTAGCGGACAAATAGAGTAGCTGAAGCTGAGTCAGTTTTTCTAGACTCCATGGCATCACTCATGTCAAGTGGTTATCGGACAAATCAAACAGCTGAAACTTAGTTAATTTGCCTAGAGTCCATGGAATATCTGTTGGAAAAATTTAGGGTCTAAGTGCCATATTAAATCACATAAAAATTTAAGAAATAATTCATGCAATTATATATCAAAATTAATGCATGCACGTGAGTAACCAATGTTAAATGAACATGATATAATGGATTAAAAAAACCTAGAAAATACAGTCAAGGCAAGTGTTGGACACTTTGTCATTAAGACAAGTTTACACCCCACTACGGTGCTCATGGTTGATCGACGCGTGTCTCTCAAGATACAACGACCACGTCCTTGTAATAGTAGCACTCCAAATCACAAGGCTCCATGAACCACGATTGTGTTGAAAACTCTCTCATATGGACTCAATAAGACTCTCTAATATTTAGTACACTATAGGTATGATTATGTAAAACAATGAAAAGTTTTTATGTGATTGTAGGGGGCTTCCCTATTTATAGAATGTGAGATACCTCTTTGTAAAGCATGTGACTATTCATGAAGAGTTAAAAGTTGCAACACTTCATTTAAGTAGACATATATTTCTACCAAAAGACTTCACTTCTAATTTCCATTCAATTAATAAATTTAATATAATAATATTATTATTAAATTTTCCAACAATATCTCATGTCTAGTGATTTCTACTCAGATTGAGTGCGGATAACTAGAATAGGTCTCCCATTGCATCTGGCAACTCTCCGCTGAATTCATTGGAATCAAGGCTTAGATACTCCAGTTGTCTCAACTGCCCAAGCTCAGGTGGGATTCGACCAGAAATTTTATTTCTACCCATACGCATGTCCGTGATGCTTATGCATTTTCCCCACTGTGGTGAGAGTCTACCAACAAACTGGTTGTCACTAAGATCAATGAACCGAAGACTGGGATGAATACCAAATGCATTTGTAATGTTTCCAGTGAATCGGTTCCCATCAAGCCTTACATACTCCAATTGTCTCAACTGCCCAAGCTCGGATGGGATTGAACCCGAACTTCTATTTTTAACCATATTCATAAGTACAGTTAAATTTTTGCATTGTCCCCAGTGTGGTGAGAGCTGACCAACAAACTGGTTGTTGTTAAGCAAAATAAATTCAAGACTGGGATGAACGCCAAATGCATTTGTAATGTTTCCGGTGAATTTGTTCCCTTCAAAATGCCCACTCACCAATGCCGAACAATTTTTCAAGCACTCAGGCAATGCCCCTGTGAAGTTGTTATGGTTCGCTCTGAAATCTTGCGAAGCAAATCCACTGCACAACTCTGGTGGAAACTCTCTAGAGAGATTGTTGCTTGAAAAGCTAGCAAATCTCAACTTACTGTACTTGCCAAAATCGCTGGAGAGCCCTGACAGCTGGTTTTCTGAAAGATCCAAATCTATCAGATTTGTCAGCAACTTCAGTCCAATTAAAGACGAGCAGGAAGGATTGGACCAGTAAATAGATTATAAGCTAAACCCAATCCAACGAGGTTGTTCAGATTGGACAAGGACAGAGGCAGTTTCCCAATGAGTTTATTGGAAGATAGGGACAAGTGGGTGAGATTGGTACAAAGACCAAGTTCAGAAGGGATTGAAGAGTCCAAGGAATTGTCTATAAGATCAAGGTACTGGAGCTCCCTGAGTTGGCCTATAGAGGATGGTATTTTCCCTTCCAGAAGATTCATACTCAGGTCAATACGTTGAAGACCAGAAATCAAACTATATTGTCCGGAATCTGGCCAAAGAACTGATTATAACTGAGGTTGAGATAACCAAGTTTACGTAGATTGGTAAACCTCACTTCTGGTATATAGCCACTCAACTTAGTATGGGACAAGTCCAGGAACGTCAAGTTCCGGCATTCAGATATAAATTCTGGGAATTCTGAATAATATAGATTGTTACCTTGCATAGCAAGGTAGCTCAATGAAGACATGCCTGCACGAGAGAGTAAATAGTTTAATCCAAGGTCCATGTACCATACCTTTTGGAGATCGCTCAGTTGATAAGGGATGATACTAAGAGATTGTTGTTGCGGAGCTAGTCAATCTCAGAAGGAATTCATTGATCAAAAAAGTTATTTCTCAAAGTAATGCTAGACAGACTAAATTTGTAGACTAAGTTTTGGAAACTAAAGGACATGGAAGTTGATGATTGGTTTATTACTTAAATGTTGATAAACATACTTACTCCTATTGGTGACACATCATTTAGTTTACAAATTTAGTCTCTAAATTCAGTTTCCCTAACATTACCCTATTGCCCAAGTCCAAAGTTGTGAGCCTGGAGAGATTTCCAATGGCAGATGGTAGAGGCCCTCGGAAATTGTTGCCATTTAGGTTGAAGTGGGTGAGATTTGGAATTAGGTAAAAGTCGAAAAAGGTTAGCTAGTGTTCCAGAAATTTTCATATTGGAGAGGTCTATTTTGGAGACTTTTCTAGTTTTGGTGCAGGCAATGGCAGTCCAGTTGCAGAGGTGGTTGAGGTTAGCATGGGACCATGAATTGAGTAGTGAAGGTGGCGATACTAGTGAAGAAGAAGAAAAGCCGTCCTTCCATTTGATGAGCGATTCTGCTTGTGTTCCTGGAGATATTGGTGTCGACTTGATCAGTAGCAATGAGGACAGCAGGAGCACATAAGTGGAGGAAAAAAAAAAAAAAAAAAAAGAGGATTATTCTGAAGAAATGTCATGGTTTTGAGTTGCATGATGATCATTTTTTTTTTCCGCGAGTTTTTCCCCTTTTTATGAGTCGCAAATAAATTTGAGCTTGTTAGAATTTCTGTAGGTGCAGAGTTTCTAATCCCTTCTTTACGATTGGAAATTCGGAAACGATTTTTCAACTCAATCAAAAGCTGTGTGGTGCCGACGTTGAGTGACCTTGGCTAGCCTTCCCGCGGCCCCAACCATTTACACAGACTGAACAAAGTCTAGCCCCAGTCCCAGCGTATGTGGAGGATTGAAATCTTGGTCAAGTGTGGGGTTGATGCATATAATATCAGACATCGACGTCAAGCGAGTGGGATGAGGCATGCAAGTGTAGGTCACACGCGACATGACACAACACTACACATATAATAAAAAAAGAATAGATGATCTAGATGGGTGCAGCAGACTAATCCATTGGTTTTTAAAGTAGAAGTTTCTGGTGCAGACAAACCACTGGAGGTCATAGAAATAGCAAACTGACCCTAAATTCTGCAAATGAGTGGTGTAATTACCGTGTGTTGAACCTTTCGTTCTGTTGTGTATTCATGGTAAAGTATGTTCTTATGATTTACAGGTGCGTGGTTAGAAAATGAACTTCTTAAGAAGTCTGTGGACATGAAATTTAATTTGCCACGAAAAGTAGGCATTTACAAGTATACACAAGTTTGAACAATGAGACCGTTAATGCGTGTGTTCTCCTCAAGGGAACTTACTTGTCCCTCTGCTTATGATTAACATATCTTTACTATACAAATATCATATAGTCTGTGCCGTTCGTTTTCTTTGTTATTATCTAAAGATTATATATACAAAAAATAATTTAATCTGAAGATCATTTAGCCAACAAGAAGATTGTTGAAGTATATATCTCCATAACTTAGTTTCTCAGTTTTGTATTTTTTTTTTTTTTGTGTTATTTTTTAAAACGAGTGCAAAATCAAAAGAAATGTTTTAGTAGCCAGTGTGTGTGGAGACTGATCACAGCCCTATGGTGTCAATTTGTAAATCATGATTCATAACACAACAAATCAAGTCAAGTAAAACTGCATGTAGGAATTTTTTTTGAAGTGGCGGATCCGAAAATTTTCTTACCAAGGAGAGATGAAGGCTCTTGAATATATTTTCTAAGAGATGCTCTAGATTATGATTAATAATGTTTTCATATAAAGAAAAAAAAAGGAAAATTCATATTCAATTTTCCCTTTGAAAATTAATGTATTAATATTCATATGACTAGTTGAAGTCAATGAGTTAGTTGTAGAAATTTGATTAATCGAAATTATTAATTTAAAATTGGGGCACTTTGATTCAGGTCCAAAAAATTCAGCTGTTTTTGAATTGGGTCCAATTTTATTTCATTTTCTATTACACCTATTTTGCCCCTGGAATTTTTTTTTTTAATTCTTTAAATTTGAATTTTTAAAATTTGAATCTTCAAATACCTTTATCTACCCGTTTTTTAATTAAAAAGACATTATTACAAATCTTATAAGTTTATCAAAAATTAAAAGAAACATTGCTAGAGGTAGATAAAAAATTTGTGATGTAGGTAGAATCTATGATAGAGGTAGCCTATGAACAAAAACCTATTGTATAGATAGATAATACAAAATAATCTATGATATAGATAGACTATGAACAATACCTATTGTATAGGTAGATAACACAGTTAATTTGTGATATATAGGTAGATAAACACAATTAATCTTATATAGATTATCAACAAAATATGTAATATATAGGTAGATAAATACAATTCATGATACAGGCACAGTATAATATAAAAAGATAAATAAATAAAGGACAAGTGATATAGGTAGATAAAAACCAAAAAAAAATCGTGAAGAAAAATGATATTGAGGGAGGAAACACTAGAGAAAATGCTAATTCGATAGAACTTCAAAGTTAAAAAAAAAAAAAAAAAAAATATATATATATATATATATATATATATATATGAGACGAAGAACCCAAAACACAAGATTGACTAATACAATTTTTTTTTTTTTAAAAAAAAGAAACCAATCAAATGTATATTGATCATCCTTATGAAAGGAGGAGCAAAAGAATAATATTATGGTAGAAGACTACTAGGAAAAATAACAGAGGAAGAGAAAGATATTGTGAGGGAGAAACAAGAAAAGAGAAATGAACGATTTGGGGAAGGAGAAGAAAAAAAAAAGGAGATTTATATCCCTAATCCTATAATTAAGGATACGATTAACATTAATCACAAACTTTAAAAAAACAGTAATTACTTAATTGGTCAATTTAAGGGTAAATTTGGCAAGAGAATACAAATAAGCTTATGTGGACAATGAATCACTGGACCTAACCTAAAAATTAAATAAAATTGGACTATAACTAATAATGGCTCATAAAATTGGACTCATATTAAGTTTCCCCTTTAAAATTTTAGTAATATATAGTTTTTTATTTTCAAACTAGAGATATAACTACTTAAAAAGTCTCCTCATATGGCCATATGTGTCTACAAAGATGAATGTTATTCAACAATCCCGCTCTTCTAATATCTTCATTTTGAGGATATGTGAGAACTAAATGCATACCACCCACAATATTTTATATATATATATATATATATATATATGTATATTAGTTTAAATCCAATGGCTTAAAATATTTGACAACTTAATAGAGCAAAACCAACTTAAAATCCATGAACCCTTAGAAAACTCATTTTTTTTGTTTTGCTTTTTTAGGTTGTCAAATATTTTAAGCATTTGGATCTAAATTAATATAATCTTGTGGCTAATATGTATTTAATCCTCACATATCCTCAAAATGAGGACCTTAAGAAAGCAAGACTCTATTATTCCAAAAAAAAAAATTAACTAATTTGACCAAGACTAATATTAGTATCAGAAAGTGACCTTTTATTTATTTTTATTTTTTTGAACAATGAAAGTGACCAACTTAATTAATTAATATAATATAATAGAAAAAAAAATATTAAAAGTGTTTTTAATTAAGCATGAATGTTATTCAAAGTCCTTTTTGACCAAGACTAATATTGCTATTAGAAAGTGACCAATTAAATTAATTTATATAATATAATAGAAAACATTACTAAAGTCTTTTATTTTTTTTTTAACAAAGCATTAATGTTATTCAAAGACTTTCTTTTACTAAGGGTGCACAATTTTTCATATTGTAAATTCGATCTTCTGAAAACCATTTTGCCCCACAACGTAAGAGCGTACCAAGATTGTCAGATTCTCGCCTCGACCATGTCGTCGTACCATTCTAGAGCACACTAATCAGATCTACTAGAAGTGTTTCGACATCCACGTACTCACAACAATAAGGTCTTGAAGTGAAGCAGTGGAAAGATGCGTTAAGGCGCACACATCTCCTTATCATGCTACACTTCATAGGCATCATATCGTTGGAAAAGTACTAGACTACAATATGATGTTTATGAATTGCAGCATGATAATGAGTGGTGACTATTCAATTCTGCGGGAAGATAGTGTGCAATCTGCTGATGACCTGCACTACAATCTTCACCAATCTCTTACTAGAAGACGGCCTAACCTCACACCTACATGAAACTCTTCCTAGTAAGTTTGGTAAACTTGTGGAAAGGTTATGCTCCTAATATTCCTGTTCGAATCAATAAGAACTGGGCGCGCACTTTCGTCGAAACGATCAATCTTGAATTCCTCACTGATTGAGCGAGAAACCATGTTAAGAAGGCTAAAAGAATACTTAAGAATTTGAGAGACAAAACAAGTCCATCAAAATTAAAGTACAAGACCAAGGGTACTTCACTTTTCACGACACCTTATAAGGATTTTCAATTCCCAACGGTCGCAACCTTTTTGGAAATTGATGAGAATGACGTATGCTACCGAATAGTCTCCCGAGAAAAGTATTTAGATGCCAACAGAGAATCCATTTGAAAGATGTACCTTAAGATTCAAGAAAAGAGGCTACCATGTTAATAGTTGACCCAAAAGCTCAAGCCAGACAAGCAAAAAATGAGAAGTCACCTTCCTCAACAAGTTGTATCTCTTGGGAACTATTGTAGTGCTCAATCCACCTCTCCATTTTTGCTTAGTTGCAGATTTCTAGTCAAACAAGGCCAATGTTGGTGGAAAGAAGAAAGACTCGCAAATGATCAACCTAAAAAAACCCAATGAGAGCACACATCATTCGAGAGAAGTGTAAATTTGACATGTGCTTAAGCCATAAGACGAGTGATCACAACGCGTCTTCCTAAGGAAGTACTTAATCTAAATGAAGTCGACGCTCAAATAATTTGGAGTGAAACTAACAATCGATGGTTAGGGAACTTGACTTCGTCGTTGGAGTAAGCAAGAGGGTTATTAATAAAACAATCATCGAGAATTGTTCTAAATATCCACACAATTTTCTTCAGTAGAAATGAGTCCGAGAACATTGATTCGATGCCACCAACTACCACTTACTACACTTTGTAACAACTAGCGCTTCCTTGCTTTCTCTAACATGCACTTCGAATGTTTCGAGTAATTTTCAAAAAGATATGACTCTGCCCGCCATTCCTAGGGAACGCATGTCGCAAAGTAACATCACCGTTTCAGATCTTCAGTTGGTCTTAACCAACTCGTACCACTAAGATTTTCCTGCTTCCCAATACTCCGATGTAGATCCAACTCCGCCCACAATTCTTAGGGAATGCAGATTACAGAGTATCAATCCGACGTTGAAAGTCGTTCAACAAACTAAATATTCACCGATGAGGCACAATCCCGACATGAATTTTCCTTTTTCTTCAATACGATGTGACTATTCATGCAGTATAAAGGTTGCACAACCGTGCCGAAAGACAACAAATCCGAAAGTCGTGACATCCAAATGATGTCATGAACCGACACACTACTAGAGTAACAGAAGATCTTAAGTATGCTCTAATCAAACCACGCTCTAATACCAATCTAACACGCCTCGATCCCGATGTCTGTGGGACATCGGAATGGTAACATGTTGGCCTACACCTGAGGGTAACGAAAGCCATTTATTGAATGCAAATACTGAGAACAAGAAATAAATAAGACTTATAAGTTTAAATATAATGAATTAACATGCAATTGGGGAACGTGTTCAAAACATACAACTAACTAGAACACTAAAAGAAATAATATAAAATTGAATGAATAAAAGAATGGATCCTACACTAAGAGGACTCAAAGATGCCGATGCAAAATTGGCTTGACGCCGGGATTGTACATCTCGATTCTAAGTCTTGAAGGGGCGCAAAACAAATATGAGTGAACCAAGTTGATATAAATATATATATATATATATATAATAAAACAATTATCAACATACTAACCCCCAAAGTTTTATGGAAATTCAATAGTATAATATGTAGTAGGTTTTCCGAAAACCTTAGCATGCCATAAAACCTTCAAAAACATATCTCGTATATAGTGTGCTAACTAGTGGTATCAGTATCACCCGAAGGCATATAGAACTCTTCCTTCAGAACACTTCCTTCATAAGTATCAATCGCCCACAGGCTCCTACAACACCCAACCCGAAGGTCAATATGAGTATCAATCGCCAAAAAGCTCCTACAACACTCACCTGAAGGTCAATATAAGTATCATCGCCAAAAGTTAGAACAATGACCACTAGATACGCACAGAACCATTGAATATAATCTTTCCAAACATATGTACATATATCTGAAAAACATCTTCATAGTATAAAGTTATCCATCATCTATACTATAAATAAATGTGTAAAACATGTTCTAAAAAGTATATTGTCATCCATCAGATATCCTACAAAGAACATGGGTTTAATAGAAAATATGGTATTCCAAAATATTCGCAGTAAGCATAATATCTCATAAAACGTAATCAATAAATCATGCTTTTCATGTATGCATTTCTACTATTAAAACATGCATTTTAGAAAGGGTCCACTCACAGATATTCCGTCGCCAAAGAGCCACGCAAACTAGCGAAGAGAGAAACACCACAATAAATGCTCCTAAGCGCATAAAGGGTCCAATTATTAAAACTATATTATAACAATTGAACTTGAGAAAACAGACGTCATACATAGGTCCAGGACGTCGAAATTAGCCTAGAAGGGGTCCCAGATGAAAACTTGAAAAAGTCAACGTTGATTGTTAACCAGTCAAAGTCAACAGTCAGCATTGACAAGGTTAACGGACACAGGTCAAATCGGGCTGGGTCAAAGGGTCCGGTTAACTGGGCCTAGGGGGTTCTGGGCTTGGGTTCTTAAGCTTGGGCTTAGCCACTAGGCTAGGTTCTAAGGCCCAAAGGCCTAAGTCCAAAGGTTCTAAAAGGGCTGAAAGCCTTGGGTTGCATAGAAGGGCTTGGGCTTGAAAGCCTGGCCCAAGTCAAAGGGTTTTTGCTGAACTAACTAAAAATAAAAAAGGTTCGAGCTAAGGGTTTTGCAGGCCAAGGACCCGAGGTTGGTCATGACCCGAAGTCGGGGTTTGGGTTTTGGGATTTCACGGGCCTTGGGCTTAGAAACCTAACCTAAAGGAAGGCCCGAATGCCTGGGTTTGGTATCTTTCCGAGGAAGGAGGCCAGAGCCTCCCGTGCTTCGATCGACGGTAAAACTCATCTATACTCTACGACCTAACTAGGAAATCAAAAGTAGAGACCAAAGGGAGAGATATTTACCTTTGGTTTGCCATGAAAAAGGACGAAGATGGTCGGAATCTGGGTTGAGAGTCTCGGGACTCGCCGGAGCTGTTTCTCTAGGTTTTTTGGGTTGCACCGAGACGAAGAAGAGAGGAAGAAAGTTCATGAGGGTGGTGGTGGAGCTGTGTCGTCGTTAGGGTGTCCTTAAGGGTGTGCCTAGGGTGTGGGTTCGATCGGGTCGGGAGAAACTAAGAGAGAGATGAGTGAGATCTGAGAAAGGGAAGAGAGTGAGTGCTGAGAGAGAGTGAAGTCTTAGGGAAAGAGAAATAGTTAGTGACAAGTCTATGGGCTATCGTATGGCAGCGTGGGGGATGAGGGAAAACAAGATGGAATGTCCAGATTAGATAGGAATAAAGGGACCAAAATGAAAACTTCAATTACTTTTAGGGGAAAAGTAAGATTCAACTTCACGCTGTTTCTCAATCTCACCCACTTTAACCTCAATGACAATAGATTCATATGGCCGATACCATCTGCCATCGGCAACCTCACCAAGCTCACAATCTTGGACTTTGGCAACAACTTTTTCTCGCAAGAAATACCTGCAGAGATTGGCAAGTTAGCTGACCTGGAATACCTAAGTTTCTTCAGCAACAATCTAAACGGTACAATTCCTTATCAACTAAGCAATCTCAAAAAGGTAAAGTGTTTGCTCTTTGGAGGAAACTACTTGAGAATTCTTGACAGCTCTAAGTTTTCAAGCATGCCTTCATTGACATACCTTGATCTTTTTCTAAACTTTATAGTCTCAGAATTCCCATCATTCATAGCTAAATGTTCAAACTTGGTGTTCTTGGACTTGTCTAAAAATTATTTTAGTGGCCAAATTCTGGAACTTCTATTTACAAATCTAGGGAAGCTTGGGTATCTTGATCTCACTAGTAACGTATTCCACGGACCATTGCCATCAAACCTTCCCAACCTTAAGCGCCTTCATATAGGACATAACCTATTAAGTGGCCAAATTCTTGATGATATTGGTTTAATGTCTGGACTTCAACATATTGACCTATCTCAAAATTCCCTTGAAGGGAAAATTCCATCGTCAATAAGCCAACTCAGGGAGCTTCAATACATTAATCTTGGTGAGAAAAACTTAAACTCTTCAATCCCTTTTGAGCTTGGTTTTTTTAACCAACTCCACCTATTTGGTCTTGGCTTCAAATTCCCTAGCCGGGAAACTGCCTATCTCTTTGTCCAATCTGAACAACATTGTTCAATTGAGTTTAAGTAATAATCTATTCACTGGTCCAGTCCGGCCTTCTCTAATCTCCAATTGGACTAAATTGTCTATTTCCAACTTCAATGTAATAACTTTAGTGCGAATATCCCAGCAGAAATCGGTCTCTTGACAAAACTCAGAATCCTTTATCTCTTCCAAAATAATTTCTTTGTCACAGTTCCCCTGGAGATTGGAAACTTGAAAGATTTGACCAATTTGGACTTATCAGAAAACCAGCTATCAGGGCCAATTCATGTTACCTTTTGGAATCTTACAAACCTCCAAAGCTTGTAGCTCTTCTACAACAATCTCAACTGGACAATCTTCCCAGAGATTGGAAACATGAAGTCACTGGTTACCTTTGATGTCAACAAAAACCAACTACAGGGGAAACTGCCACAGAACATTTCTATCCCCCATAACTTGGAGGCTTTTTCTGTGTTCTCCAACGATTTACAGTTCTAAATTGACATATGTTTGCTTCTTCAACAACAGATTCTCTGGAGAACTACCACAAGAGTTGTGCAATGGATTTTCTTTGCAAGTTTTGATAGTGAACAATAATAGTCTCACAGGATCTTTGCCCGAGTGCTTGAGGAATTGTTCGGCATTGTCTAGAGTCCAGTTTTATGGGAACCAATTTACCGAGAACATTACAAATGCATTTGGAGTTCATCCCAGTCTCGAATTCATTGCTCTTTCTGACAATCAGTTTGTTGGTACACTCACACCACAGTGGGGAAATGCATAAGCATCATGGATATGCTTATGGGTAGAAATAAAATTTTGAGTCCAATCCCACCTGAGCTCAGACAAATGACATAATTGCAGCTTCTAAACTTTAGCCAGAACCACTTAACTGGAGAAATACCGACACAGATTGGTAACTTACTCTTGAGTTACAACTTGGACCTTAGTAGCAATTCTCTCTTCGGAGAGATACCTTCAGACTTGGAACAGCTCGCATATTTAAAGGTTTTTAATGTCTCACACAACCATCTCTCAGGGGAAATCCCCACAACAATTCTAAAAATGGTTAGTGTAGATACGTATGATTTTCTTATAACAACTTGACAGGTCAAATCCCAAGTTGTGTCATCTCCTAAAGGCAACAGCCAATGCTTTTGTTGGAAACTCCGGATTGATAAAAGATATGAAGCGACTAACCAATGCATCCAAGTCCTCCAGAAAACATTCCAAAAAGAACAACAATATCGTAATTGTTGCCTTCCTATCATCGTTTGGTCTCATAGTGGTTGCAACTGGATTGCTTTCTTTCTTATACATCGCAGGAGATCCAAGTACCATCCCAATGAAATACAAATTACTCAAAACTACGAGAGTTTTGAGTCAACTATATTGCAAGAGGAAGTGAAATTTACATTTAGGGAAGTTTTGAAGGTCGTAGAGGATTTTCATGAGAAGTACTGCATTGGAAAATTAGGGTTTTGAAAGGTTTACAAGGCAGAGTTGGAATCAGGTAAAGTTGTTGCAGTTAAAAGACTTAACATGTCAAACTCTAATGACATTCCAGTAATTATCTCCAAAATTTTCAGAATGAAATTCGAACTTTGAAATATCTCCGATATCGCAACATCATTAGGCTATATGGGTTTTGTTCAAGGAGGGGCTGCATATTCTTGCTTTATGAATATCTGGAGAAAGGCAGCTTGGGAAAAGTATTGCATGGGGTGAAGGGGTGAAGCGGTTAATGAACTTGGCTGGGCAATGAGGATCAAAATTGTGCAAGGACTTGCCTATGCACTCTCGTACATGCACCATGACTATTCTCCACCAATTGTGCATCGTGATATAACTATCAACAATGTATTGGTCAAGCAGGATTTCGAGCCCCGACTCTCAGATTTTGGAACAGCAAGATTGTTAAGTACGGATTCATCCAACTGGACCAACATTGTTGGCTCAATTGGGTACATGGCACCACGTAATGTAACAATCTAAGTTTTGCAATCGTTATATTGTTTGGTAACTGAGATAGGTTGAGACGACTTTCTATTTACAGTCCTTGACATGTCATCCTACACTGGGAAAATCAATAGCATTGCAATATGTTCAAGCAGCTAATTTTCTTCGATTTTTCTTCATGTGCAGAGCTTGCATTCACTATACGAGTCATTGATAAGTGTGATATATATAGCATTGGAGTGGTAGCACTAGAAGTCTTGATGGGAAGGCACCCAGGGGATATGCTAGAGTCCCAACTAATAGAATCATCAAAATCGTTGAAAAACAATGCAGAATTACTTTTGAAGGATTTGTTGGACCAACGGCTGGAGCCTCCAACGAATGAATTGGCATAGGCGGTGGTGCTTGTGATGAGTTTAGCCATGGCTTGTATACGTACAAGTCCTGGGTCTCGACCTAAAATGTTTTTTGTGTCTCAAAAGCTATCAGCTCAAAGTCTGCCTTGCCTTTCTGAACCGTTTGGTATGATAACCATCAACAAACTAATAGGGTTACACAAGTAGAAGAAAGAGTTCAAATGGTTTGAGAATTTTATATGTTTAAGAGAACCTTCATAATCATGTATCAATACTTTGTTTGCTGAAAGACATCTATTAAGTGTGGTTTCCGCACTTAGTTCCTAAACTCTACACTTTTCAACCATACACATCCATAAAAGAAAAAGCTAACACTCAACTCCATGGCGTGTTCCGTTGGTCTGTATACGAAGGATCGCCCTGAGTCTTGAGTCTAGATCAACAGTGCTTTTCATTGCACAGAAACTGGCAGCTCAAACCCTGCATTGCCTCCCTGAACCATTTGGTTTGCTGAGCTAATGGAATAAAATTAAGTTGAACTAGTTGTAATATTTTCTATGATTAAGAGAAATATAAACTTTGTATTAAGCTGATTTTTTCCAAAAGTTTTAAAATGTCGCAAGTTCGAATTCTCTGTCCCGCGAATAAAAGAACACATTCATCAACAAGACAACGCACATAATCAAAGTCAATGCTTATGTAATAGAAATCCTAAAAGAAAACGTATTAGTTTATATAATTAGTTAATTGAGATTTTCCTCCTTTTGTACAGAATGAAGATTACGGCATGTAATTTGATTTCTTTTCTTATGTGTTATCAGAGATACTAAATGGAAGGAAAAACGCTAAATAACAAGGCAAAAAGAAGATTTTATTTTCTGAATTTTATTGGTAAATTTGTTAATTTGGGACGTGAGATTTGGACCTTGAGCCCAAGTAAAAACGAGTGTTCCATCCAGCCCACTCTAAGAAAAATGCGGGAGCCAACGGATCTATTTGGCGGGAAGTAACGGGTCACGCCGGTGTCAGCTCATCTTTCCCGCCATAGAATCCCCCATAAATACCCAAAACCCCCCAAATTCCCCACTGCTTCTTCTTCTCCTCCTCTGTGACTACGACCCCTCAAGATCTCACCTTTTCGATTCCGAATCCCGCATTTCTCTTTATCTCGGCAATGAGTTCCTCGCAAACCCTCAGATCCAGGACACCCAGAAGCCGGGAGAAGAAAGCCCTAAAACCAAATCCCCCAGAAGTCTCAGGCAACGAGGCACTGAGCACCCAGACCCCTCAGAAGCCCGAAACTCTCACCCGCCGTTCTCGAAACGCCAACTTTGCGCTCTCCATAGGAGACATCAGAAGGGCGGCCGCCAAAAGCGTCGGCGAGTCGACCCAGAAGCAACGGACGGACCAGATCGATCCTTGGGGGGAGGAAACCCCGAAGAAGACTCGTGTCAGCCGCCAGGAGAAGCTACCCGAAAAGTAAGGCTTCAAATTTCGGTTGTGTGGCATATCTGTGTGTGATTTTAATTTATGGGTTGGCTAATTTATGTGCTTATTTATTTATTTATGCAGATTTGAGATCTTGGGTGAGTTTTTCAATGGTTTGGACACTTCGATTCGGTTGTTGCGGTTGAGGGGATTAAAGCCCAGTTTCAGCAACATTTGTCCCCAAATCGAGTGTTTAACGGATAGGTATTTTCTTTTGTTTGGTTGCTGAGAAAATGAAATTGGGCTGTTATATAAATTTATCGTTTTTATCTCGATTTTCAGTAGATTCACATATGCTATTGCTTAAAGAAATTCTCTTTTATTTGATTGTTTGGTTGCTGAGAAAATGAAATTAGGCTATTGTAAAAGATGGTCTTCTTTTTTATCTCAATTTTTAGGAGATTCACATATGGGTTTTTTTTTATTATTCTTTTTAATTGACTGTTTGGTTGCTGAGAAAATCAAATTAGGCTAATTATAGATATTGATCCTATTTTTCTAATCGATTTATAGGAGGTTTACACACGGTCACTTGGCTCAGCTGAAGTTTGTTTTACCTGAGGCGATTGAGATAAAGAAAGTGCTTATTAAGGATGAGAGGACCAGTTGTCTGAAGCCGGATCTTCATGTCACCATCAATGCTGATGCATTGAAGAGCGATGGCAAGTCGAAACCTGAAGGTGGTGGGAGTATGCATTTGAGGAAGGCATTTCGTAAACGGCTTGCTGATCTTTCAAAATCCCATCCTGAGGTATCCCCAAAACTCAGTTTCTGATATAGAATTACTAATATGTTTAATTTGTTGAATGTTCTTTGTAATTTTTGTGTTAAAGACACTCTTTGTAATTTTAATCGATGGTAATCTGGGAAATTATTGGTGTTCAAGGTTTTCTCCTTATCAGTTTAACAATCTATTTCTTGAGCTACTTGCTGAATAACTTGTGGTCTAACAATGCTTAATATGTTTTCAGGATTATAACATTCCAGAAGAAATTCTCCCCCAGCCATTTGGTCGTGCGAAGCAAGATATGCTATCAGACACGGTCAATCTTCCCTTGTCATCATCTCTTGGTGAAGTATTGACTGATGCAAAAAGCTGCCTTCAGGGTGATGAGATTTCAGAGCCAAAGCTCGATACTGCTTGTGCTTCATCGTGTGGCCAAGTGCCTGTAACTCCAACTAAAGCCATGGACGCCATTGAAAATCATGATGATTTGCCCACAAAAAGTGCTAGCATTCAATCGACTCCAGCAAAGCTTGCTTCAACTCCAGCCAGGTTGAGGGCTGAAACGCCTGCATTGCAGCCTCCAAAGCGATGTTATATGAGCCCAGATCATAATTCTACTAGCTCACCGAACAAGTTGGTTACGCGTCCTCCACGCACCAGGTCTTTGAAATTTGACACGCCTGTGAAGAATAAAAATGTTGAGGATGAATTTCCTGATAGGAGTGACGGATCAAACGATAATGACATTCACGATATTCTTCCAGCCGATCTTTTGCAATCGGTATGTCTATCTTGAAATCTTCATTCTTGTTTCCTCATTGAGCACGTCTTATATATCTGAATCTTGGTTTGGTTCTTTTACCATTAATTATGGAATCATGTGTTGCAAACAAACATGACAAACACATGATCAGAGAGCTTTGGCTTGTGCTAAAATGGTGTAGCGTATTTTATCGAACTTTCCAGCCCGAAATGTGTTTTTGTGCTCCCCCATTTTGTTTGAAATAGATGCATTTAATTGTGCATAAACTAGTCCCAAAAGTTATTAAGAACCATGTCATAATTGAAACATTTACACGGTTGGACTTGAAGATAATCAACTGTAAATTCTGAGACGTATCCATATATCTTTATGCAGCTTGGAGAGAAGGAGAAAAAGGCAATAGAGGAGCGAGATCCGGCCATCTCCCAAGCAAAGAGGCGGCAACAGATGATTTCCAGCCTACCTAAGCTCTTCAACTCGATTCATTTTCTACTACAGTCTATGAATCGTTCTGTTATCACAAAAGAGGAGCTTGTGCACAAGATCATTTGGACCAATTTCGATATTGTTGACAGAAGTAAGTCATTAACCAAAATCAGATACTTTTTCTCTGCAGGCTTATGGCGAGCCTAACTCTTTTTCTTGTTCTTTCCGCAGAAGAAGTTCAAGAGCAGCTAAACTTGTTGCTAGAGCTGGTTCCCGATTGGATTTCTGAAAAGAAGATTGCATCCGAAGCTGATTTGCTAATGATCCAGTAAGTTTTCTTCATATTTACAAGTAGAAATTATGTGCGTTCTAGTGGAAATGCATTCATCTTCTGTTGAAAAGATAAAAACCTGATAGACTTGTCTAACCTCATTACTCACGTCTCTTGCAGCATTAATAAGATGTCGAGCCCTGAGTCAGTACGTGCACGGCTTGAAGTGGCAAGGTGAGCCAAGAGCTAGGGTATGCTAGGTTGTTTTGATAATTTAGTTGTTCGTGTAAATGGCATCTGAGTAGCCTGAGCATGTAATTAGAATCAAGGGTTCTTCCGGTAAAGCTATTCAACGTGATTGTATGAAGATTTATTACTATGATTGCCTTTTTCTGCTTACGGTGTTGTTCGAATGAATGCTAAAATTTTCTGCAAGCTACATAATATGCTGCATCACGACCTATTTAGCAACGACGTTGGTGACACCAAATGTCGGCAAATGCAGCGGTTGAAGAAAAGAGAAATCGTGCAGGTGGAGCCTCACATATCTTCGTCGGCAAATGCTGCTTTTCGCAATCCAGAGTTCCCAATCAGAAGAATCTCATCCTCAGAAAAGTGCCAACGCCACCAGTTACCGACTGTTCAACCACGAAGGCGGCCTAGACCAACATTATCCGCCTAAACCCTAACCCATATTACCAATAGCTTGAATGGAACAAGCTTAATAAACTCAAAAGAAAAGAAAAAAAACTCGAGTAATCCAAACAGAAACATAAACCACCATCAACATTACCCACAGTGGAAAACAAGAGAGCAACATCAAATTCCTAGCATATCACAACTGAATAAAACTAAAGCAGCACTGGGAAGAACTATCATCAATACCGACAGTGATTAGTAAGTTCAATAGAAACCATGAGAGAGAAAGATAGCAAGAGAGAGAGAGGATGGAGTGGAAAGGGGAAGAGGAGACTCCAAAATTATCAAGCGCGCACAATATAAGCAACCTAGATATTAAATTCTGAAAATTTCAAGTAGAATTTACTACTACTAGAATGTATTGGCACTTCTAGCAGAACTAGTGCTGCCAACTACCACCAAGAATCAAGCAATCCAACCAGTCTCAGGACACTTCAACTCTTTTCGTGCATAAGCTCTCAGACCAGGGAATAGATCGCATGGATGAGGGATCCCTGTGAAAGAAATTTCAAAATCTCTTGAATCTCTGATGCTAGGCCTGCCTGGACTGAGAACCACCATAACCACCGGTGGCCTGTGAATGGTCAGATCTCCAAGATGCATTAGAGTACCCCGAATTACCATTGGTGTCACCATAGCCACTCCCCATGTAACCACCACGAGTCCCTTGTTGCTCTCCACCGCTAGCACTACCACCAGAGTTGCTTGTTGGAGTACTTCCACCATGCCCGCCAGAGGTCCCATACCCACCAGGATAAGAAGCGTAACTGCCGCCGTAATTTCCATAGCCATAACCTTGATTTCCATAACCAGAAACCCCACTTGGGGATTGACCCCTAGGAGCAGGAGCACCACTTCCACCAGGGGTACTCCAAGGAGCTGCAGCCCCATAGCCAGTAGCACCATACCCAGGAGTTTGGTTGCTCCAAGCACTTTTCAAGGCACCAGGTACCCCACTAACATAGCCAACGTTGGGGGCATTTGGATTCCCATACGATCCTGCAGGACCACCAAAACCAGTATTGGCACTTCCATAACCTCCATAACCAACCCCTGTATTTGCTGCTCCATAACCATAACCTGGTGCACCATAGCCAGAATATGGAGGGAAACCGCCTGCTGTAGTTTGAAGCTGCACATATCTATTGCCATCAACCCGACCATCAAATGCATTTGTACTGGTCCCAGAATTACTGTAACCTTGATATCCCCCACCACGGCCCCCACCACCAGGATTTGCATCTTTAGGTAGCGCTCGCTTTACCTCTACAAGTTTACCATTCAACTCATGGTAGTTCTTTTGTAGTACTCTATCAACTGCATCTTCAGTGTCAAATGTTATGAAACCAAAACCACGAGGTCGTTGAGTATTTTGGTCATACATTATTACTACATCTGTCACGGTACCATAATTTTCAAAGAATTGACGAAATCCATCTTCTGTCAGTGTAGAAGGCAATCCACCAACAAATATTTTCTTGGTCTTAAAATTTCCTCCCCCTCCAGAGCTCCTGCTGGTATTAAAGTTTCCACTTCTATTGGATGTCTGCTGTTCTTCTCTTGATAAAGCCCTTTTTGCCTCAACCTGTGTAATCAAAGTGGAACCTTTAACAAACAAAGGGACAAACAGATGTACAGATAAGGCAAAGATATACAATAACGTAGCATTTATGCTTGTTCATAAGGGGCAAGGAAGAACCCAATAAAGTAGCACAAATCACCTCAAAAATTTTAGTAAGAACACAATAAAGTAGCGCTTAAACCTCTAATAATCTACAAGTAAATCACTTTGAGATAAAAAGTTATACGTTGTATTTGGAAATCTTACTATTGAAAACCATGTCAAGAATGAAAGATATTCAACCTCCCTACATGTCCAATTTTACAAAGTTTCTAACATATACCATCAAACCATGCCTACAAGAATACACTCATCCATTTAAATCAACGGTAAGTTGGTGTTGTCAAGCATCATTCTTATCAGGTAAATTAATGACATTACATTTGACGACTTATCATGTGTTTCCCTGAAGGACATTACGTGTATAAATGTGCATCAATGAGCACCCAGAACACAGATGCAGATAATAATACAAAATCCCCATTGAAAATCAGAAAAATGTGCAACCTTGTCGACCAAAATAGTGGGCTGCAAACATTACGTCCTATAAAATATGCCATGTGAACAAAATCATTTCTACCGGACTAGATAAGCGAAGGCAATTATGTTCTCTCCCTAACGAACTTGGTGTTCATCAGCCAAAGAAATCTATGCACTCAATAAGATAACCGCACTGCAAGTACATTGTATAAAAATCACCACATGGAGCTTAAAAACCAACAAAATTACAAGCCAAAATAACCAATTCCGGAGCCCCTCTCGGCTAGCAGATGTAATCCCAACTTAAAATCAGCATTACGCAGTACGCATTGCAACCCCAAGAATGCAAGAACACCCAAAAGACAGCTCAAGAACATACAAGCAACAACAACCCATGAAAAGTAACATCAAAATTAGCCAAACCCACAACACATTTCGGCACGATATCGAAATCCCGGAACGCAAAAATCTCAAAACCAAATAAAGAAACCAAGTAAAATTAGCGATGAAAGTGAAATGCAGGGTAATATTGGAAGAGGGGAAAAGTGTGAGTGTGACTGACCAGTCGGCCGTCAATGGTGTGCTTGTCGTTGAGGACCCGGTCGAGCAGAGAGGGGTCGGAGAAGACGACGAAGCCAAAGCCTCTGGGACGGCCGGTGACCTTGTCACGCATGATGACGGTCTGGGTGACATCACCGTACTGGTTGAAGTAGTCGGCTAGCTTGTCCTCGTTGGTGTCCCATGCCAGTCCTCCTATGAACAGCTTGCCTTCGTCCGAGTCCATTTGTAGAGAGACAGAGAGAGAGAGACAGAGAGAGAGAAGGGGATAGAGAGAGAGGGGGGGTGGACTCGAGGAGGAGGGAAGGGCTGCTGCCTAGGGTTTGTTTGAAAACGACACCGAATTGAGAACGTGGGAAATGGAATGTAATTACGAGGGTGCCTTGTAATTTGTACAAATACCCTGAGTGGGGAAAAGTATTCAACAAGGGGTGGTGGCGCAGTTGGCTAGCGCGTAGGTCTCATAGCTTCTGAGTGATCCTGAGGTCGAGAGTTCGAGCCTCTCTCACCCCAAAAACAGTTTTTTGTTTTTTTTTCGTAGGCTTGTGAAGTAGTATGTTAAGTTGGTAGGAGATCGAACTATGGCCGAACTTAAACAACTAACAAATCATGTATTGGACTAGGAAAAAAAATTCCATGTATTCAATTTTCTTACACAACAAAAAAATCTGATTTTTTTAAGGTTTTTTTCTTCTTATTTTTAAATTTATTTTTAGTGATGTGATGTGGGATGAATGGTACAATAGAACAAATGGAAGGCGTTAGTAAAAGAACCAATGATACAACACATTGTTGAGTTTTGGACCTAAAAAACTATTATAAGAGTTCAGGAACTACAATTAAACTAGATGTAAAGTTCATAGACCATTGCCACAATTAAGCAGAATTTTTTTTTTTTTTTCACTAGGTATAATGAATGGTATCCCGGGTCTGTTTATCAACTCCTATTTTGTGGTGCATGATTTCGTGAAATGTAGGCAGTGGTTATGATCGATTCGGTATAAAAGAGGGCATGGTGTATTTTTTGTTAGAGATTTTCCGGAAAAAAATAGTCGCATATTCCTTATGAAAAACATTTAGTGCATCATAATAGAAAATAGGCTTCAATGTCAAAATAGTATGTGTTTTATCCTATGTGCCAATTTAGTCCTGCCGTTTTCATTTTGGCCAAATTCATCATTGTGTTTACATTCGTTTGTCAATCCAAGACAATCCTTTAAAGAGTCGTTAAAAAAGACACCTGTGAGTAAGGAAGGGTTCTGCGGTAGAGCCTCATGTATGCTAATGTAGAACCATCTGATGAGAATAGACACCAGACAGTCTACTCTGGTTCCTACACCCTGTGCAAGCTTGTCTGAATGGTGGGAGAACGATGACTCAAATAACAAATGTCAGCGGCCTCTGGGACGAAAAGAGGGAAACAAGAATCCCCCTGAATCAGACTCCGAATCGACTTTGATGGTTCGTGAAAAAAAATCAGGCAGTGCAGGAGAAACACATTTTGTCTTGCACCAGAAAACTTGGTGGTGTCCGTCCCCCTTGGAAGTTCAACTCAATTTCTTAACGCCGTGTTTTTCAGAGAAACAAATTTTGTAGCGGATGCTATAACTAACTTTCGGACATGGCGGAGTGGATGGAACTTATGCATGATTTGACACTAGTAAAAACACAATCCATAATTTCAAGCAAGTCTCTTTGATTAAACCAAATATTACAACAGGCAAGCGTCACACAGAAAACAAAATCATAATTCACAAAAGAATTAAAAGAATAGACATCACCATCAACGGACAATAACAATCACAAACCAACCTTGTTTCCGTAATTAAGAAAAAGAATCTCATCAATCATATTCAGCAGCACCTCCTTTGTTCAAAGCTCTTTCCAACCTTGTCTCGAATGGGGTACAATGCCAATTCACTCTCCCATCAAGACCTAATCGAAGAAGCCTCACGAATACCTATCTGTATTTGTTGGTTGAGTTTGGTATTCCTTTGTAAGACGAGGCACCCAAACTCTTAGCAGCGGGAGAAGGAGCTCTGTGATTCCAGTATGTTCCAACGGACCCTATTATGGCCATCTCGTCAGGGCTTCTACTCGGTGACTTCCTTGGTGAAGATGAGACTGAAAATTGTCTGAGCTCTTCAACAGTTAATGCACCTAAAATTGGTCTATCTTGATGGCCTCTTGCTGAGTTTGATCCATGGGACGTGCTTTTCTCAGGCGTGAAGGTGTCTAAAGCAGTTGTGCTGGCCTTGTTAACTGGCGTATGTTCTGATGAAACCAACCAGTTCGAGAGGCTAGCATCAACTGCCAATTCTTGGTTGGGATTCTTTGATTGCTTCTTGTCTTGATCAGCTTTTGTTTTAAAGCTCAAACTTGGCTCTGAACTGAACGAAATCCGGGGTTCTTGATCCTGTGTGAAATTCTCTTTCTGAGGCTTCATCAGTGGTGTCCCTTTGGCTTTGACAGCTTTCCATTGTGTTAGATTCTCAACAGGGTTTAGCACCGAATGAACATAACCACTCCTATCGCGTGCACTGTGGTTCAACCCACCTAGTTTCATCGGCATTGGACTATCAAAATCCTCAGTCATTACTTGAGGAGTAGAAACCCCTCTATTTGATTCTACAATTTCATCTTCGTACTCTAGTTCCCCATCATCGTCATCATAATCATCCTCATCTTCATCATCCAGATCACTGTCCTCATCATAGTCTAACACTTCGTCTTCATCATCGCTATCCCTGCAATTTTGGTATCGATGGTTAGGAGGGTATGACCCTGAGCTGGAAGTGACCGAACTATCTTCAGAGGAAGACTTAGATTGGCACGGTTTTTCCAAATTCTTCCCCTCCTCCTCCTTCCCATTCTCTTTACTATCCAACAAAGGATCCGTAGTTTCGTTGGTCGAAACATGCTCATAGGTCTTAACATTCGAATCAAAAGTAACTTTCTTTCGAGTACTGAAGCTCAGTTGTTCCACTGGCTTGTCCCTACAGACCATAAACTTATAACTTCAATTCGACGTCAAAAACCCCAAAAGATGAAGCGTAATTCAAAAATCAAACAGATGCATTTACATTCAAAGAAAACAGTTGAGTGATAAACACAAAATTAAGAGGCAATTGAACCCACAAAAACCAATCATATCGCTCACCGGACTTCTTCCAATGCCGGGCTAATAGGTTTTTCCTCAACCTCCGGTGCAGAGGAGAGAGCAGATTTCACAGGCTCGAAACTTGTATGTCTCTGCCAAAAACAAAGATTAATTGAGAAGAAACACAAATCAAAATCTTGAACTTTTAACACTTTTTTCCGGAATAAAACAATTAAATGAAATTTGAAAAGATAAAAAAATACAAACAAACAAAAACAAAAACCCTACTAAATTGAGCCTAAATTCATCAAAAATTAATGTATGGGTTTTACTCAGAACTCACTGGTGTGTTAGCAAACTAGAACCCCAAAAAGGAAACAGTAAGGAATCAAAATTTTCTCAGCAACCAAACAGAGGGAAACACAAACTTACATGGTCTCGGTGGTGAACCCTGTACCTCCGATTCCTCCTGCGCTTGTTGTCTTTGGAAGAACCAAAACATTCAAGAAAGCAACCCATGATTTCTCTCTCTTTCCCTTCTCTGGGTCTCTCAAAGATTGCGTCTTTCTGCAAAAGAAGAAGGATTTGGGTTCTGGGTTTTCATAATTTCAAATCTCCATCTTTCCCACAGAGAGAGAAAGGGCCGTTGGGGTTGGAAAGTAAAGAACTAGGGGAGAAGGGAAAGGGACAAACGGTCATAAACTTTCGATGGATCCGGGGCTTTTTTGGAGGGGGACCAGATAATCTGCATGTTTCTTTAACGTGCACCCCTGAGATTTCTTGGATTGCTGGATTTAAAAGTCTTGGACAGTCTTGCAGGGAGAAAAACATGCAGACGATCCAAATCCTTTATGTAGGGTGGCCCCCTCCCCCAGGTTCTTTAATTTTCGAGAAAAGGGAAGTGACCGTTAGGGGATTTCGTGTCTGTGTGAATGATTACCCAGCCTGGAAAAAACTTGGGGTTTTTTATTTGACATAATCTGCACCGTTCATCGCTGAAACGCTGGTTGACTGTGGGTCCTAATTGAATTAACACTTCTATTTATAAAGTAGTTGGAAGATAGCTCTTGTGATGAAAAAATTAGGATTTAAGCTCTTGTGGTAAAGTCTGTTAGGATTTATACCCAAGATTAAAAATTCTTTCAATTTTCTATTAATTATTATCACATGAGACGTACATATTAGGCTAAAACGAAACTCTCCATACACATATTAGGCTAAAACGGATCTCTTCATTAATTGTTAACACGTGGGGCTTGCTCACGTGTAGACATGTAAACGGGTCAGGTTTATTGGGTTTGGGTCGGGTTGAACCTGACCCGTTAAACTAACGAGTCATTCGTTTCACCCGTTAACAATTATTTTTTTTTTTTTTTTGCAAAGAGTTTATTTTTTTTGTTGTTAAGACTTAACTGAAATTACTAAAACATCCTCAACTAATGGGTGCTAATGGGTCTAATGGGTTGACCCAAAGTGACCTGTTATTTAACGGGTTCACCCGTTAGCGACCTGACTTGTTAAGCATTCACTCAAATACTAATATTAACGGGTCAGGTCCAAAATGCGAGGTCTACTCACATGCTAATAATTAACAGAAAGTTAACAGAATTTTCAATTTTAAGCATAAATCCTAACAGATTTTATTACAAAGACTTAAATGACTATCTTCTAATTAGCCTATCCTCACGGAATTATTAATCCAATTCAGCCTTTAGAGAGACTGACTTGTAAAAGGCTTCAATTCTTTTTGCTTTTTTCTTTTCTTTAATAACCAAAAGAATTTGGTAAACTAATTTTTTCATGAGTTGGAAGTTGTAAAAGTACACAAAGGCTGGGAAGTTTAAAACTGACCGCTCCTCTTCATTGAGGTAAAATCCCCACGACGTATCTTTAGTCATTTTCAGTTTTGATTAACGAATTCTCGTTATACGCATTGTTATAACCTATAATTTATTATTTTCTTAATGATCATTTTAAATAAGTGTAAAATCAGGTGTTCCAAAAACATTGTTCAAATTGCAATGATCCTACATATTCCTAAGCTCTATTAGCGACATAATCAATAACGTAGTTAGTAAATCGGGTACAAATAGTTTCGTTTTCTAGCAAAAGCCTTAGTGATCAACGCTAGCATTGCGTTAATTGCAGGTTTCGTGACAAAAGCGGCCGTAAAGAGCGGACCAACCTCGCCGTGGATGCTATGTCCGGTGACACAACGCCAGTAGAGCAACATTTGTACCAAGCATGAAATTAGCTCAAGGAGGAACATTGTCTATCATACAAGGCACAACCCTAGGCAGAAGCATAGGACCCAATTTTGAGATCCCTCCGGCGTGTGCTGATAAGCCTCGTGGTCTAGGATCGTTTCTCCGTTCCATGGATCCGGCACTACACAAAGAACCCTAGAGGGGTCACATTGCAGATAAGCCTTGTGTTGCAAGTTTTGATCACGATCACAGCTTGGTTGGCTGGAAGAAAGAGGCTGAGTGTCGTAAGAGAACAACTATTTGGGAAAAGGGACACACTTCCCCTCACAATTTTCGTTCTCCTCCCTCAGTTTGCTTTGCTGGGAATTGCTGATTCCTTCGTCAAAATGGCTTAAGATATAGCGGTTCTATGAGACAATGACCAAGCAACATGGCCGGGGTTGGATTCTGGATAAACCTAAATGTCTCTCATTTCGATTACAACTACTTGTTCTTGGCTTCCCTGAGCACTCTCAACTTGCTCTTCTTTCTGCTTGTCGCAAAGTACTTCGTTTAAATGCAGACACGACAGAATCAAAAGGCGACTTTGCCATGGAAACTTCGCCAAGCAAGCATTCAGCTCAAGCTTCTACTGAAGCCTCAAATGCTTTACTGGTATGCTGATGAAAAGCTTCATGTCCAAGCTCTCACGCTCTCATGTGATATAAATTTGAAGAAAATTTCAAAAGCTAAACAGGCTATTATCGGGCAGATAACACAACAGTATCTAACTGCTAGAAGTGAATAATTCAAAATAATACTTGATATGAACAACAAAAATTCTCAGGAACTTCTAAATTTTGTCTGTAGAAGAATACACATCCTTAAAGGCATCTGAATCACTTCTGTAGAGACATCAGAGAAAATGCCGTAGAGAATGCATAAACCTAGCTACAAACTGAAATCTACATTTGGGACGTCAACATCTTATCAAACAGGTCCCTATCCAAGCACAAGACTACTAATGGTCTAATACAATGCACCAGAGACTATCGCATTGCATGTTTTGTCAACAGACAAAAGGCTGTAACTTGCATCTCGCAATTGATTCCAAGAGCCATGTGTGACCGATGATTTGTGATCCAATTTTTGCAGCTATATCCTGGGCCTCATTTGACCGTTGCCAAAGGATCGAAACTTCTTCCCCCAACTTACATCCTTCTGGTGGGTCGAGGTTGTATACAACTAGCGTCCTTGAAGCAGTCTGTTCAAGACAACTTTGTTCCAGCACTTCTTCTGAGCTGTTGAAAACTGTGCCTCCTGCTGCAATGATCAAATCTTGAAGGTCTTCCTTTCTATCCAGTACAAAATCACCGGCAAAATAGAAACTCAAACCATTAAAGAGATTTGGCTCCTGCAAGGGAAATAATCCAATATTTAAGATCAAGTAGTCACCAAAGATTTGCATAATTGAATCCAAAACCAAAAGCAAGGTGCTCGAAGTTGACCGTATAGCGTTAAACATGGTAATGGAGAAGCACACAATGACATTTAAGTTTAATTCATACAATCTGACTTTGCGCCCTCTATTTCCTTTTCCTAATCTGAACATTATAATTTGAAAATGCATAAACTGCCAACTGACTACTTGATGAAATGATTTGTCTTATGTTTATGACATGGTATCGTAAATAAAAAAAAGATTATCGGGCAGACATTTTAGTTGGACAGATGTGTCAATGAAGGTGGTCACGCGCAAATTATTCATCAGAGGAACTTACGTTGTTTGTTGCCCGAAGCCTGCCAGTTTTTGGGCCATCACAGCATCCGTAGTTATCAAGACTAACTTCATATGGTTCTTCATTCACATGATCTGTGGCTTCCATGCATGCTTTTACCCCTGCACCCATCAATAAACAGAAAACGAGGGAAAGACAGGTTAGGTGATAAAAATCAATTATTAAAACACCTCAGTTAAAAAAATGTATTTTTTTTTTTTTTTAAACACTGGTCGTAATTTAGTCAAATAGTCATTCGTAAAAATGTAATTGAAGCAACAAGAATATCTGGGTATAGCTTACAGTCAATTTTCAGAATCCATCTTCCAGCCAAAATGGCCATGCAAGTTTTGAATGTCCTCACATATGCACCATCCCCATCCAGGGCTGCAATCACATGTGTAACATCTGGTCTCCAGGTCTTGGACACAGTTGCACCAATCTTCTCGGCAAACTTGATTAAAAGAAGCTGCACCATTCAGAGAAAATATATAAGTTTCTGATACAGGAAGGGAGACCTCTGGGTCTATGCCCAAAACCCAGTAGACTTAGTTCTACAGTCCATCTCAACAATGTTCTCGTAAATGTTATTCATCATAAGATAAGCCTTTACGCACTACAACCAGAATAGTTTATTAAAATTAAATCACAGATTACCAGATTCCTCAATTTTTGTTTACATGCAGATATATATAGAGAAAGTGAAAACAAATTAATAATTTGACCACAACCAGGTCAACAAAAGCCAAGCAAAGGAAGGATCAATATTATTGGAGAGATATTGTCTACTATTATCTAAAGACAACTTTCCAAGTCTAAATAACATGAAACCAAGTGACTAATAAGAGGAGAAATTCTTTTCAAACTAACCTTCTCTTCAGAAGACAAACCGGATGGGCATATGATCCATTGATTCACTTCATCTGGAGCTTCCACACTGTTAGATGGCGGACAGATTCTGTGTGGAGAATGAGGGAAAATCAGACATCAAATTAAACATTGAAAGAAAGAAGTAATATCGAACAGCAATGTTACAGAGAAAAAAAAAATTACTTTTCAAGCCTTTTCTTTGTACAAACTAACAATAGTAAATAAATCTTGAAGAGCCAAGAGTTAAATATAGGGACCAAAACACACAAAATCTGCTTCAATAAGAGAATGATGTCTTACTTGGGCTTCCCATAATTTGACTTCTCACTGGGAAATTTAGTTGAACTATGAGCTGGACAGAGCAGCAGAAAGTTTTCCTGTACAATGTTCAAAAGGAGAGCGTTAACTATTACTTAAGGCTTAAGGCGCTTAACAGACATTGGCCACCAAAACAAAACATATTAAATAATCTAAAAGGCTGTAATAAACAAAAGGACACGAGAAACAAATTGATTACAAATATATGCTACTACTTGTAAAAGAAGAGGATAGATACCTTGTCCCAACGACATTTAGAAATTTCAATTGCACAGGTAACGTGATAGCTTCTCCGGCAGGACTTCACAAAGCATCCCAAAGCTGCTCCCTTTAGCCCACAGTTGGTGCATTTTAGCTTCGCACCCCTTAACACTTCTGCCTTCAATCTCCTTACATTTTCACCTTCAAAATATACTTGCGGTGCCCTGCATTTCAAAATCCATAATATATTTATCTAGGAGCACATAGGTGACTAACAACAAATAGGTCAAAGTAAAATAACAATCATGTTATTGAAAAGGCAAAAGTGAAATAACAATAATGTTCCTACAGAATCAGCCCAAAATTCCAAAAACAGAAAGTAATGTAGGTTCCATAATACTGCAATTTATATTGAATAATAAATTTGATGAAAACAACTAGTTGAAAAGTTTATTATTGCTAAAATAGTAACTTAATGCCATTGACTGTGATGAGCTGAAATATTAAGTCAAAAGGTCAGTATAGAGGAATTTTTGTCTTTTTTTATATAAATTTGTTTCATTTTACAAGCAAAGGAAACATAGCATACGTTATACACTCATCTTTGAAAATACAAATATTTTCCGTATATTGTAAAGTACACAGAAAATCAAGAATATCTTCAGAACAAAAATATTCATACGTGTACTATACATATTGCTAACTATGGTAGACCAAAAGTATCATCATTACTGCTTGAACATACCAATCAATGCATATTCTGTGAACATGTATAACATTTGAAGTATTTGCCTCATCTCCCTCAACCAGTCTCTCTTTAGAATAATGCAACATTGGCCCTGTAACCTGAAATATTTCATCAATTCAATTGAACCATATGTTACAAACTTACCATGTTACAAAAAGACACAAAGACTAACATATCAAAAGAGCAACTAACCACCGAGATTATAGAAGACTGGCAAAATGCACAAATTGTTCTCTTTGTGAATGATTTATTAGGAGCTGTACTGAACTTATGTTCGAGCTCGGAATAAGTTTCTGAAACTGGCTCATACTTTATTTTCTTTCTTAAATGACCATCAATTTCAGTTGCACAACTATCATGCCTTTTCTGCCCTACTCTACTATCATCAATGTTGCTGATCGATCTCCTGACCAAAGAATTTTCTGAAATCTGAAGAAAGCATTACATAAGAAAAAATATACAAATAATCTCATTATAAGACAGTAACACAATATATGGTATTAGTAAATTTCGAAACTATTAAAACCTTACTTGCTCACAGCGCCGACCACAGCTATCATTATCTGAACATTTGGCATCACCAAATGAAGGAGGACTGTTGGGCAATGACTGTGCTGCGTGATTCATGCCTCTTTCTACAGTCATGCACTCTTCAAGTCCACCAGCTCTTATTTGAGAACTTGGTAGTTGTAAAATGGTATTTCCCATTCCGCTTCTAGCAAAATCTAATACCTTGCCATTAGCATCTATTGGCATGCTACAGTTTTCTAATTTGCCATTCTTGCCAATTCCATCAGCAACAGAACGATTCAGACTACAAGGAGCCCAAACTCGTTCATGAGCACTCGACGAATAGACGGATTGTCCACTGTTTGAATTACCGCCCTGGTCATTGTCAAATGGTTCTTTAGCAATTGTGCCAGCAAAACTGATAAAAGGCGAAATGGGGTTTTGTTCCAAAATGGTTCTAACATCTGCATTGATCAAACCAATCCACACAAAAAGATAAAACAATATTGTCTGCATAGAGCTTAAACACCAAATTAACTTCCAAATAAGTGTGTTTACATATTAAGTTTGTACCAGAAGAAACGGGCTGCAACAAATTGCCGCAGAAAGACGCATCCAAGCTTTTATAGATGGCTACTATGTTTTCCATGAATGGCACAGGCCTGAGATCTGTCAGTCCACAAAACCATTGCATCAGACATTAGCTTTAATTACTTGTTTCCATAATAAACTGTTTTGGGAATTTCTAAATTAATTTCCTAGCAAAAACCTCCACCAAAAACGACTATTTCAGGCATAAATAAAACTAAGTTTCTCTTCGCAAATAAAATAAATAAATAAATACTAGCTTTCAATCATAAAACTAATCAAAGGCGGCCAAAAATATACCTCGATCCGCAACCTCAGCTTTACAAACAGGGCAACTCGAACTGGGTATGCAGGACCTGCAACCAATTCAAAATCCCAGTACAGATAAAACGCTAAAGTAAGAATCTTGAGAGAGAAAACGATCAAGTTATTAGGAGAAAAAAAATAAGAGGGGAGAGAGAAGACGCACTTGCAGAAAATGTGATTGCATGGAAGTAGTGTCGGCCGATTAAGCAAATTCAAGCTGAAATCAACAATAAAAACACAAAAAACGAAAACCCATTTCTGATCAACCACGTTTGCTTCAAATAAATCAAAGTAAAATTCGAAAAAATTTGAGGAAAAAAAGGAAATGAAATTTAGGGAAGCGAATCGAACCAGAGCGGGCACTTGAGCTCGAGGCCCAGTTTCTGAAAATGAAGAACCCATGGGTTCATCGTCGACCTGGTACTGCTACTGTCGCTGCACTTAGGGTTAGGGTTTGCGTCCGCCATTGAAACGAAGGTTCGGAAACTCAGAGAGTTCCATAGAAAACTCTAAAGTGAGCTCTTCTGGAGGAGCTTGTAGTATTTATGAGATGTCGTTTCAGGGTGTGTGTTGGAATGGCAGAGGACACGTGGACGGTGTTGATTTGTTAGGGGAAGGGGGAATGGGCGGGGTGATAGATTTGAGTCAAACGCTGACGTTTCAAGCTCGCGCGCTTTTCCAGATTTGGTTTTTAAAGCCTCCCGCCTGCGCTGTTCGATCTCACCGACATTTTGACTTTTCCGTTTACTAGTCATTTGTTCCATATATATACTTCTCGCGAGATGAAGGAAATTGAATCAGTATCAAAATTGATATGTACGATCGATTTTTATCATTATAGTAAAGCGTTTTGTGTAACAGTCATTTATACTAGACTAATGACGATGTGATATTATTTTATAAGTTAAAAAACGTTGCAATTGAAATTTTCTTTTTTCTTTATCATATTTTTAAAATATTTATTCGATTTAAAGATTGTTTAGCCATTTATATAAATTAATAAAATTGACAGTTCATCATAATAATGACTGCAATTTATGTGGATGACTAAACGATTTTTAAATTAAATGAATGTTTATGTAGATCTTTAAATAATAATAATCTGTATATAAAATAATTGTTTTGTCATCATTTAAAATGAAAGACTTTCTATATATAAGAAGTCCAGTACTACCATACAAAGCGAGAGATTTCTTTTTAACACGTTTTTTTATACAACAATATTTACACTAAATGTGAACAAATAAAATAATATCGAATTTATCATCACAAACTTGGATCATTGTATATTATCCCTTGTTAATTAACACTTTTAATTGTGTTTTTTGGGTGACCACTAATATCATAGGGGTAGCTTAAAACATCTTAATGTAAAAATACGTTGTCAAGTGCTTTTCTGACCAAAATCAAGATGTTTTTCCGAAAAAACAGTTTTATAATGCAAAAGCACTTTTCACCAAAAGCGGTCAGTTCTAGATGCACATTCTATATCAGGAGCACGGCGTCGTTTCGGGAAAAGAAACAGGGTGAAGCAGAAAGAAAGGGACTTGGGGGCAATAGGCAAAAAGAGCTTTCAACTCCCAAACTCCCCAAATCGAATGGCGTCATAAAAAGACAGTTGCAATTTCCTTCTTTCCAAACCGTCAAACGGCGATGCGAGCACCGTCTTACAACCACCACGTCACGGCGTTTCTTCTCCTCCTCCTCCTTCTTCCTCCACTCTTCCATGGCGTCGGAGGAGACTGGAGCGGCGACTACTCCAAACTCTCCGGTATTATAATCCCTGGCTTGGCCTCCACGCAGCTTCGCGCCTGGTCGATCCTCGATTGCCCTTACTCTCCTCTCGATTTCAACCCTCTCGATTTGGTCTGGCTCGACACAACCAAAGTTCGTCTCTCTCTCTCTCTCTCTCTCTCTGCTTTCGATTTTCCGAAAGCTCCGCTTTCTTCAAATTTCTGATGATTTTTGTGCGTTGCAGCTTCTCTCCGCCGTGAACTGCTGGCTGAAATGTATGCTTCTCGACCAGTACAACCAAACGGATCACCCGCAATGCAAGTCCCGGCCCGATAGCGGCCTTTCGGCCATCACGGAGCTCGATCCTGGCTACATAACAGGCAAATGCATTTCTGAATCATATTTTCAAGCTCGTTGCTTTGTTTATTTTCTTAATCTTTTCGGAACAGGTCCGCTTTCTTCGGTGTGGAAAGAATGGGTGAAATGGTGTATTGAATTGGGAATCGAGGCAAATGCAATCATTGCTGTGCCGTACGACTGGAGGCTGTCGCCGTCTAAGCTCGAGGAGCGAGACCTTTACTTTCACAAGCTAAAGTTTGTATTTTTATCTGAAGTTCATGCTGTTTTTTACTAATTATTTTATGTTCTTCTATGAATTCTTCGTTTCGTTACTTCCACATTGATACAATATCCAGAAGTGTTAGTGTCAAATGATGTTCATATGCTAACTTGTTAATTATGCTTGGACTTTTCATCATGTGAAAAAAAAAAAAAAAAAAATTAAAAATGCAGATTAACATTTGAAACGGCGCTGAAACTTCGAGGAGGACCCTCGGTAGTGTTTGCCCATTCGCTAGGGAATCATGTCTTCCGCTACTTTTTGGAATGGTTAAAGCTGGAAATTGCACCAAAGCATTATATCCAATGGCTGGATGAGCACATTCATGCCTATTTTGCCGTTGGTACGGTTGGTTTGCATCAAAATCTGTTTACTTTGAAAGTTGTTGCTTAGAATCATGTGTTCTACTTATCTAGTTTGTTTTGTTGACTTCGTTCCAGGAGCTCCACTTCTTGGTGCAGTTGAGGCAGTCAAAGGAACACTTTCTGGATTAACATTTGGCCTTCCTATTTCTGAGGTACCCGTTTTTGCTCGTTGATAAACCTCCTCAAAAATAGTTTGTTTATTTTTCCTTTTTCTTTACTCCTCCAAGGTGGAAGTGTAGCTTTTGTTTTACTTTTTATTTAGGTATTTGTTAATGGCTTATGGAAAAAATAGAACAAACCAATTGTTGTTTTTTCAGTCATTACGCTTCAGATATGTAAATACATGTAAGAATTCCCAAAATTATATCATCTTGATCATGCTCTGTAAACTCAAGGGAAAATAAATGCGTATGACAATCAGTTAAAATCACTGTTCATGCCTATCTTGTTTGGAAATAGTGGATGTTCATGATAATTTCTTTTAGATGCAGTTTCATGTTGTAACATGGTTCATGTTTTATATGTTTCCGGTTATCAGGGCACAGCTCGGTTGATGGTCAATTCATTTGCTTCTACGTTATGGATGTTGCCATTTTCAAAGTATTGCAGGGCAGATAATACATACTGGAAACATTTCTCTGTGGATATCAGGGACAAGAGTGGTCATCATAATTATCACTGTGATGACAGGGAATTTCACTTTAACTTTTCTGGATGGCCAACAAATATTATCAATATTGAAATTCCTTCAATCCCTGGTAAAATTTTGATCATGATGCATTTTTTTTGGTTGTGATGTTGTTTTTCATAGGTACTCTTTGCATCTTATGTTGACAGGATTTGGAGCGTATCCATCAGTTACAGAAATAGCTGAGGCTAACTTGTCTAGCATAGAATGTGGACTTCCTACCCAATTGTCTTTCTCTGCTCGCGAAATATCAGATGGGACCTTTTTCAAAGCAATAGAGGATTATGACCCAGACATGAAGAGGATTTTGCATCAATTAAAGAAGTGAGTAGTTTGATATATAATCATAATGAAGTATCATTTTGCTAACTTGTTTTTCTGACATTGGATGCCTTTGTGTAACAACTTTTGTTGTTCATGTTGCTGGGTCGAAACTTAATCCTTTACAACTTCTAGACTTCAGTTTCTTTGTGTTAGTGGCATGAACTTCAAGTTGTCGTCAATAGTTTCATCGATTAGTTATCGTAGTGTTCCAGTACCTAGGGTAGGCAACACCATTAAATGCCATTGGCAAAGGACACCTTTTGCCATACAATATGTAGTTCTTTTTCATTGTATATCCTTATTTTCTTTTCCAATATTTTACCGGGTGGACATCAAGGATTAAGCTATCTTGACTGTAGTTCCCGGGTTCTGTATGGATAAATGATCTCTGTAATGCATATTGCCCCTTAACTTTCTGCTTCTATTTAAAAATAAAAATAAAAATGTTTTGACCTTTTTTCAAGCATATAGAATGTTGTTGTCTGTCTCAGCTTTCCAACTGCACTGTTTTTTCAGGTTATATCATGATGATCCAGTTTTAAATCCGCTTTCACCATGGGACAGGCCACCTCTAAAAAATATATTTTGTATCTACGGAACAGACTTGAAAACTGAGGTATATTTTCCATGTCGTAGCGAATAGTATATTTCTTTTTGTCATGACTGAAGCAACTTCACATAATTGGCGTTCTTGTTTGTTTTTTGTTGCAGGTTTCCTATCAAAGTAGTGAATTTGGAAATATAACTTTTGTGTGCTTTGTTTCATAGTATTTTCCATGCTTGAAATAATTCTATTTCATTATTACCAAGTCATATTTGCTTATAAGATGCACTTGCTGCTACTCTTCAAATTCATTATTCAATAGGTTTTAACAACAATAAGAAAAGCTGCTAGATTCTATTCATCCTAAGATATCTTTTTCTTATGACTAGGGATTTGTTGGTGCCTGTTCTACATTTAGCTGGTAACGGTGTTCTGGTGAATGATAGTTTTGGTATCTTGGCATGGAAAAACAGGTTGGTTACTATTTTGCACCAAGTGGCAAGCCCTACCCCGATAATTGGATCATTACCGATGTGATTTATGAGCTTGAAGGTTCCTTGTTCTCAAGGTAAGTTTCTTCCTTATTTTATTATTTCCATACTACACACAAGCACACCTGGTGCATGTATGCTTGAATACATTTACTGCAAACGCATCATCAAATGTTATATGTACTTAACTGGTAGGTCTCTTTCTCCTTCTGTATGGGACTATGTGGTAAAACATCACGAGGTGTTGACTTTATCGCATAAGCAAAGCAGATGGAGATCAACATATTATTATTTCTTTATCTGTCAATTAACTAATTATTGTACAAAATGGGGTTTTGAAAAATGACATACGTTCAGAGTGTTACAGTTCTATTTGAAAACTCCACAGTTGATAATTCCATAATATTCTTTTAGGTCAGGGAATCTTGTCGATGGAAATGCAGGAGCTTCAAGCGGGGATGAGACTGTGAGTTAAAACTTCTTACATGCAAGCATGGTTCAAGTTAGATTCTCCTGCTTCATTATTGTTTTCTTAGCCTGGTTTTGGAATAGCATACTCAGCATTTTGTAAACACGATATTTAACAGGTCCCGTACCATTCTCTTTCTTGGTGCAAGAATTGGCTTGGACCAAAAGTAAACATAACTAGAGCGCCTCAGGTATGTCTTTCCTTTGAGTCATATGAGTTTGTCTGAAATAACTCATTTCATTTGTCTGTTTAGGAAAAGAAAATGAGAATATTCATCAGTAAGTTTGATGTGCTTCTTCACCGGTAAAGTGGCCTTGTATGTGAGTTTTTATTATTCGTTTTCTCAATGTTGTAGTCAGAGCATGATGGTTCTGATGTGCAAGTGGAGTTGAATGTGGAACATCGTCATGAAGAAGATATATTGCCCAACATGACAAGGTTGCCAAGGGTCAAGTACATAACTTTCTATGAAGATTCTGAAAGTATACCAGGAAAAAGGACGGCAGTCTGGGAGATAGACAAAGGTTTCCAGTTTCCACTCTCTTGTCATTATTCTATGATTATTTGTTGCATATAAATAAGAGTTCTTGTATAATTTACCATCTTTGGTAACACTGTCTTAATGTAGCGAATCATAGGAACATTGTTAGATCCCCGGTTTTAATGAGAGAGTTGTGGCTTCAAATGTGGCATGATATCCATCCCGATGCAAAATCAGCATTTGTTACTAAAGGTGAATGCTTCTTCTCTTCTTCGTCTTCTGTCTCCTCCTCCCTTCGAGCAGTGTTGCTTTCTTTCTGACATATAAAATCTGCAACAGCCAAGCGTGGACCTCTGAGGGATGAGGACTGTTATTGGGATTATGGAAAAGCTCGATGTGCATGGACAGATTACTGTGAATATAGGTTTGTTGTTTTATAAACTCACAAGTCTTTTCCAAAAGTTTAAGTTTTCCTTTTCACCCCTTAATTTTCAAGCTTGATGATGCAGATACCTTTTCGGAGATGTCCATTTAGGACAGAGCTGTAGGTTGAAGAATTCTTCAGCAGATCTTCTTTCGCATTATTTGTAGATTAGGAGGTATCTCTTTCTTCTTTATCTTCTCTCTAAAAGATTAGTTCTGCATAAATCAGACTATACCCCTGTATCATTGTTATCCAACAATTTTAAATTGGAATGTATTATTTACTATAACCTTAACTATTCCGATGATATTTTCGAGATTGGAGGCGCATACCGTTCACATATGAGTGGTCTCATTCGTCTCCCGAAAAACTCTCAACAGTTGAGCAATTCCCTTTTGTATCAAGCAAAGTCGGGACTGCATCTCAGATCTCCAGAAGGCTTGATGATTTTGTTGGTAGAACCTAACTTGGCGCCTCAGCTTTGTCTTCAGTCGATTTTTGCAGCTGGAGGACTGCACTGCTGAATCTAATTTGCTCGCCGCTCAGCCCTCCCAAACTCTGTCACGCTGTATACTTTTATTTTGTGCTTAACCTAGTCTGTTATGAGATTCTTGCCAATAAATGTGTTTTGTTTACTTGTATTACTACTAAACCACATACGGATAAAGACGTATTGAACTAGAGTATGTCGATCTTCGAGATCCCACTGAACTAGGTGTTAACATTTGCATTTACAGAATACAATGTCATTCTTCTACATTTTGTATGTACGTGTTGGAAAATTTTCTCGAAATGTGATGGTTTTGGGGAGGATTTTGTACCTTTAAATCCATAAACGTTATCTTGCAGCCTTTCAAGTAACTAGAAATCCTTGTTGAACATTTGCTTAGTTGAGAAGAACTCAAGCGAAGAAAACTGATTCTCTCCTGCCGTTTTTCATTAAACTCCGAGTATTCCGACGATACTTCCATGACATCCCGGAGAAAAACAGAGACGGGTTCAAAGTTCAAACAGCAATGGTATGCAAAATTCTACATTTGTGTCACAAGCCAAGGGAAACAGAACAATAATTCAGTTTTACATTTGCATCAATCACCCCTACAAGGAAAACGCTTATACAACAAAGATGTGTGGTTCAAGGATGAAAGAAAAATAGGGGGGTAAAAAGGAAGAAATAAATCTAAAGATGCCGGATCTTCCGAAAGATTTCAGCTATCAGCCCTTTTTGATCTCGAAGGAGTAGTGAAGTTCCATATGGCATCTCCTGTCATCGTCTTCAAACTGCATAAAATTGAAACGGAGAAGAAACATCAATACATATTTTGTTATACTACTGAAACCCTTGTAATATTACGACTGATGTCACCACTGCAAAATTAAGAGATCTCAAAATAGGCACCTCTTCTCCTTCTAATCGAAATGTGAATGAACAAGCCGTTGATTGTTAATCGAAATATAAAAGAAAGAACGGGGTTTCATATTATTTACACAGTTTTCAATCTCAAATTGAGCTCGCTGCATGAAAATACGCATTGTTGAATAAACACATGTGCTAACTGCCACGCACCTTAAGCTTTGCTGCATATATGCCCCTTGCAAGCAACCCAGATGGAGTGGTCTCCTCTTCCAAAGTGTGCACATATGGTTCTTTGTTAGGAGCAAACGTACCCAACATGCCTTTGCTCTGATCGACTGACACATGATAGAGTTAAAAGAAAATTGGTATAACGGTTAGCAAACAGAACATAAACCTAATCACGGGTGGCGCAAATAGCATTCTATGCTATGCTAGTCTTACCTCCTTCTACATTAACATGTTGTTAACATTTTTCAGTAGTATAATTACGTTACTGCCTTCAAGGTTTAGCCAAAAGTTTCATCAGCTTTCAACCATCTCTATTTGCGCTTAAAACATCTAGACAAGATGAATAAACACTATTAACTACCTTGGAGTCCTCCCTTCCACACTGTGTTGGAGTAGATAAGGCCAGAAACAATGTTGTGCAGAACGCTAAATGTTAGCTTAAGGCGATATTGAGATCCCTCTTGCAATGTAAACAGGACATGGTTGATCTGATTTTCTGCAACAGGTAAGGGAGTAGTGATTTCCCCGAAGTCATCAGAGATGATTCCGATGGAGTGAAATTTGACTTCAGGTTCCATTTGGCCTAATCAAAGTCCAAACAAAAGACTCTTAGAAAAAACATAAGACAACAGATTCAAAAACCACAACAAAGTAGCTGTGGAATAAAGAAGCGGGTATCAAAGAAACACGAAAAACAAACCATTCAAATCGCTTTCCATTTCCAAGCAACCGAGCAGTTTCTCTTTCCACCTCCTTAAGCTTTCATCATCCTGTCCAGCCAAGTAGCTTCAAACTTGAATTGGTAAACTCCAAACAGTTTGATTTTCCATTTCACACAAACTAACTAATTGATCTAATTGGATTGGACATAAATGAGATTAAAAATTCAAAAAATGCTAGGGCAATGGCAGGGGTCACACATTCAGAAAGCTAAGAAAATGAGATCAGAAAAAAGTAAAGACCATTTTCTTTTCTTTTTCTGCAGCTTCTGAGATACCAAACACAACCATCATTTGGGTTCCAAGAAAATTCCCAAAGAACCCATTACAAATATTCAATCAAACAATAATCCAATTAATTAAGCAAGATTAAAACAAACCCAAATTCTTTACCAAAAGAGAAGTATCAAGAGAGTACCTTGTCTTTCTCAATCTGTTCCTTGAGAGAAACCAAAGGCCCAGGAACAAAACCACCACCAGCAGCAACCCCATTACTCTTATCATCTTCTTTCTCTTCTTCTTCCCCAACATCACAAAAAGCACTCAGCTTTTCAGCCATTTCCTTCTGCTTTTCTTGTCTTCCTCTTCCCTGATCACTTACAGCCCCAGCTGATGAAAACCCACCTGACGATGATGCCCCTGCTTCATCTGCCCTCTTCCCTCCCTCCATCTCTCTCTCCCCCACTCCCCAGACTGAGACACACAGGGTGCGGTATTCAAAAGAGTAAACAATGACAGAAAAAAAGGAAGGGATTATGATTGAAATGGGGGCAATAAATACGTATAAAGTCGGATATACCGTCTGTTCATTGGAAAAAATTTTTCAATGCAATCAAAACACGGATAGTACATTGCGTGTTACTATATAAATGGTATGATATGTATGTTAAAAAGTTAGTAATTTAAATATTAAAATTTTGTAACACTTATATAAAAGCACGTGCTGTACCACTTATGTTCCGGTCATAAAAAAATTTGGGAAATTTATGTTAAAAAGTTAGTAATTTAAATATTAAAATTTTGTAGCACTTATATAAAAGCACGTGTTGTACCACTTATGTTCCGGTCATAAAAAAATTTGGGAAATTTGGAAATATAACTAAAATTTAGACCCCATGTAGAATTATAACCAGCATTTTAATTTTATGATAATTATAATCAAAAGTTGATGTAAAAGTACTAATATATCTTTAATGTTAGGGTTTCTCATAACAACCAAAACCCAACTTATAATATTATAGATTTGAATATAGATGGATATTTAAACTACCTTCATATGTCTAGGATCTTCAACTATACCTTTAGATATCTGCAACCTTTAAACCAGAATAAAAGCATGAATTAAAACAGCTTCCATGAAAACAAATAAAAAAATCAAAGAACTTGGAAGATTAAAATATAGAGAAAACCATTGATTTTGTGAAAATGGGAGCTTTGAAAGCGTGGCCTTTCTAGAAAATGAGTAAAACATAAATTCAGATCAAATAAATATACCACGGAAAATCTTTCAGGTGCCAGTGTGAAGTAAAACAGTTTTTTCAAGCATAACTCTCAATGTGATGAGGAGGGAAATCGTCCTCCACCTATTGTCCTTGCCTTCCTGCTGCTTATGGAGTCAAATTTTGTTTGGCCACCAAAATCTCTAATTCTTGCAAAGGCATAGAAAGGATATGGTAAAAATGTTGCTAGTTTTGCCTTTTGATTCATGCTTTCATTGTGCAGAAATCAGGAAGGTTACAGGAAGTAATTCAAAAGTTGCAGAGAATAATGAAAATAAAAAAGCCATAGAGATTAATTCTTCCTAATAAGGTTGTTTAAAGGTTGTATTTTGGTTGTTGTGAGAAACCCTAATATTTAATATTTAGGGTATATTAGTACCTTTACGTCAAATTTTGATGATAATTATCATAAAATTAAAACAATGGTTATAATTCTATATTGGGTCTAAACTTTGGTTATTTTCCAAATTTCCCAAAAAAAAAGGAAAGTGTTATTGGCACTCCAAAAATCTCATTCTACACTTCTCACAATTGTATTTTTTTTTTCCTAATATAGAAAGTTTGGAATGTAGAATGAAATTTTTAGAATGTTAATAACAATTCTAAAAAAAAATTCGTTCACTGGACCGATCAAACGTCCAACAAAAATAAACCTATATACGTAATGTCCTTTTTACCCACCTAAGTTAGGGCACTATTGGCTTTTGACCGTTTTATTTGTGTTTTCAATTAAATCTATTTCACAATATTTTTTCTAGAATTTTAACGAAAAATTTTATATACTATTTATTTTAACGAAAAATCATATTTTTACACTAAAAAATCAATATGGTACTATTTACTTTCCCTTTTATTTTGTCATTTTCGTTAAAATTCAAAATTTTCAAACCTTTTTCATTAATTTTCTCTATTTTTTCTCGTAGAAGTCTGATGATTATTTTGGAGTTCTAATAATAACACTTTTACCAACAAAACCGCAGATAACACTTTCTTCTTCTCTTGATCCGAAAAAATTAAAAAAATTAAAAAAAAAAACTTTGGAATCGAACTATCTGGACGAGCATTTTGTCGACTATAACGCTCGGTTGTCCTCATCTGGTAGTGTAAAGTCAATATATGTGTGATGTGCTTTTCTTTCATTTTTTTATCTTTGACATATCATGCGCTTTACAACCCATAAAGAATAAAAAATGAATGAATCCCGCGTTAAAATCAATTATCTAATGCTTGAACATCTAGGCATCATTACCACGGAAAAACTTTTATCTGCTACATGAGCAATCTCTATTCATAACTTTCCTCGATTCCAAATAAGTAACATGCGATGAAACTGAGTTGTTGAAAAGAGAAATGAGTTGGCAATGGGCTTCTGAGAAAGAATCGACCTGCCATACCGAACAGGATGAGGCAACCGTTAGGCCTTGAATTCCATAGTTGGGTTAATCTACTAATCCGACTTCTAACCTCTTTTTGGTCCAGTTAAAAATATTTGTTACATATACAATAATATTTGTATTAAGGGGGAGAAGTTTTGGGCTAAGAATATAATGTACATAGTCATATTAATTTGGTTTCGAATTCATCATTTTCTATGAGAGTTAAATTTAATATCTCTCGCTTATAAGCAGAGATGAATACTGCTACAAATGATGTATTTATGTATAAATTAGACAACCTAATTCTTTAACGCTTGCAAATTTTTAGTGGTGAATCAAGTTTTGAACCACAAAATGAACAAGCATATTTACTTATCTTATTAATTTGGTTACAATTATGGAACATAATTAACAGTTTGGAGTGTTCCTTTTTTTTTTTTTTTGTTGGGGGGGGGGGGGGGGGGTGAGGGAATCTGCGGCATATATTTCAAATTGGATAAAACTCCAAGGGAGCCAATACAAAAAGGCTGGAAAGCAAAACAGGGAAAGACACCAGCACATGACAACATTAGTTACAACTTTCAAACAGTAGGACATCAAGAATTACATCTGGTGGTTCCTCAAACTATGAGCAATCACATGAAGAGGAGAGGGCGTAATGTGCGAGACGGTGAGCAGCCTCATTGAGTTGGCGACAAGTGTGGGCAAATTCGTTAACAATAAGCAAACCTTAATATTTTGGCCTAACTTTTGAAAGAATGTATGTTCACAAATGATTCACAATGCATGGATTAACTTAAACCATTTCTACAATTATCACCCATCGTACTTACGTACTCTCTTTCTTATCTTAGTTAAGTTGCCTAATAAATACATGATTAGGATAAGGCAGTAGTTACATATCTAATATTTTTAGGCTTGTGCTCCATACCATGATGTGTGATCAAGAAGATTAAACTCAAAGATAACCATTTTAGTACGTTATCTGAGAGTAATTACTGATGATTTGTAGCCTAATAGGCTAATACACAATACACTTGGCAGCCGTATGTGGGATGCCAAAATAAAATGTACAACCCAGAAAAACCCAATGTGGGAAAATCTTTTGCATCAGTTAATGACATAACCTTAGTGATTTTGCATGCCTTCCCAATAAATTATAACTAAAACCATGTTACTTGAGAGAAATTTTTATGGATATCGGAAATATAAGTTATGTATATCAATCCACGTGTTCTAAATTCTAATCATGACATAGTTGATATTTGGAGTGTTCTAAATTCTAATCATGACATAGTTGATATCTTTAGAGTATATTCATAAAATATTAAAAAAAAAAAAAATTACTGCATTAAATTATTATAATTTGAGTTAAATAATAACATCACATGTTCTTATTCCGGATACATCGAAGAATTCTTCCCTGAAGAAGAGAAAAAGTCACTAGGGTTTTCTTGGCCACTAGCTAAGAGCAAACTTTGAAGCTCAAAAGTAGAAAAAAGAAGTGCCAAAATTTTACGGCAGGTGTGTTTTCGATTACAAATTAATCCAAACCCATCCCTCAACATTCCAACAAGTCAGTAAACATCTGACGACAACTCTAGGGTTTTTGTGAGGCTATCATTGCTTAAACCGCACGCTTCTGCATATTCAATCAGGACACGTAGACACCATGAATAAAAGTGCTCTCTTTTAAGAGAGCAACTTATATATATAAAGCGGGTTCACCACCACATGACGTCTCAATTCAATACTATATTATCCTGTGAAAAAAAAAAAAAAAAAACTCGTATATAACAATGTATTATTGAATAGAGAACATGAAGTGACGTTGAACTCGTTTCATGTGAATCTTTCTTCTCTTTTAGAATTATAGCTCCTAAACCCGTAAAACTTTTGGATAAAAACCAAACAGCAGGGCAGAAAACCCTAACAAATACAGTGAACCAAATTTTCTTCGATGTCGTGAACAACCAAACATACCGGCAATCTAATTAATCCGCCTGGAGGCTAGTGCATGATATAAATGTGGATGCTTCACCTTTAGTTTATTAAATTAATGTTTCATTTGGCTATATCTTATTCTTTATTACGTGACCCTTAAGCCAATTCAAAGCTGTAGAAAGAAAGCACAAGATTTACACTTTTTATAATCGAAAATGTATTTTCTCAACATTTCGTGGAGTGTTCAAAATTCAAATAAATACGCAAGGTGTCAGCACATATGCATGTGAAAAGTGGATAACGTACATTTGCATGGTGACATGCATGAGCCGTCCCTTCGAGATAGCAAAGGGTTATACCATGCTATGATCAAGACACAAAACTTACACGATAGAAATATATTTGAATTCAAGAAAACTATTACCATTCCGAGCAAGTCTATCTAAATAGCAATAGCATCACTCTATATTATTGCAATGTTCTTATTAAGAGTGTGTATAATATTGTACTTTTATCCAAAACAACAATCCAGGCTATTTTTATATCTTCAATATAAAGTTCCAATACGATCAGTGATTGATTGGTATCAAGTACAATACTTTTGCATTTCTCTTAAAAAACATCAACAATGCATTATACGTGTTGTATATTGTTATATCTGGTACTAAACAAAAGTTTCCCAAATACAAAGTTTTAAAAGTATTATAAATTTTGATAAACCCTCGAGTTGAATTGCGGGGGATGTTGTCATCTTGACCGTTGTGGTAGTCCATGGAGCAACCTACTTGTTTCCCCAATTATGATTGACGCATTTTTACTGTACGAATATCATAATCAGAACCGTTCATTATCTTTATCATCATCGAAAGATCATATCTGCAAAAACTCATTAAATTGGGAGTCTTTTTAGCCATTCATATGCATCAAACAAATAAACAGTTCATCATAAGGATGCTACTTGTTACCAAAAACATTGATTGGTTTGACATATATGGATGGCTAAACGATCTCCAAATCGAATATTTCTTTTAGATATGATCTTTCGATGATGATAAAGAGAATGAACGGTTCCAATAATAATATTTGTATGGTAAAGATGCGTAAATCATAAGTGAGGGACAAGTCGGTTCCCTACGGAGGACACAAGCATTATTCGTTTTTAGGTGTATTTAATTAGAATTTTAAATGAGTCTATAAAAGTTCAGGAATATTTAGTCAGAATGTTAAACAAGTTTATAGAACTCCATACAAATTCAGGTGTATTAATCAATTAAAATTTTAAAGGATTTTATAAAAGTCAACAGAAATCTGAGTTTATTCAGTGAGGATTTTAGAAGAGTATATAAAAGTTTGAGTGTATTAATCAGTCATGATTTGATTTTAAAGAATATTAAAGTGATAAATTTTAGTAAATTTGAAGGGATTTCATAGTGAAAGTCCTAGGATGGGTACTAACTTAACTAGAAATATAAATAAATTTCAACTTAAAACTAGTTCAAATTATGATTTATGTTAATCAGTTATGCAGCTCTAATCCTACACAAAATATCCAGCATAAATATAAAGAGTACACACATGATGTAGGATTTTACGAGGCAAAACCCACCACTGGGAAAATCCTCGGGCTACCAAGCCAGGAAGCACTAAGAAAGAAGGAATACATAAAGACTTACAAAAAACTCATCAACCAGACACACATACCAGTTGGCAGCTTTGTATTCGCGCTTTGCTACTCGATCTTTCTTCAGTCTTCGAGTTGAAGTGGCACGACACTAACACGATCGTCAATCACCTTTTCCTCGAACTTTGCAAGATACTAACTCGATCATGCAGAATGTTTATATGATGAATTGTTTGGTTGAAAAATCAATCAATTACGAAAATCACAAGACACATTTTCATAATTGACATTCAATAAAAAACCAAATGAAAATCAGCATGAAAATAATATTTTCTCTTTAAAAAAACACATGCTATTGAAACCACAAGATGGCAGCCACTGGAAAATTAATTTGAGATTAATGCACTGAAAAATAATGTTTTTTTCTTTTCAAAACTCAAAGTTGCTGTCAATCTCTAATCCAAGAAAAACATGCATATGCGGCTGCCTTGCAAAACTAATTTCAACCTTTCCTTATAATCCGCAAGGCACGGGAACCAATTTTGAACTGATAAGATTTCATAACTAATAAATAGGTTTTAGGTAAATGACAATCCTTTTAAAACCACAATTCCTAGATACACACGGCAACAATTTTTCTTTTTAAAACAATGTCAACCATGCAAACATTTAGTTGGATAACTCTCATCAATATGCAATCAGATAAGTCTTTTAAAAATACAATCAAATTATCTTGAAAGTAGTTTTAATAAAAGACCTATCTCAAATACAATATCATGAGATATAGATAAATGTAATTGGATGCATGCATGCAAACATACATGAATGTGTATCTTGTTCACGTAACATCTTCTCATCAAAAGAGTAAGAGACCTCCCTAGACTTAAACAATTACAATTGAGAATATATACCAAGTCTAAGCTATTACAGACTCATGCATTTTGTCAAGAATTGCCAATATTGCACTAACACATAGAGTATTTAACCCTTAATAAATCATACTTCTGTAAAGTCCATTAAAAAACTCCATCAACTTCATAAATTGAAACTATTTTAAATCCATAAAAGTTGAACCGAATCTATTTTCATATATTATTTTATACATGCAACGACTTACGTTGTAACATAAGGGATGCAATGCATGGCGCAGAAAGTCATAGAGTCCGACCAAGAGATCATTTCGTCTGAATCTCTCAATGTCTGAGAACGCACACCTCAAGAGCCCTTCTACAAGATGACACAGTACGCAACAACCGCCGTCAATACCCTTCTCTTCCGCTGCCCATAAATACCAATGGAAATCCCATGACATTCTCACCAAATCATCATCACTTGAACACACCAATCCTTACATTTCTAGCTACAATTCTAAGTTTCCATTTTCCAACATCCCATCACATTGTTCAAAAATATTATCAGCCTCGAGTTAGGGTTTATTATCCTTCGTGACCCTCCTTTTAGTATTTGGTTCTTTTTGAAAGACGATTTGCTAGGTGTTTCTAGGCCTCGTGCCATCTTGTATCTCACCAAGAGAATATAGTACCAGCCTTTTACACCAAATTAAATAGTAAAAAGAAAGCATCAATGGCTTTAAAAACACAGTTGTTGTGGTCATTTGTTGTTGTTTTTGTTGTTTCCTTCAGTACAACTTCATGTTCTGGTAGTAGTTTCCAGGAGGTCAACGCGCTTCATAGTTACGTTGACCATGTTGATGATAGGGTGTCCGGCTACAATTCTAGGGCTTATCCTTCATACATGGACACCATTGAAGGTTTAAAGTTCATGGAATTGATCAGGCCAAGAACTCAGCTCTCCAGTTCAAGGAAGCTCAACACAATCACCGGTGGGATAGCAACATCATCAGCTCCGGCCAAAACCATTAGCGTCGACGATTTTGGAGCTAAAGGGAATGGTGCTGATGACACACAGGTAAACAACAGATGATGGGCTCATAGGCTTAATAATATTAGAATATTCATATGGTGATGCTAACTATAACAACATTTCTGGTCACATTTCTGTTTTATGAAAGATGTGTCCATAATGTTTGATACAAATTAATAGTACTATTATTATTTGGACCGAACTCATTATTATTTATTGAGTAATGTGATACAAATAACAGTACTTAAGTGTTTAATTTGGTTGAACCAAAAGTTTACAGTTTAAGTATGAATATAATATTGTTTAATTTTTGCTTTTATTTTTTGCATGTGTTGGTTTAGGCATTTGTGAAGGCATGGAAGGCAGCTTGTTCTTCCAGTGGAGCAATAGTTCTTGTGGTACCACAGAAGAAATATCTTGTTAGGCCAATTGAATTCTCAGGCCCATGCAAATCTCAACTTACAGTGCAGGTAATAATTAATTCGGATAATCTATGTAATTCCGGACTATAAACTTTGACGATTATAATAATTAATATTAATATTAATTGCTTAATATTTGGAAAAAATCAGATTTATGGAACCATAGAAGCATCAGAAGACCGATCAATCTACAAAGACATAGACCACTGGCTCATCTTTGACAATGTCCAAAACTTGCTAGTTGTTGGTCCTGGAACCATCAATGGCAGTGGAAACATCTGGTGGAAAAACTCATGCAAAAGAAAACCTCAGGTACGTTCTAATTAAACAAATAATTAGCTCTAACTAATAATAATCCTGTACTAATTACAATCTCTTTCATTGATTTACAGCCCCCTTGCGGTACACACGCCCCCACGGTATACATACGTACACTAATCTGAATTTGTATGTGCATTTTAATTAACTAAGCACCATTAATTCTGGAACTAATTAAAATTTGTACATGCAATGTGCAGGCTGTGACCTTCAACAGGTGCAATAACTTGGTGGTGAAGAATCTGAAGATCCAAGACGCACAACAAATGCATGTCAGATTCCAAAACTGCATCAACGTTCAAGCTTCCCGTCTCACGGTAACCGCACCGGAGGATAGCCCTAACACGGACGGAATTCATGTGACAAATACCCAGAACATCACTATCTGGAGCTCGGTTATAGGAACAGGTGCGACAAATAGTTCATGACGCTTTCAAAAGTCATCATTTTGGTCTTTCGCGTTTGATAAATACATATGATCGATCAAACACATTAAGATAAAAAAACTAAACCATATTATACATAAAATTAAGTTAATTAACAATCTAATGGTTTCTAATTTGCATTGTGAAGGTGATGACTGTATTTCTATTGTAAGTGGGTCCCAAAGAGTTCAAGCCACAGACATTACTTGTGGGCCAGGCCATGGAATCAGGTAATTTCCAACCCCAGTCTCCAAATTGTTCGACAAGTCATCCTAAATTCCTCTTGTCAACATATTATTAATGTTTTATATGTCGAGAAAAGTACATGATGATTTTTTATAGTGTCAATAACAACTGATTAGTAAATATACCAATATATATTAACGGCTGTTTTAATTTTGTGATCAGTATTGGTAGCTTGGGAGAAGACGGCTCAAAAGATCATGTTTCAGGAGTGTTTGTGAATGGAGCTAAGCTTTCAGGAACCTCCAATGGACTCCGGATCAAGACGTGGCAGGGAGGCTCAGGCAGTGCAACCAACATTGTTTTCCAGAATGTGCAAATGAACAATGTCACCAACCCCATCATCATCGACCAGAACTACTGTGACCACAAAACCAAAGATTGCAAACAACAGGTAATTAATTAATTTAACTAGTTCTTACGCATTTCGTTAATTAGTCCCTGGACAAACCCTAATCACTCCTTGATCGTTTATTTCGTTGTGGCAGAAATCGGCGGTTCAAGTGAAAAATGTGTTATACCAAAACATAAGAGGAACGAGTGCTTCCGGCGACGCGATAACGTTGAACTGCAGCCAAAGTGTTCCTTGTCGGGGGATCGCGCTGCAAAGTGTTCAACTGCAGAATGGAAGAGCTGAATGCAACAATGTTCAGCCTGCTTACAAAGGAGTTGCCTCCCCTAGATGTTAAAACCTAGGGTTCATAATTATGGGCATTGTGAAATAGATTATGCAATTCTTGTACCAATTAGCACATAAATAATTGTTTGTTTGTAATTTTTATGTTTAATTTGGCATTGTACATAAACATATTCATAAAGAAAAAGATGCAACTTTTATAGACTCAAGTTACAAATGACAATTTCATCGAGTAACAGAACGACCATTTCTACATTGTTGGAAGAAGTCCCGAGTTCAAATACTATGAACAACAGATGTGGATAAAAATATAAAACAAAAAAAGTTCGAGTCGACTTGGCCCGACTAGCCTAACCCTAGCAACCTCTCTCCGAACAGATGGCCTTCCAACCAAGGTTTCTCCAGAGACTCCATAAGGCTCGAACCAAAGATGATATGAAAATTTGGTATAGTAAAGAATATACGAAAGTTACAACTATAGTATTCAGACAGCATTGGGAAAGAAATATTTTTGCGTGCGAAGTGTATAAAATCGTTACTGTATTTTGGTTGCGGCCGGGATTCCTTGTATCTATATTTGTATCCGGCCATATGACAGAGCCTGAGAACGGTTAACTCAACCAAATCCGAGATCGGATTTTCATTTTCATCATCTAAAGAGGAAGCATGTGGATGGGAGAGAAGTTTGAAGTTGACAGAAATGAAAGGTGTGCACAAATGTAGGTGTGGCTATCTGAAGGGTTCAACGGGAGCAGACTCTTCGAGAGAGAGTGCAGCCTTGAAACATTCAGAAGCCTCTAATGAAGAAGATGGCGTACCCTGAGATTTGTACAGTAGACCAAGGTTATACCACGCAGAATGGTTTGTTCTATCAATACTTAGTGCATGCATCAGAAGGCTTCGGACAACTGTGTGAGAGTGGTGTGAGCTATCGCCAAGACGTCTGAGGACAGCAGCCATAGAGATCAAGCTTGGTACATGGGAGGGGTCGATATCCAGAGCTTCTGAATAGGCTCTTAGAGATTCTTTATAGAGGCATTTCTTTTCATAAAGTAAACCTGCAAAATCCGCCACATGATTAGCACAGCACAGCAGCAGAAGTTTCCGCAAACACAAATGTGCATAAATCCATCTATTTCTTTCTCAATTGTTAATGCTTTAAAACCAAGACAACAAATTATTTAGTGAGCAATCTAATCGTTCCTAGACAAGGAAAATAGAGCACTGTGATACATCAAGAAATTGATTGGAAGAAAAAAGACCACAAACCCGGTGATTGTCCGAATTTACCTGTGGCGTTGCATCTGTTGGCAGAGTAAGCACGTCTGGCTTTAGATTTGGAAAGACAAGCCTCCGCATCACGCCATTGTGAGAGATTTATATAAAAATATGCCAGATCATTCCATATTTCCAAGTCCAACCTTCCTGGTAAATTTCCAGTTCTCTGTCATTAACAAAAACAAAAGAAGATTAAATGCAGTGGAACAATATTATCTGAAATCTTATCAATGAAAGCTGTCTAAGGCTAAGCTAACAAAAACTGTGTTTAGAAAACAGATGCATAATTATCCCAACGTTAATGTCAGTGTATCAAAAGAAAACAATTTCATGACCAGACACTCGCATCCTAATCTGAGGACAAGATTTATACACCTACTTCTATTCCTTTCAATGAAAACAAAAGCTTCATCAAAATTTGTAACATGAATATGATATTTCAACTTAGCCTCTATTCCCTTTCCTGCTCTCATCACATCAAGGTCCCAGCATCCTAACTGGTTATAAAACCCTTAAAACTATCATTTGGTCAGAGGTTCACGAGTAGTAGTGACACAATTGGAATAATTTCAGTATTGAAAGTATATGAAAAAAATATTCACTCCCCAAACCGTTGTAGAGATAAAAAAAGGGAAACCCTATCTTTCAAATAGTTTGACTCTAAATGCGAAAAGTAATCAAACAATGTACCTCTGGAGGCTTCTTCCCGTAACCAAAGCTTTTATTCTGAACTTGAACAAAAGCAAGAAGCTGAGTGTAGGTTGCAATTGCATTTTTGAACTGACCCTGCGCAATTTGAAGTTTGGCTTTGGTTCTCAGTAGTTCTCCTTGTTCCCATTTCCCTGTCTGATCCAAAGCAGCCTCTATGATCGTTTCAGCATCCACAAACCGTTTCTGAGCTGATAGTATTCTGCTCAACAACAACCAACCCTTAATATTACAACCACCTTCCAGCTTTAGCATTTTCTTTGCACAATCAAGTGCAGCATCCAACTTTCTCTGCTCAGCATATTCTAGGCTGAGATGGTAAAGAGCAAAAGGGTCACTCATTGTTGTCATTCTCCCAGCAGTTTCCAAGGCCTGAAGTGCCTCATCCTGTCTTGTCACTCTCTCAAAATCAGCGACTGCTGATTTAGAATGCACAGAAAATGATATGCCCAACAAACAAGTGGTGGTACTTTTCAAATGATCGCATTTACCATCCAAACTTTCAAGGGCTCTGCGAGCAAATCCTACCCCTTCTTCTGCATGACTGGGACTGGGATTTTCCCCACATATCTTCGATGCCAATAACAAAGCTGGAAAACACATTGGATCCTCGCTCTTACTCAACAATTTCCTCAGTAGATCTAAGGCAACTGAATCCTCGCCTGCTCCATAGTAGCAGAGAGCTAGTTTGTAAAATATTTCTTTCCGATCCATAAACCCAGGGAGCAGTTCTTCAACTTGATTAGCTAAAGCCATGGTATCCCCTGCTACAGACAGAGCAAAAGAAAGATGGTCCAAGATTGATGGATCCCACTGAATTCTTCGAAGAGAAGCTTTTCTACGTAGTATCATTAGCAGAAGAATAGCTTCTTCTAAACTGTTTTTGGGTACAAATGAACTGTCTATTTGGAAGCGTAGGTTTGGGGGGCTTCCTTCATACCCACTATACAGAAGCAAAACAGCAAAGTCCTTCTGAATCTTTGCAGTAGTTTCTACCTCAAGGTTCCAGTGATGGAGTAGAGCCTGTCGGCAAGACAAGATAGCTTCATGCGGACAATCAGACAATTTCCACAATTCTGGGAGCAACTCGACACTCTTGCTTATAATCTCCTGCAATTTACAGTCAGCGCCAAAGTTTTGAGGCAAGCCATCTGGAAATGAAGATTCAACAATGTCCAGAACAACTTTGCAAGACTGAGCAGCTTCTGCAAGAATAATTAAAAATATACATAAGCCATGCAATGATGGCCTAATTATCAACTTAAGTTCACAGATTCCATCGTTCATTTTACCCGTCCTAAGTAAAACATTCAAGATAATGGTGAAGCATACCAGAATTTTGAACTGAATTGGTAACAACTAACAACATTACAAAATGTCTGAAAAAAAAAAAAAGATTCATGTTCTTACAAAATAAATACATACTAATTTTCAAAATGAGGAAAATTTAAACACCTCACATGTGAGCGGGTTAAAATTAAATACATCCTCACAGCAACCAAGATTCTGCAAACAAGAATGAAAAATCTGTAGATCAGCTTAATACCTTTAAACCTCCCAAGAGCTTCCAATGATTTTGCTTTGAGAAATATTGCTTCCAGAAGTAAAGTGACAGCATTCATAGACAGTGGCGGCGTAGAAAAACTTTGAGAGCGCCTTTTACGATGCTCACCTCCTCTGGCAAGGGTGATTTTTATCTTCGGAGTCAATGCACCAATATCTATTCCTTCAAATACATGTAAAGCAGCTTCTATGTTTCCTTTCTGGTATTCGTATCTTCCTAATAGCGCTCTTGCTTCCTGAAAATTCAAATTTTAGCTTTAAGATAAACAAACAACTTGCAAGGTCACCATTAAAAAGGTTTGTATAACTACAGATAGGCAGGTTCTAGAGCAAACACACCTCATAGTTCAAACAACCACTCTCACGCAGAGATAATTCAGCTTCTTCTATATTGCCAACATGCGGTTTCTTTGTAGCCTCCCCAGCTTGCAACAAAGACTCATGTAATTTATCATCCTTGGTTGCCAGGGATTCATTTTCTGAAGGAACCATTTCATCTGCCGCTCTTAATTGCTCTCCCGAACGGAAACACTTCATTACCTTTCCAAATTCCCACGAAGGTTTACCCCTCCTCCTCATAACGCTTCACTTTGCTCCGATATCTTCAACCACCAAAACCACCATCAACAGTAACTCAGAAACTTTTATACGCAAAATCGAAACATGCCCGTTACAACAGTTAACTTATAACTATTTTTTTTAGTACAAAATTATCTATTAGATCATGATCAAATTCAGATAACCATCAATCACGCAATCAAACACTAAACCTCGAACTTTCGCGCATAATTATGAGAATCACAACTAACTAATACTGCATATAACCACATTTCCCACAGTGGAAAAAAAGAAAACATGTTTACAAATCAAAATTAACAGAAAGAAAAATCTCCAACAACAATAAACACATAAATTCAGCAAAATTCAATACCAAGACCCTAACTTTATCGCTCGCCTAACAAAAATACCAATCAAAGCAAAACCCCCATTAAAGCCCACTTCAAAAATTCCAACAGCCTCATCCAATTCCTGCCACCACCCACAAAAAACCTCGAAAAGCACCATCCAAAATCCGAAATTTCAAGATAAATTGCAAGCACCACAGCCAAAACGACAACCACAAACCCTAGAAACTGATAGAACAACCTTGAATTATGTAAAACCCCAATCAAAAAAGCAATCAATTAACCAATCAAGCAATCACCTTTTGTTTTTGCAAAGCAGAAAAGCAGAGGAGGCCAATGCATTAATCATCATACTACAACAATTTTTTCTTTCCAATTCCCTTTCTACCCTTCTGATCGCTTGTTTCGGAGTGTGATTTGGGGAGACGAGGGCATTGAATTTTTTGAATGGAAGCGTGAGGTTGAAGATTGAAGATTGAAGATTCTGCTGAGGGGTTAAGAAATTGAGGGATTTGGAATAAAGAAATAAAAAAAAAGTTGGGGGTTTTCGGAAATTGGGAAATTCATCGTCCTTTGGGGACCCGCCGGTGTAGAATCTATTTTACTTTTTACCAAGGTAGTTGAGGTTCGTTGTTCGCCACGTGGAAAAAAGGGCTGGCGTTTTATAACCCGTAGTTGGCTTTACTCATTGTCTTTAACTCGTATTGTCGAACATATATTTAACTTGTATCATCCGCAATGTGATAATCGTGTTTGGATGTAAGGGTCCGTTTGGTGGGCCGGATATAATTGAGTTTTCAGAAAAGAAATAAATTTGCAGAGACTTATAAGAAAGGATTTTGACCGATATATAAAGATAAGTTAAATAACTTATTTTATTCTGAACTTATGAACTATCGTGTTTGATCATGCCTATGTTATATTTTAATCTAACAAACAACAAATTGAACTCAAGTACATTTTAATCGTCACGACCTATATCACACATCCCACCATATGGCGCCTAAATCTCACATAAGGAAGTCAAACCCTGCTTAATAATTTAATTACGAATTTTTATTTTGAAATTGAACTTTTCGATTAAAATAATTTTTTTGAAATGAAAATCAATTAATTTACCCTCTGAAAACGAGAGTTGCACTTCAATTTAGTCATTTCGTTACATTTTCGTTATTTATTCTGTTAGTATGTGCTGATGTGGCATAGTGTGGAACCCATAAGTTGAGAGACTTCTAGAGTGCTGGGAACATGGTCAAAAGTGTAATAATACAATTGATTTTAAACTTGAAAAGAAAAAAATAATTTCTAATAGATTATGTTATTACACTTATTGTCACATCCCAGCCCGGGGTGGATCACTTCCCGGGCCCGCTCTACCACCGTAGTACGATATTGTCCGCTTTGGGCCTACCATTCCCTCACGGTTTTGTTTTTGGGAACTCACACGAGAACTTCCCGATGGGTCACCCATCCTGAGAGTGCTCTCGCGCGCTACTCGTTTAACTTTGGAGTTCCAATGGAACCCGAAACCAGTGAGCTCTCAAAAGGCCTCGTGCTAGGTAGGGATAGAAATATACATATAAGGATCACTCCCCTGGGCGATGTGGGATGTCACAATCCACCCCCCCTTAAGGGCTCGACGTCCTCGTCGGCACACACACGGCAAAGGTTAGGCTGTGATACCAAATTGTCACATCCCGACCCGGGACGGATCACTTTCCGGGCCCACTCTACCACCGTAGCACGATATTGTCCGTTTTGGGCTTACCATTCCCTCACAGTTTTGTTTTTGGGAACTCACGAGCAACTTCCCAATGGGTCACCCATCATGGGATTGCTCTAGCCCCCTTCTCGCTTAACTTTGGAGTTCCTACGGAACCTGAAGTCAGTGAGCTTCCAAAAGGCCTCGTGCTAGGTAGGGATGAGAATATACATATAAGGATCACTCCCCTAGGCGATGTGGGATGTCATACTTAATATACCCAGTCATGTTCTATACACGAAAAAATTTCTCCACAAGTCTAAAAATATGATGCCAACTAGATCATATAAAAATAGTTAAATATTTGATATTTTTTTAATTCTAAATCTACAAAAACAAAATCAAAAAAAAAAAAAAAAAAAAAAAAAGAAGTTGTTGAAGCAATGTAGGCGCAATGAAGTTAGATCCAATTCAAATTAAATTGACACATTCTTCAAAAAAAAAAAAAAAAAAACAGTTGATAAAAGCAACAGCTACTGCAGCTCCATCTGCACCTGCATCTCATAGCAATTCCATCGAGACTCCTAACCGATGGACCGGCAACTTTTGCAACCCAATAGTCAGAGCTGTAAGCTCCAGCTCATGTGGGCGTGTGGATGAGGGGGACCCGAGTGAGAGGCCCGGCTCGAATCGGTGGCCCGAGAGCCCGAGGGCCAGGTGTCGCCAAGTGACGTCAGGGCGACGTTAACCATAATATAAAATTAATAAAAAAATGTAATAAATTAATTTTAAAAAAGTAATAAATTAATATATATATATATATATATTTTTTTAAATGTAAAACCCAACAGGCTTCGAACTCAACGGCTCTCGTCGAAGTTCGTCACTAAGGTTGATGATACACCCACAGACAAATGTCAGAGACTAACCCCAAGGGTTTCAACTCGAAACACATAAAAAACCAGAGAATAACTCAAGCAATTGAAATATGGCAATAACCTCACCTATGTTTGAGCAATGGAAGCTTAAAGCTCTCGGCTTCAATGGTGGATCACCCAAATGGTGCTCTGATGATGCATGCAAGGATATATTCGAGTTCCTCTCATCCAGGGGATTGAGATTTCAGAGTTTGTTAATTTGATTTGCTTCGATTTCGAAGAAGAGGAAGGATGAGAGCTCTGGGAGTTGTAGAAAGAGAATGAGAGTGTCGAGAGATTAAAGAGAGAGAAAGGTTTCAGAAATGAGGGGGAAGGGTTGCGTCGGTAGAGAGAGAGAAAAACAAAATGTAAGGGAAATGAGAGAGAGGATTAGGTGAGAGAACCAGTCAAAGTAAAGGAAATGATGGAGTATAAATATGATGGAGTAAAAAAAATTAAAATTAAAAAAAAATTGATTTAATTTTTTCTATAAATTTGTTATCATCATCTTCCAGCTTACACATAATTTTATATTTTCTCATATACTTTGGGTTGTAATTTCTTATTGAATGACACGTGGTACAACGAGACCGATTAAAAATTATATTCGAAATTACAAATAAAATTATTTTGTATTCTTTTATAAAATAAAAAATACTAATATTTTATTACCTATTGCTATGACTATTCAGTTTAGGAGTGGAGATGCAAAAAGCAGTTACTATTCATTAAAGATAGTTACTGTTGACACACCCCGACCGAGATCAGGGCGTGCTGGCCGTCACACGAAGGTGACGTAACCATGTGCGCGTGCGGAAGCTATTAAGATAGTAATATAAAAGTATGAATAATTAAAAACCTAATAGCATACATAATGTGACATCCCGTCCCGGAAATATCGAAACGTACATTTGAAATTACAATTTTACCCCCTAGTTCGTTACTTTACGTGTAGTTTTGTGTTGTGTGGTGTTGTAGGACCACACACACACTCATACACTCTCTTTCTCTCCCGGGATTCCCTCACCCTTTGTCTATTTTCTGTCTCTTCTCTCTCTCTCTCCCGTACTCCTATTTCTTCTTCTTCTTCCTTCAAAAACGTACGGACAACACACAAATCACCCAAAACTCGATGGATCGAAGAAACTAAGGACACCATCGAACTCGTGAAGCTCGTACGAGTACAATCATACCATTTTCAGGTGAGAAATCCTTCGTTTTCGCGTCGATTCGAGGTAATCCGTTTTGAACACTGTTCATGCGAATTTAATCTAGCTTGTTTTTGGGATTTTGAAGCTCATAGATGTCTTAGTGAGGTCCCAAGGAGCCTCGGAGTACTTCGTTGGAGAAGTTTGGACGTCGGGATCATCGTGGTCAAAGTTGGCCGGAGCTTTCGAGGGGTTTTCCGGCGAAACCACGGCGAGTTAGGGGTCAAGGCAGGTATGGATGTGTTCGTCTCGTCAATACCTTCATTTTGATATATAGTACGTCGAAAATGGTTAAGAAATGAAGAAGTTATGACAGTTTGAAATTTACCCAGAAATTCCGGCAAAACACTATTTCCGGCGAAACCAGTCCGGCGACGCGAGGAAGAAGACGCGCGCGTGGGCAGCGCGTGAACAGGGCGCGTGGGGGCGCGTGAGAGCTCCAAATTGAGTTCTGAAAATTGTCACGCGTTCGTGACGTCGTGTAGATCACCGTGGTATATTCATACACCCAAATTGAGCAACGTATGAGAAAGTTATGGACGAATGTTTGGTGTATGCGCGTTAAATAACGTCAATTTGGTTACTTTTTGTATAGGTGAAAATTATACAGAGCAAGAATGTAACCAAGCTAGGGGAGGCTCAGGGACCTATGAGACGTCGATGTGATCTGTGAGTGGGCAGTTATTTTTCAGTATATATATATATATACGTATGCTTGACGTATTTCCCAGAAACGTATTTTAAAAGAAATACGAATTAAATATCCTGTCATATATGCATCATATTTTAATATGTGCATTACCATAATTATGCATACTGTTGCATGGTGCTGAGGAGGCCCAGGTAAGCTACGATTGAAATACTACCATCACATGCATTAGTAGTGGCATACATTTATATATGTGTATTTGGTGCTGTGGACGCACAGGTAAGTGCCAGGTAAGTGGTATTCCTGTTTGTATTTCAGTAGTAGTTTGAGATGTTAGAGAGCTCATAATCTGCACCCCCGGTGTTAGTGCTCCCGTCCAGGGCCAGGGCACAGCCTTCACGTGTATGTTCACCAGCACCGCATGCTCGTCTTGGATCCAAGTTAGGTGCAAGCCTGTCGTAGAGATCACATTAGGTGGTTCCGACTTGTAGGTGACCCGCGATTTATCGCCAGCTTCACGTGATCGTAGCACTAGAGCATACATATATATTACACCCAGCTTGTCGTGCAGACCACGTTAGGTGGTTCCGACTCGTGTGCAGATTCAGTGATTGAGTTGAGCGTGGAGCTCTATATGCAGCGGTACATGTCACGTTAGGTGACTCCCGGCTGCCAGATTATATGTTATTGATGTGAATTATGCTTGAGTATTTATATTTGATTATGAGATTCTGTTGTGGCATATTCTCAAGCATGAATGGCATATTGTGAGCATGAATGACATATTGTGAGCATAAATGGCATATCATGGAGCATGATTGACATATCTATACATACGTATATATGTTTATTTTCTGGGAAACTATATTTGTTTTACGGCGAGGGGTTAGTATATTCAAAGAGAAAAGAAGGTTTTGAATGCGTACGTTTTGCTGACCCACTCAACTTTGTTTTGCGCCCCTCCAGGTTCAAGAATTGAAAAGGTGTGGTGACTACGAGGAAATTCAACGGTGTTCTGACAGAATGGCCAAAAATTAGGACTCACCTTTGGGTGTTTTATCTTAGAAATTGTATCTTTAAAGCTTCCGTACTGTGTAAATGGTTACGTCATTCTCACGTGACGGCCAGCATGCCCTCCTTCGGGACGGGGTGTGTCAAGTTGGTATCAGAGCCTAGTTTCAATCTTGGACATCTTGAGAAGTTCTAGTGAATTCTGTCAGAACTACACCGCCTCGTAGCAAACCACGTAGTTAGAGGAATTTAGTCTCCCTGATTTAGCTGTTAGGGGAAACTATTATTTTGGTGATTCAGTATATTATCAAAAATGGACATTTTAAGATGGGTTATGAGTTGAATTTGAATCACCTTATGAAATGATGGACCTAAGGGAGCAAAGCGATGGCTTAATCATTTGGAAAAGACGTTTTGGATTATGCAAGTCAAAGGAATCTTCCTTTTGACAGAAGGGTTGAGACGACTACCTGGTTTGAGTTAGGAACTTGTATCCTGGTGGAAACAGGAGTATAATTCGTTGTCACCAAAGGAAACAGCCGATTGAGAATTGTTTAAGGACTTGTTTAAAGAAAAGAATTATTTCCTTTGGCATCTTATGATGGTAGAAAGCAAGAGTTTGCAAATGTGAGACAAGGAAAGCTGACGATCAATGAGTATTATAAAAAGTTCTCAGACTTGCCTTGTCCCATTCGAATATTGCCGCTATTTTGATTGAAGTGTTATATTGTTTTAGGCTGGGTGGCATAAGGCAATGGTATTTTGGGTGACCACTATCCATTGTAATTCTTACCAGGAGTATACAAGATGTTGTTGAGCCTTAAGGACTCTGAGAACATGTTCAGCGAGAGTAAAGAAGAATGATAAAAGAATGGGAATCAAAAGAGGACGATAAAGTTAATGATTCGTCATATCAAGAATATAGAAAGATTCAGAGCTTCAAAAGAAATGAAGCTAATTTTAGTTCTTTTGGCAAAGGTTTTAATGCCATTGACCAGAAGCGAAGTGATAGATGTATTGGTAATCCCAGATCTCAGAGACAAGGTGATTTTGGTAAAAGAAATGTACCCTTGGGCTGTAGGTACAATAATGGACACCTTTGAGAATGTAGGCGAGAAAGCAGTGGACGTTTTACAAGTGGATAGATGGGACATAGAACTGCAAATTTTGTCCAAAACCAACAGAAGCCCTAGCAGTTTTCTTTGCCATAACTGGCGTCGATCCAGCAAGTTCCTGGATCTATTAATTATGGTCAGTTAGGCCGTGGTGTACACGAGCGAAGTATTTACACTAATAGAGGTTGTGGGAGACAACAACAAGCCCAGGGATGTGTTAACCACACATCACTGCAAGATACTCAGAATTATTTGGATTTGATTAGGAGTACGATAATTATTCTTAATGACTTAGCTAGAGTCTATTTGTTAATAATGTAGAAATTTTACGTTATTATTGTTATTGCCTTGAAAGTAGTATTTAAACGCAGTTGAGACGTGTGTATGTATTTCCCGATGAGTGGCAAAATAGTAATATTACACCCTCGAGAGTTGTTGCTTACTTATCGAGACAACGATGAATTATCAGTATTGCGGGCTGCAGACCGTAATATTAATAACTTATTCGTGGATTCGTTAAGCAAGTAAACCGATAGGTTATCCTATGTTAGTATTGTACTTATTCAGAGTGCTCAGTATTAATAGAGTATGTATTGTTGCTAGCTACTTTTGTTCCATTAGATTGTAGATTTCGATGTTATTCTAGAGCATATTATGTTATATACATGATATGACGAGTTGATTATGAGCCATATATGCAGCCGAGGGCTGAGTTGATTAGAATGAAAAAGTATGAGCTATGTTTATAGCCGAATGTTGAATGGATTATATGTTATTTTCCATCGGTCTGGATGACTAGAGATTACTTTTGTAAGTATGCAAAGTGAAGTGAGGCAGACCGTTAATTATGCTGTGAGAGCAAAGAGATTATTATCAAAAGGCTGCCAAGGATATTTATATCATGTGGTGCTAAGTGATGTCACTTCTAGTAGCGTGGAAGAAGTGGGAGTAGTCAAACATTTACCTGACGTTTTCCCTGAGAATTTACCTGGATGGCTACCAGTTAAAGATGTAGAGTTCACTATGGATTTGTCTCCAGGTACAAACCATATATCATAGAATGTTGCCTTTTGAACTAAGAGAATTGGAAATTGGTTGATAAAGGTTTTTATTCAACCTAGTACATTACGTTGGGAGAACCTCAGTTTATTGGTGAGAAAGAAAATGGACGTTAAGGCTGTGCTTTGATTATAAGCAGTTGAATCGAGTAACAATTGAAAACCGTTATTCGTAACCTCACATTGATGGTTGTTTGATCAGCTTCTAGGTGGTTGTATATTTTCTAAGTTTGATTTGAGGTCTGGATATTATTAGTTGAAGATTATCGGTGAGGATGCCCTTATGATAACTTTCAGGACTCGTTAAGGTCATTTCAAGTTTTGGTGATGCCATTCGGAGTGACGAATGCATCTACTACTTTATGAATTTGATGAATAAAGTATTCCAATGATATCTAGACCGATTTGTTATTGTTGCTACTGAAAAGATTGATAAGACTAGAGCAAAGTATGCTAAACATCTTAAATTGGTATTGCAAAGATCGAGGGAACGTTGATTGTATGCTAAGTTTAGCAAATGCCAATGTTGGATGAATTAAGTAGCATTTTTGAGATATATTATATCTGCTTCAGGTATTCAAGTGAATTCTTAAAAGGTAGCAGAAATTGAGAATTTAGAACAACCACGAATCGTGATTGGGATTTGGAGTTATCCTAGCTTAACAAGCTATCATGGACGGTTCGTGAAAGATTTTTCAGTCATTGCTTTGTCATTGACGAGATTGTTGAGAAAAGAGGTTATGTATGAGTGGGAAGGAAATTGTGAGTAAAGGTTTCAACAGTTGAAGTATTCCTCACTCATGCACGTATTTTAGTATTCCCAGAGATTAGTGGTAATCATAAATTTTTAGTGATGTTTCTTGAATGGTATGGGATGCATGTTGATGCAAATGTTAGGGTGATTACATACGTTTCACGACAAAAGGAACCTCATGAAATGAATTACCCTACTAGTGATTTGGAAGTCATGATTACCATTCTTGCTGTGAAGTTATGAAGACATTATATTTGGTAAGAATGCAAGATTTTTACAAATCCAAAAAGTCTCCAATATCCATTACTTGGAAGAATTTTGATATAAGGCAGCGAAGGTGGATTGAATTGTTTAATGAACATGATTGTACGACCAGGGTGATCGTAAAATTGTTCTAGCTGATGCACTTGGTGAAAAGACGGTGGTAAGAGTTGATGTCTGGCACGCTTGCCAAGATTGTCTTCTTGTGGATTGGAAATCAACTGAAGTAAAGTTGAGAATGGAAGTTTGAGAAGAAGTTGTAATTGTTAATTTTCAAGTTAAGTCTTTTTAGTAAGGTCGTACTCAAGACTCAAATGGTTAACGAAGAGGATTAAGAATTAACCAAGGCAAAGAAAGAAGGGAAAAAGAAAGATTGCTGAGTTCGAGAATAGGATGGTTATGATTGAACTTGAAGTGATAGTTGATCAATGTACCAAGTTAGTACATTTACTTCAGTGTTGAGTAACAACCACAGTGCAACAGTACTTATATGTTTTATGGAAAAAAGATTTGGGTTACGGAACTGCTGAATTTCTTAAGTATGTTGGTTGCACAGTTTCCAAAGTAACGCCATAAGGACCATGAAATGTGTCGATTTTTGTTGATTTGTGGAAGAAATACTTCTGGATAGAGAAGATTCGATCACGAAAGAGTTTTGGTAGGCCTGAAACTATGGATGAGTCTTCTCAAAGTATTCAGGTGATTTAGTTTAACCTGAGAGTAGCCAGGAATGGCAAAAGAGATTAATAGTTGAACATGTCACTAATCGAGTGTTTAACGTAGATGATCTTATAATTTTGAAGTTTTCACTTTAGAAAAGTATGATACGGCTTGGAAAGGAAAGCAAATTAAGTCCTAAGTATCTCGGACTTTATGTGATCATCGAAGAGTAGGTGAAGTTGCTTGAATTACTTCCAGAGTTATTGTAAGAGCATGATGTGTTTCATGATTCAACATTTTTAGAAATTTCATCACGAAAAGAAATAGTGAGATTTGGAAAGGAGACAAAATAAGTCTTAAACACATCAGACCGTTTTTGAATACTAAAGGAATCGATGAAGTTGCATACAAGTGGTGATGTCTTCAGAATTGGCTAAGGTGCATAATGTATTATATTTCGATGCGTTGTCACTAGGTGGCAGATTCGTCACATGGAGTTCTGGTGCAACTATTGAGAATTAATCCGGATTAGACTGGTTGAGGAACCAAGGACGACTTTGGATTGGAAAAAGAATGTATTGAGAATTAAGACAGTGTAATTGGTAAAGAATTTGTGGAGGAATCCTTCAGTCGAGGAAGCTACATGGGAGACAGAAGAACGAATGAGGGATTTGTATCCTAGATTGTTCTTCGATCACTAGGGGTTATATTTGGTTGTTTTGAATTTCGGGACGAAATTCTATTAAGGAGGGTAGGTTGTGACATCCCGTCCCGGAAATATCGAAACGTACATTTGAAATTACAATTTTACCCCCTAGTTCGTTACTTTACGTGTAGTTTTGTGTTGTGTGGTGTTGTAGGACCACACACACACTCATACACTCTCTTTCTCTCCCGGGATTCCCTCACCCTTTGTCTATTTTCTGTCTCTTCTCTCTCTCTCTCCCGTACTCCTATTTCTTCTTCTTCTTCCTTCAAAAACGTACGGACAACACACAAATCACCCAAAACTCGATGGATCGAAGAAACTAAGGACACCATCGAACTCGTGAAGCTCGTACGAGTACAATCATACCATTTTCAGGTGAGAAATCCTTCGTTTTCGCGTCGATTCGAGGTAATCCGTTTTGAACACTGTTCATGCGAATTTAATCTAGCTTGTTTTTGGGATTTTGAAGCTCATAGATGTCTTAGTGAGGTCCCAAGGAGCCTCGGAGTACTTCGTTGGAGAAGTTTGGACGTCGGGATCATCGTGGTCAAAGTTGGCCGGAGCTTTCGAGGGGTTTTCCGGCGAAACCACGGCGAGTTAGGGGTCAAGGCAGGTATAGATGTGTTCGTCTCGTCAATACCTTCATTTTGATATATAGTACGTCGAAAATGGTTAAGAAATGAAGAAGTTATGACAGTTTGAAATTTACCCAGAAATTCCGGCAAAACACTATTTCCGGCGAAACCAGTCCGGCGACGCGAGGAAGAAGACGCGCGCGTGGGCAGCGCGTGAACAGGGCGCGTGGGGGCGCGTGAGAGCTCCAAATTGAGTTCTGAAAATTGTCACGCGTTCGTGACGTCGTGTAGATCACCGTGGTATATTCATACACCCAAATTGAGCAACGTATGAGAAAGTTATGGACGAATGTTTGGTGTATGCGCGTTAAATAACGTCAATTTGGTTACTTTTTGTATAGGTGAAAATTATACAGAGCAAGAATGTAACCAAGCTAGGGGAGGCTCAGGGACCTATGAGACGTCGATGTGATCTGTGAGTGGGCAGTTATTTTTCAGTATATATATATATATACGTATGCTTGACGTATTTCCCAGAAACGTATTTTAAAAGAAATACGAATTAAATATCCTGTCATATATGCATCATATTTTAATATGTGCATTACCATAATTATGCATACTGTTGCATGGTGCTGAGGAGGCCCAGGTAAGCTACGATTGAAATACTACCATCACATGCATTAGTAGTGGCATACATTTATATATGTGTATTTGGTGCTGTGGACGCACAGGTAAGTGCCAGGTAAGTGGTATTCCTGTTTGTATTTCAGTAGTAGTTTGAGATGTTAGAGAGCTCATAATCTGCACCCCCGGTGTTAGTGCTCCCGTCCAGGGCCAGGGCACAGCCTTCACGTGTATGTTCACCAGCACCGCATGCTCGTCTTGGATCCAAGTTAGGTGCAAGCCTGTCGTAGAGATCACATTAGGTGGTTCCGACTTGTAGGTGACCCGCGATTTATCGCCAGCTTCACGTGATCGTAGCACTAGAGCATACATATATATTACACCCAGCTTGTCGTGCAGACCACGTTAGGTGGTTCCGACTCGTGTGCAGATTCAGTGATTGAGTTGAGCGTGGAGCTCTATATGCAGCGGTACATGTCACGTTAGGTGACTCCCGGCTGCCAGATTATATGTTATTGATGTGAATTATGCTTGAGTATTTATATTTGATTATGAGATTCTGTTGTGGCATATTCTCAAGCATGAATGGCATATTGTGAGCATGAATGACATATTGTGAGCATAAATGGCATATCATGGAGCATGATTGACATATCTATACATACGTATATATGTTTATTTTCTGGGAAACTATATTTGTTTTACGGCGAGGGGTTAGTATATTCAAAGAGAAAAGAAGGTTTTGAATGCGTACGTTTTGCTGACCCACTCAACTTTGTTTTGCGCCCCTCCAGGTTCAAGAATTGAAAAGGTGTGGTGACTACGAGGAAATTCAACGGTGTTCTGACAGAATGGCCAAAAATTAGGACTCACCTTTGGGTGTTTTATCTTAGAAATTGTATCTTTAAAGCTTCCGTACTGTGTAAATGGTTACGTCATTCTCACGTGACGGCCAGCATGCCCTCCTTCGGGACGGGGTGTGTCACATAAAACTAGTGTATGTGAGACACAATTCAGAGTAGGTCTACAACAGTCCAAAAGGAAAAGATACGATGTATTTACACCCGAAGGTGACCCTACAATGGTGAGTGTCTGTCAGAAATGCCGGGACGCCCTCTGGGATAAACCACTGAACTTGCTAGACCACTAGAACCTGGAGGGGCGCAAAAACAAAAGCGTGAGTGGGCAAAAACAAAGTTCTTTGAAAACTCTTTAGCAAAACACATTCTAACCCCTCGCCGTAAAACCTGTATACTTCCCAGAAAATGAACATATATACGTATGTATAGGTATGTCAATCATGCTCCACATATGCCATTTATGCTCACAATATGCCATTCATGCTTGAGAATATGTCACAACAGAATCTCATAATCAAATATAAATGCTCAAGCGTAATTCACATCAATCACATATAAACTGGCAGCCGGGAGTCACCTAACGTGACATGTACCGCTGCATATAGAGCTCCACGCTCAACTCAATCACTGAATCTGCACACGAGTCAGAACCACCTAACGTGGTCTGCACGACAAGCTGGGTGTAATATATATGTATGCTCTAGTGCTACGATCACGTGAAGCTGGCGATAAATCGCGGGTCACCTACAAGTCGGAACCACCTAATGTGATCTCTACGACAGGCTTGCACCTAACTTGGATCCAAGACGAGCATGCGGTGCTGGTGAACATACACGTGAAGGCTGTGCCCTGGCCCTGGACGGGAGCACTAACACCGGGGGTGCAGATTATGAGCTCTCTAACATCTCAAACTACTACTGAAATACAAACAGGAATACCACTTACCTGGCACTTACCTGTGCGTCCACAGCACCAAATACACATATATATATATATGTATGCCATTACTAATACATGCGATGATGCGCAAACAACATTCATATGATGCATGGCATAAAACAAACTCTTTTTCCATTTAATTTTCTGGGAATTAATATGTATATAGGTATGTACGGAAAACAAAAGCCCACTCACTGGTAATTAGAAGGGTCGTAGCCCTCCTGCCTTGAGTATGAACGTTCGTCCTCGGGAAACGAATCACCTATACGCAACAAAGTTACGAAAACATTAATTTAAAAGCACCTAAGCAACTTCTCGTAATAACTTCTCATACATTGCTCAAAATGGACAATTGAATATACCAATGTGATCTACACAACCTCAGGATCACACCCATATTTTTAAAATAATTTTTGGACCACGCACGCGCCCCCACGCGCCGTCCTAGGCACGGACCCACGCGCCCCCACGCGCAGCCACGTGCACTGCACACTGACGGTGTCAACAGACGCCGTCAGGAATATTCCGTTAACCTGACGGAATATTCCGTTAACCTTAACTGACGCCGTTAACTGACGCCGTCCACTGCCGTTAGGAATATTCCGTTAAACTTAACGGAATATTCCCCTTCCTTCTCCGGCCAGTCGCCGTCGCCGGCGCCGTCGCCGGAAAACTGGGAAAATTTCAAACCTTGTTTTCTCCTTCGTTTTTCAACCATTTTTCACGATTCAAAAGCCAAAATGAAGCTTAGGACTAGTAGAATCACGATAGACTAGTTTCAAGGCCTAAAAATTGCTAGATCATACCTGTTTTCAAGGTCAAAACTCGGCCAACTTTCGAACCTAGCCTTCCCGACGTCCAAACTCGTCCAACGAACTACTCCCAAGCTCCTAGGAACCTCACAAACACCACTACAAGCTTAGAATTTCCCAAAACAAGCTAGATTAATTGTGCATGAACAGTGTTCAAATCGGCCAAAGCGATATCGACGTGAAAACGTCAAAGTTCTTACCTGGAAATGGCACCACTGGACTCCTCTCAGCCTCACGAGCACGATGGTGGTCTTGGTTTCTCGATTGGTGGAGATTTGAGTATATGTGTGTGTTGTCTGTGTGTTTGTAGAAGGAGAAGAAGAAATGGGCTCGGGGGAGAGAGAGAGAGAGAGAGAGACAGAGTGAGACAAAGAGTGAGGGAATGAGGGAGGGAATCCCGGGAGAAAAGAGAGTGTATGAGTGTGTGTGGTCCCACCACACCACACAACACACATTAACGGGATAAAACGAATTAGGGGTATAATCGTAATTTCACACGTACGTTAAAATAATCCCGGGACGGGATGTTACAACCTACCCTCCTTAATAGAATTTCGTCCCGAAATTCAAAACAACCTTATATAACCCCTAGTGATCGAAAAACAATCTAGGATACAAATCCCTCATTCTACTTTCTGTCTCCCAAGTAGCTTCTTCAACCGAGTGATTCCTCCACAAGACTTTCACCAAATTCACCGTTTTGTTCCTCAGAACCTTCTCTTTCCAATCCAAGATCGTTAACGGTTCCTCGTCGTACGTCAAATCTGGATTTATCTCTAACGGTTGAGGAGGTATCACATGCAATGGATCGGCAACGTAGTGTCGAAGCATAGACACATGAAAAACGTTATGCACTTTAGCCAACTCCGGAGGCAACTCCAACCTGTAAGCTACCTCACCAACTCGTTCTGTGACCGTGTACGGTCCAATGTACCTGGGACTCAACTTTCCCTTCTTTCCAAACCGCACAACACCTCTCCACGGTGAAAGCTTCAAAAATACCCAATCTCCGACCTTATACATTCTGTCCGTAGCATGTCTATCTGCTAAACTTTTCTGCCTGTCTTGAGCTGCTTTCAGGTTAAATCTAATTACCTGAATATTTTGAGTAGTCTCCTCGACAATCTCCGGACCTACCAAGACTCTTTCGCCAACCTCTGACCAACATAACGGAGTGCGACAAGATCTACCATACAAGGCTTCAAATGGCGCCATGCCAATGCTCGAATGGAAACTGTTGTTGTAGGCAAATTCCATCAAATCTAACCGCTGGTGCCAAGCATCACTGAACTGTAGCACTGATGCTCGTAGCATATCTTCCAAAGTCTGAATAGTTCTCTCGGACTGTCCATCCGTCTGTGGATGATACGCCGTACTGTAAAGTAGTCTCGTACCCAAAGCTTCCTGAAAAGCTACCCAAAACTTCGATGTGAATCGTGGATCACGATCCGAGACAATACTCACAGGGACACCATGGTACTTTACAACCCTTGAGATAAACAATTCTGCTAACCGGCTCAAAGAATATTTCTCTCTCACTGGAATGAAATGTGCCGACTTAGTGAGTCGATCAACGATCACCCAAATGCCATCAAAGCCATTATGTGTACGCGGCAACTTGTACACAAAATCCATAGTGATATTTTCCCATTTCCACTCTGGAACGGGAAGCGGCTGCAACAATCCAAACGGCTTCTTTCTTTCTGCTTTAACCTGCTGACAGACAGCACAACTACTCACATACTCAGCTATCTCCCTTTTTATACCCGGCCAATAGTAAAATGGTCGAATGGTATGATACATTTTAGTCGCTCCTGGGTGCATGGCATAAGCCGAGATATGTGCTTCATCGAGAATTTCCTTCTTCAATTCCTCATTACTAGGAACGAACATTCTACCCTCTAACATCATCATGCCATCAGAATCACGAACTCTGAGATCTCGCCTCCTTCCTTGATCTCGAGCTCGAATTAGTTCTTGAATCTGTTCATCAGCTACCTGAGCTTCAAGCACCCGATCAACCAAGATTGGTCTAACTTGAAAATTAGCAAGTAATGCCACATCTCGATCTTCTGCTTCTAACCTTACTCCTGTAGCACGCAAGTCCACCAAAAGAGGAATACGACTAGCGTACAGCGCATTGATACGACCATGTGACTTCCTGCTAAGTGCATCGGCTACTACGTTCGCACGACCTGGGTGATAGTCAATCGTGCAATCGTAATCGCTGAGCAACTCCAACCACCTCCGTTGACGAAGATTAAGTTCCTTCTGGGTGAAGAGATACTGAAGACTCTTGTGATCTGTGAAGATCCTACACTTCTCTCCGTAAAGATAGTGTCTCCACAACTTCAACGCAAAGATGATAGCAGCCAATTCCAAATCATGTGTAGGGTAATTCATCTCATGGGTTTTCAACTGCCGCGAAGCATAAGCAATCACCCTACCATGCTGCATCAATACACATCCCAGACCATTCAAAGAAGCATCACTATAAACCTCAAAATCACCACTATCGTCCGGGAGTGCCAAAACAGGTGCATTAGTAAGACAATGCTTCAACTGCTGGAAACTTTGCTCACACTTATCATTCCACTCAAACTTAACATCTTTCCTTGTTAACCTCGTCAGTGGCAAGGCAATTACCGAAAAATCCTTAACGAATCTCCGATAGTATCCCGCCAAACCAATAAAACTTCTCACCTCAGTGACGGTTCGTGGTTGCTCCCAACTCTCCACAGCTGCAACCTTCTGAGGATCAACAAGAATACCTTGAGCAGAAATGATGTGCCCCAAAAATGCGACTTGATCTAACCAGAATTGACACTTGCTAAACTTAGCATACAATTGGTGTTCCCTCAACCTCTTCAACACCAAAGTAAGATGTCTAACATGCTCTGCTTTGGACGTAGAATACACCAGAATATCATCAATGAAGACAATAACAAATCTATCCAGGTAAGGCTGAAATACCCGGTTCATTAAATCCATAAAAGCTGCTGGTGCATTCGTCAACCCAAACGGCATAACCAGAAACTCGTAATGACCGTAACGAGTCCTGAACGCCGTCTTAGGAACATCATTCCTACTAATCTTCAGCTGATAGTACCCAGACCTCAAGTCTATCTTAGAAAATACACAAGCACCTCTCAGCTGATCAAACAAATCATCGATACGAGGCAATGGATAACGGTTTTTAATCGTCACCCGATTCAATTGTCTGTAGTCGATACACAGCCTCAAAGTCTCATCTTTCTTTCTCACAAACAACACTGGAGCTCCCCAAGGTGAAGTACTAGGCTGAATGAATCCCTTATCCACTAATTCCTGTAATTGCACTTTTAATTCCCTTAACTCAGCAGGAGCCATACGATAAGGAGTTAAAGAAATAGGATTGGTACCTGGAAGCAACTCAACATTGAACTCCACATCTCGATCTGGGGGTAAACCAGGTAAATCCTCAGGAAAAACATCAGGGAAGTGTCTAACCACTCTCACATCCTCAATTCTGCTAGGAACGGTCTCCTCTAGCACCACATGAGCTAGATACCCCTGACAACCTTTAGACAACAACTTCTTCGCTCGCAAAGCCGAAATAACGCCGTGTCTTACCCCACTCTGCTCACCCACAAAAGTAACCTCAGGTAATCCAGGACGGTGAAACGTAACTACTTTCCCGTAACAATCAATGTTGGCACGATAGAAGTGCAACCAATCTGTGCCCAAAATCACATCAAAATCAACAATATCTAACGGGATAAGATCCGCTGGCATAACAACACCCTCTACTATCACTGGACATCCTGGGTACATACAATCTACAACACATCTCTCTCCTCTAGGCATAGCGAATTCTAAATCGTACCCTAGAGGTGTGGGGTGAGGTTGCGTCAATTGAGCAAATGTATGAGAAATAACGGAATGTGTAGCTCCACAATCAATTAAGACTCTAGCAAAATAACCAAGAATATTTAACGTACCCATTATCAAGTCCGGGTTGTTCTGAGCATCCTGCAGGGAAATATTGTGAATACGCCCCTGGCCCTGCTGTCGTCCACCGCGACCTCTGCTCGCATGAACACCGCGACCTTGAGCTCCACGCCCCTGACTGGGCTGACCCATCTGTCTCGAAGACCCTGCACTACTAGTGGCATTCTCACTCTGCTGATATTGTCCTCCTTGGTACCACTGAGAACCACCAACTGGAGCTGGAGGATACGGCATGTAGTTGCTGGGATATGGGGGATAACCACCTTGTGAATACGGGTCCTGGGGATACTGATACGGTCCCGGGGCATAGGGAACAGCATCACCCTGATAGTGATAGGCACCACCTCTACCTGCTTGACCATAATTACTCGGACCCTGGATTTGCCGAATCGGTGCAGGTGGCGGCATAAAGGTCTGCTGCGGCTTCTGCTGCTGACCCTGGGGACAATTCACTGCTTTATGTCCCGTCCGTCCACACGTGAAACAAGCACCGCTGATCTGCCTGCACTCGCCGAAGTGTCGGTTATTACACCTCCGGCAAAATGGGGGTCGGTTTCGGCCACCATCACTTTGTCTCTGGCCTCGAGCACCTCCATAAAACCTACCTCCACGTCCTTGTCCAGAGGTACTGAAACCACCACTAGACGAACTTGAACTTGCACCACCCCTTTTAAAGTTCTGAGTTTGGCGAGGCCCAAGCGATGTTTGACCTTTTCCTTTGTCGTCTTTCTTCTGATTGCCGTTTTTCTCTTCGTCACTATCACTTGACATATTCTCAGAGTCCTCTACCCTCAACAATATCTCATAGAACTTCTGGTAGGACTCACAGTGAGTAGTAGTTACCATAGAACGCCATCTCTTCTTAGTGCCCAAGCGAAAACGACGAAGCATTTCCGCCGGATTACCAGCGACATCAGGATAGTAACGAGACAAATCAGTGAACTTACGATAATACTCGTTAGCTGTCATCTTTCGCTGTTTCAACTCAGTAAATTCCTGTTTCTTACGGTCGATATACTCAGGGGGTACAAATCTCCTCTGAAACACATCCTTGAAAACATTCCAATCGGTCCTCTGAGCTGGAGTCAACATACGAAGTTCTTGCTCCCACCAAGCTGCAGACTCCATCTCCAGAAACCAAGAGGTTGTCTCGACCCACCTTTCCATAGGAAGGTTCCCCTGGTTATGTAACACACGAAAAGTCTTCTCTATGTGTTCCAACCAACGTTCTGCGCCTTCATGACCCTCGTTACCTTTAAACTTATCCAACTTCAGGTTATACATAGTCTCCAGAGGAGTCCTCTGGGGAGGGCGCATCACTGTTTGAAGGGCTGTAGCAATCACTTCCCCCAACTGAGTAAGATCAGGGAAACTAGGCTCATCTGAGCGACGTGGTTCCCGACGAGGCGGCATGATTCTGACAGAAGACACCAACTATTAGAATACTCACAAAGACACAGGACTGCCAAACCTAGGCTCTGATACCAAGCTGACACACCCCGACCGAGATCAGGGCGTGCTGGCCGTCACACGAAGGTGACGTAACCATGTGCGCGTGCGGAAGCTATTAAGATAGTAATATAAAAGTATGAATAATTAAAAACCTAATAGCATACATAAAACTAGTGTATGTGAGACACAATTCAGAGTAGGTCTACAACAGTCCAAAAGGAAAAGATACGATGTATTTACACCCGAAGGTGACCCTACAATGGTGAGTGTCTGTCAGAAATGCCGGGACGCCCTCTGGGATAAACCACTGAACTTGCTAGACCACTAGAACCTGGAGGGGCGCAAAAACAAAAGCGTGAGTGGGCAAAAACAAAGTTCTTTGAAAACTCTTTAGCAAAACACATTCTAACCCCTCGCCGTAAAACCTGTATACTTCCCAGAAAATGAACATATATACGTATGTATAGGTATGTCAATCATGCTCCACATATGCCATTTATGCTCACAATATGCCATTCATGCTTGAGAATATGTCACAACAGAATCTCATAATCAAATATAAATGCTCAAGCGTAATTCACATCAATCACATATAAACTGGCAGCCGGGAGTCACCTAACGTGACATGTATCGCTGCATATAGAGCTCCACGCTCAACTCAATCACTGAATCTGCACACGAGTCGGAACCACCTAACGTGGTCTGCACGACAAGCTGGGTGTAATATATATGTATGCTCTAGTGCTACGATCACGTGAAGCTGGCGATAAATCGCGGGTCACCTACAAGTCGGAACCACCTAATGTGATCTCTACGACAGGCTTGCACCTAACTTGGATCCAAGACGAGCATGCGGTGCTGGTGAACATACACGTGAAGGCTGTGCCCTGGCCCTGGACGGGAGCACTAACACCGGGGGTGCAGATTATGAGCTCTCTAACATCTCAAACTACTACTGAAATACAAACAGGAATACCACTTACCTGGCACTTACCTGTGCGTCCACAGCACCAAATACACATATATATATATATGTATGCCATTACTAATACATGCGATGATGCGCAAACAACATTCATATGATGCATGGCATAAAACAAACTCTTTTTCCATTTAATTTTCTGGGAATTAATATGTATATAGGTATGTACGGAAAACAAAAGCCCACTCACTGGTAATTAGAAGGGTCGTAGCCCCCCTGCCTTGAGTATGAACGTTCGTCCTCGGGAAACGAATCACCTATACGCAACAAAGTTACGAAAACATTAATTTAAAAGCACCTAAGCAACTTCTCGTAATAACTTCTCATACATTGCTCAAAATGGACAATTGAATATACCAATGTGATCTACACAACCTCAGGATCACACCCATATTTTTAAAATAATTTTTGGACCACGCACGCGCCCCCACGCGCCGTCCTAGGCACGGACCCACGCGCCCCCACGCGCAGCCACGTGCACTGCACACTGACGGTGTCAACAGACGCCGTCAGGAATATTCCGTTAACCTGACGGAATATTCCGTTAACCTTAACTGACGCCGTTAACTGACGCCGTCCACTGCCGTTAGGAATATTCCGTTAAACTTAACGGAATATTCCCCTTCCTTCTCCGGCCAGTCGCCGGCGCCGTCGCCGGAAAACTGGGAAAATTTCAAACCTTGTTTTCTCCTTCGTTTTTCAACCATTTTTCACGATTCAAAAGCCAAAATGAAGCTTAGGACTAGTAGAATCACGATAGACTAGTTTCAAGGCCTAAAAATTGCTAGATCATACCTGTTTTCAAGGTCAAAACTCGGCCAACTTTCGAACCTAGCCTTCCCGACGTCCAAACTCGTCCAACGAACTACTCCCAAGCTCCTAGGAACCTCACAAACACCACTACAAGCTTAGAATTTCCCAAAACAAGCTAGATTAATTGTGCATGAACAGTGTTCAAATCGGCCAAAGCGATATCGACGTGAAAACGTCAAAGTTCTTACCTGGAAATGGCACCACTGGACTCCTCTCAGCCTCACGAGCACGATGGTGGTCTTGGTTTCTCGATTGGTGGAGATTTGAGTATATGTGTGTGTTGTCTGTGTGTTTGTAGAAGGAGAAGAAGAAATGGGCTCGGGGGAGAGAGAGAGAGAGAGAGAGACAGAGTGAGACAAAGAGTGAGGGAATGAGGGAGGGAATCCCGGGAGAAAAGAGAGTGTATGAGTGTGTGTGGTCCCACCACACCACACAACACACATTAACGGGATAAAACGAATTAGGGGTATAATCGTAATTTCACACGTACGTTAAAATAATCCCGGGACGGGATGTTACACTGTTCACTGAAGGCTATTCAATAGTGAGTTGCCCTAGGGGCGTTTGCAACGCTGGAGTTGCTCACAATAGCAACAAAAAGCAGCAGTGCAACACCGATAGTCTTTGATCTATCATCTTCCGTCGTCATCAACTCCGAAATCGAAGACAGCCCATCACCACCACCGCCTCAGCCGAAACCTTAATTGGCTAGCCTACCAACATGGAGTTTATGAGGATGCAGATGGTAGGTATTCTTTGAAAAATGATGAATCTTTTGGGGAAAGACAAGAAAGGGTTGGGGGTTTTGGCGAAGCGGAGAGAGTTTTTGGAATGAAGAATGAAGGTTGGGAGTTCAAAGAACACAACTACATTTTGGCTCCCAGAACATATTGAGGAGAGCTTAGAGAGAGACACGGTGGCCGATTCAGGGAAGGAAGAAGATGAGCTCAAACTTTTTGTTTGTTTTTAATTTTTGTACAAATATTTGGTAAGACGCAAGAGTAGCACTTTTGTTTTATTTTAAATAATTTTTTGACTTGTGGGCCCCACAGGTAGCCACATCAACACACTAGCATAGTAAATACGGAAAGGTAACGGAAGAACCAAATGGATGTGCGACCCTTATTTTTTAGGGACCAAATTGATCCATTTTCAATTTCATGGATAATTTTGATTATTAAAATGTTCAATTTCAGGGATCAAAGGTTATAAAAACATGTGTAATCAATTATAGGTACTGTTTTAAACATCTCTGTCTAGCGCCGCATAGGCCTCACCTAGGCTAGGGGGTTTGTTACTGTCTTGATTGATCTTTAGGCGTTTGAAAATTAAGAAATAGCGTCTATACTTGCTTAGACGCATGCGCTACCCCGTCTAGGTCACGGCTCTCACTTAGATAGAACATAGATAACTTTTATTTTGCATTTTAATTTTTTTTTTTCACTGAATTGTGAGAGACTTGTTAAATATTTGGATGAACACTCATTATATGCTTGTTCCCATGTTTTCAATTTTTTCTAATACTTTGTAATTTGCATGTCATTCTACTTAGCAATTTACGTATCCCAATACAATTGTGTATTTTTTTTTAAGTATAAATAGACACTTATTTATAGGATATATTAAATTTACTTAAATTCATCTAGACCTCATCTAGCCACCTAGGCGCTAGACCCTAACCTGAAGCACGACTAACGTCCTTTAAAACCTTGATTATAAACATATTCTTCTATTGCCAATTAATTTTAAGTTAAAAATCACATTATAATACTGTGTAAGAATAAACGATATATGTGACATCCCACATCGCCCAGGGGAGTGATCCTTATATGTATATTCCAATTCCTACCTAGCACGAGGCCTTTTGGGAGCTCACTGGCTTCGGGTTCTATCGAAACTCCGAAGTTAAGCGAGAAGGGGGCTAGAGCAATCCCATGATGGGTGACCCACTGGGAAGTTGCTCGTGAGTTCCCAAAAACAAAACCGTGAGGGCGTGGTCAGGGCCCAAAGCGGATAATATCGTGCTACGGTAGTGGAGCGGGTCCGAGAAGTGATCCGCCCCGGACCGGAATGTGACAATATATGTGTTGAATCTAACCACCACATGCCGTTACAACACATAATATATGTTATCGACATTTCGAAATAATGTAACAAGTGAGGAAGTTTGGTGATTGTATGAATTCCATCAACATGAAAACAATATATGTAACATCCCATATACTCATTACACATAAGTAGTAATCAGCTCAAATTCGAATTTTCAACAACGACATGTAGTGTTTGTTCCAAATCCTAATGACAACTTAACACTAATTTGACTTCTCAAGCACTATCAACTTCTTTTTTTTTAATCTGAGCAAGTGGTTTGCTACACCTCAATCAAAGAGGCGGGAATGCTTTATTAACTCGAGAGCTAGGAGCGTGCTTAATGTGATCTCAACCCGAGATGGTAATGAATTTATAGTCTCTTTGACCTAAATCTCTATACAACCAATCATTTTAATGTCATGCTTAATTACAAGCCCATGCTATAAACTTAAGACTATGGTTTTTTCATTTTCAACCAAACTTATTTTCAGTCATTCGCTAAATGAAAATTTGCGAAAACTAACTACTCTTTAGTCTATTTATACTTTTTCTCTCAAATGTGTTAAAAAAGATGTTATAAGTTCGAATCTTTTGGTCCTATTTTTTTTTAATTAAAAAAAGTTCGAGTCAATAAATTAAAATAAAATCCTATTTACTATTACAGAGTAACCTAACCATTCATTATTTGTGTTACCATGACATATTTATTAATTTCAATTCAATTATGTTAAATTGTTAATATATCTCAAGTTCTAAGTCAAATAATACTTTTATGTGAAACTTTCTTAATGAATAATGTGACCATTTAGTAATACAGTTTAGTGATATTTCTTTTCACTTATAAGTGAGAGATCTTAGGTTCGATTTTCACCAAAGGCGAATTTAAATCACATTATTATTAGTCCATTGTGTGGCCTAACCCACTCGCTCAGCTCCTTAGTGTAGATAATATTGTTTATTCAAAAAAACAAAAAAAGCAAAACTGCCTTAGGTCGCTGGTTCGAATCTAGTAGGTTGGATAAGTTTCGGTACATATAACTTTTTTTGCATGTAGTCAAGTATTCTAGTGGATTGGATTTTAGTTTTTTACTTATGCGTCCTGGATTTGAAACCCCCCATTTTCCTAAATTATTATAATAGTTTCGAACTTTTCTCCCTTCCTCTAATAATACTAAAATTTTAAATAGAATAAAAAAAAATGTGAAACCTAATTATATTCCAAGTTGGACTAGCCCATTTCACAATTTTATATAAAAGCCACCGAAGGTGTATTAAGCAAGCATGGAATTGTGTGAGGCAAGAGCAAAAAGTCTAAACTTTAAGAGTGCATTGCACTTAAAAAATGTCACAGCAAAATTTAATTTCTTCTGCAACAACTCTGCACCTAAGATTTTGTTACAAGTGAGATCAAAGGGGATTCGAAATCCGAACTTGTGAATAGAGGCAAATACCATCTACTCTTAGAAATCGATACTTTCATCGTAAGGGTCAGATTTAATCGAACTTAACCCTATTATCCAGGTCATTTTATCGTATTTAGTTATAGAATCACTAATAAAAATTAAAGGGGATTCGAACTCCGATCTTGTGTATAGAGACAAATACTATCTGCTATTTGAGTTCGGCACCCTCATTGTAAGAGTCAGATTTAATCGAACTTAACTACGCTATTCAACCATTTTATCGTATTCAATTATAGTATCACTAATAATAAATATTTTTCTCAATGGGATGTAAATCCTTTGCCACATCGGATCCGATTAGTGAAAACATTTATAGACAAAATGAAAAATAGTTTGGTGGTGTGGCACGCAAACTTACATTATTGGGGCTAAACAGGATTCTAATCTAAACTTGGTTTTTTGACCTGCCAACCCCTAACCTCCATATAAACATAGGGGCACTTTCGTCATTCTATTCATCCAGGCATTCTCGTAGTTTTGTTGTAAAATCATGGGCAATCTTTCAACTCCACATCTATAAATATAGAGAACCCAACCCCTCCTTCCATTCCTCTATTCCATTTGTTTCCTCTCCCCTCCTCTCTGTCTCTTCTCTCTCTCTCTTCTTTGCGACGATCTGTCTCCAGATTCCGGCCGCTTTTCGTACGGCCTCTCCTCTCCAATCCAGATCTTTTCTTCTTTTTCTTCCTTTTAATTTATAATTTATATTTATTTATTTGGTGGGTCCTGAATTTTTCCTAATTGCCTCTTTTATCCCAGAGTCGGTTTCCTTTTTACTGTGAAGTTACCGTTTACCCCCTTGATCCTGACGTTTTGGTTTTTACTCGCCTAACATTTTTATTTTCAATCGCATTTATTATCCTTTCTTTTTTTTTCTTCCTTGGATTTGTGGTGCGCGTTTTTCATGAACTGCTGCTGCGCACGTGGCATGCACCCGGATTGCCATCATCATGAACACCAAAACGATGCGTTTGCCACCTCGTCGGATTTCGACGACCAATGCGTCAAATAATACCAACAACAACAACAAGCGCAAGGAGAAGGAGAGTGGCTTCGACGCGCTCCAGAAGACCAAGAATCTCAAGCCGGCCCCACCGCCCCAAGCCAAGCCGTCCCAGCCGGCCCCACCGACCGGACGGCTCCTGGCTGGCTATCTGGCGCACGAGTTCCTAACCAAAGGCACCCTCCTCGGGCAGCCGTGGGACCCGTCCAGAGCCGAGCCGGCTCCTTCGGGCGTCAGCGGCAGCAGCAAGATCGAAGCCGAGCCGAAGTTGGAGAACTTGGAGAGATACGTGGAAGTCGCTGATTTGCTGAAGACGGAAGGGGCCCACTTGGCTGGCATTGTGAACCCAACTCAGCTCGCTCGGATATTACAGTTGTGAGGGAAAGGAGAGAGCTTTGTGGGGGCACGCGTCGACTGCAAGGTTAAAATATCCATCTGGCATTTTTGGCTCCAATATGGAAAATAGGATTTTTGTAGGGGGCAAAATGCAAAAAGAAAATTGTTATGTAGTTGCAGGGGCTTTTAGGTAGGCATTACCTTCTGAATGGTGCATGTGTCTCTCTTGTCATCCAAATGTATGATAAAATTTCTGATCAATTTCACAAAAGAAATGGGAAATTTTATGAGAATTTAATGTGTTGACTTTTCAAGCAATGCAATTAATGATGCCGAAAAATGTCAAGAGACTCTTGCTGACTTTTTTTAAATTTTTTATCACTTCATAGTTTAACGCTCATTTCGTGCCAACATTTTTTAATAAAAAAATGAGATGATAGAGAATTTAGATCTGGTTTAGTACTGAGGTGATTCTGAAAAAAACTAGTATAAAAAAAAGCTGGGAGCTGTTTTTGTGTTTGGTAAACATTCAGCTTCAGTTTTTTTTCACATTTTTGGGTGAAAAAAAGCCAAAAACAAGAAGCTACAAAACCTAGTTTTGAAAAACTAGCTTTTTTTCATATCCGTTTTACATAAAAGTTTACCAAACATTATAATACTGCTTCTTTTTTTCAAAAGCACTTTTACAAAAAAATTTATCAAACACTCTGCTGCTTTATTTTACAGTCGCTTATTCTCACAGCACAGCAAAAGTAGTTTTTTTTCAAAGCACAGCAATACCAAACCAACCCTTAGAAGGGTCTCCTTAACATTTTCTCGTTGATGTACGTATGCATAATTTTGTAGTCTAAAGTTAGGATGATCTTAATTTTCTCCCTACCATCGTATCATTATTACATTATGGAAAATGGTTTACACATTCATTTTTTTTATCCCTTGCTCTTCTCTTGTTTCTAGCCACAAAAAATCGAATTAAGTCAACGGGTGAAATTAAGGTGAATTAAGGAACATAAACAAGCTAAGGAGTGCCGAGAAAAAAGAATAGCATGAAATCATTTTCGTAACTTTTATATTTAAACAAAAAGAATTGTTATTGGCTATTCAAAACTCTAATTGTGCACAATATAAAAACCCTTTTTAACTTTCAAAGGCCTACATCGTCATAATACTTGAGGTTTGGTCTTGCATACAGGAGGAGCAACCTAAGGATCAAGGCGGTCCTGAGCCCTTTCTCCTCTCTAAATTTCGCCCTTTTAAGGCTCCTACTCGTCCTCTCCAAATTTCGCCCTTTTGAGGCTTCTCCTCGTCTAAATTTTTGTTGATTTGACATCTCAAATAGTTATACACAAAAGTCATCTTTGCGATATTTATAAATATAGAAATTTACCTTAACAATAACAAAATCCAAGATTAGAGACCCCGCACCTAAAACAACATTTGCATCCAAACGCTTGGAAGTAAATTAATCGGCCACCATATATTAATCCATCAAACAATAGTTCAACAACAATATTAGCCGCCCATGTTGCATGTACTTTAGATTAAAATATAAACCGATAATACAAGGAATGAAAGAGTAATGCTAAACTTACCACATATTTGTACCATCTTTATAAGAAAGGTCGAACCACCAACACACGTGGGTTTTATTTCTATTAAAAAGATTATATAAATATGTGGTATGAGTAACATTTTTGTTAATGGAAAATGATTTTCTCATACTTGATTTCTGCTCCTACACACACCCGTTTGTTTCTAACGGTTAGATTAAATAAATTAAAAGAGAACCAGGGATATAAATAAACCAGAGTTCGTAGAAGAAACACAATAGTGCGAGAATCACTTACCTGCGTCAATTTATTTGTAGTTGTTTTATACTCGCTGTTATCGTTCTTTTGTTCTTCTTGTCTTACATATGAAAAGATTCTAACGTATTATATACTACTTATGTAATTGGTGTATGGATGAGATAGCTACATACGTATATTTAACATGCTGTAGTTGGTATAATTATTGTAATTATTATTCTGAGGAATGTTATTAGCATTCTAAAAATCTTATTTGACATTCCAAACTTTCTATAATTAGAAAGAAAAATACACTTATGAGGAATGTAGAATGAAATTTTTAGAATATTAATAACAATTCCCATTATTATATATACAATATTTAGGTTTTTGTAGGTTTTGTATCAAGTTTTTAACTTATTTTTGCATAGTCCAGCAAGAAATAAGATTTTGAACTCTTTTCTTAAGGGTAGTGATATCGACACATTCATTTGTATTTCTCACAAATCTATCTCAATTTTCGATCATCAGCTCGAATGAATTGGAGAAGATCAATGATAAAAAATTAACAAGAGTATGTGAGAGATAAAAATAAGTATGTGAATAGTGCTATCATTCCCAAACTATCTCCTTATGTATAAGCAGACATGAAATAAGACATATGGTCTAATATATTAGGGCATGTTTAGTGGGCTGGTTGTGATAGGTTGTGAGAAATTAAAATAGACTTGAGTCCAATTCTTTATTTATTGTGTCAAAATGTGAGATAAATAGAACTTGACATGATGAGTTATGAATTCATAATAAAGTAAGTTATCTAACATATCCTTATACATGGATTACCAATCATGTCTTACATGATCCTACCAATTTAACCGGATCTCTAAGGCTCAATTTCATCTAGCTCACCAAACGAGCTCTTAGTGGATTGAGTGTTAGATTTTTACCCATGCACTCTGGTTTCAAAACTCCTCACTCTACTAAATTATCATAATAGTCTTGAACTCTCACATCTTCCTCAATAATAATAAATAAATAAATAAATAAACAAAATATGAACAAAATATTATGTATCAATTTGGGAACATCCTTTTTTTTTTTTTTTTTTTTTTGGATAACTAGGAACTTCATTCTAGGGCTAAGAAGCCAAATAGGTACACGAAAGCCTGTTGAGAGGCAAACACCAAGAAAGATAGACCAAGACGAAAGTGAAAGGGGATACATCCAAATGACGCTTCAACCAAGTGAAAGTGTCATCTTAAACACCGCCACAACAAAATTAATGCGGACACGGAATGCCATCTTTACACCACCAAATATTCCCCCATCATGTCAATTTGTGATGTCTTCATCTCTTGTTTTGTCATTATTTGAGAGTAAAAAATATCTTTACAATATAAGTCGCTTCTTTAGGATTTGGATTCCATCTGGATTCAGAATTCTAGGGATTCTCACATCTTAACTATTTATCGTACATTGTGCGGTCAGAAATCATTTGATTTTTTATAATTAAAATTAAACACAAATAGTACTTAACAAAAACTGGTCGCACGATGTACGATGAACGGTTAGGATGTGGGAATCCCTAAGATCCCTACAAAGTGGATGCGGAGAAGATCCTCTTCCTCATTATAAGGCCTCGGTTTTTTTTTAGTCAATTCTGAAAAAAAATAATAATTGATTCACTTTAGATGGTAGGTAGTCAATTTTTATTTATTTTTGGTATATTAGATGTTAGATTAGCTGTCAACGGGGTTCAAACTCATACCGTCACGTAAGAGCTCAACTCTTTTCCATCACTATGATAAAGGGTCACTTGCGAGAGGTAGTCTTGATCATCTTCTCTTGAGGTCTATATTGTCCCGCAGAATCGCTCACAACCTAGACCCAATTGAATAAACCTTCTACGTATTCACTTCCCCTAAAAATATTGAGGAATCCTCCCAACATCAATTTGACTTCGGGCAAATTCGTCAACACATCCCCCGTCAAATTTTCAAAAGATAATAAGCGTAGCACCACGGAAAGATGTTTTTCTAATGTGCTTAATCCTTAGCTTGCCATGAATCCTAATATGAAACAAAATATGGGAAAAAAACATCCTCAAAACTTTAGAAATTTGATAAAACGTAATGTTGGAAATTGACTTAAAAAACTTATATGTCACGGCTTAGCGTTAAGGATTGCTCGTGATACCATTCTCTTTGAAGTGATAAGTCATGGACCAGATTAGGTAGCAGAGGTCAAATCTGCAATGCTTGAAATTTTTTACTAAATTTGCATCCTTCAATTAGATCAATTCATTTCGTCCTCTGGTACGCACAAAATGGCTCAACTTTCTCTAGAAGTCTAGCTTCCTCACTTGCTCTAAAATTTTCTTTCACGTCATCATGGGAAAATAACTCATGCCAAGTCGCCAACTAAGAAGTTCTTCCTCACTTGAAAGTTTGGAGGAGCACTGTTTGTACCATATGTGATCAATCATGAAACTACCAAGGCTTTGCTACTTGCTAAGGGCAAGTCTACTGAAGCACACATGCCGAATCCCTCACTAAACACTTAGGGTGCGTTTGTTGCACAGGAATATCTTGGAGTGAACTAGCTTCAGGGACTAAGCTGGACTGGCTTAAACTAGACTAAGCTGGATTGATTCAGTGAAGTATTTGGTGCAGTGTTAGACTAAAAAGCAGAATAATTAAAAAAAAAAAAAAAAAAGGAAAAAACAACTGGTGATATGTAAAAAAATATCCATGTTATTTGCTTCAACTTCAATTTCAACCAACATCAAAATTTCCAGTTCCCAAATTCTACCAACTTCAATTTCAACTAAAATTTCCAATTCCCAAATTCTACCAAAATTTCAATCAATTTCAACCAACCTACAATCAAATTCTAAATTGCATATTACCCAGAGGAAGAATTGGCAAATTAACTCATAATCTACCCCAAAAATTCATGTTCTCAATTAAAAACCAAAGATTTACAACCTCAATTTCTCAAAAGCCACACATTGGCAATATATTTCCCACGAAGGGTAAGCAAATCAGGCCTCCATTTGCATCATTAAGGCTTCCATTTGCGAATCAAACCTCCAGCCGCGAGCCTCCATTTTCAATTGCGGATCTCAGTCAACCAAACCTCTCTTCTTCGATGACCCACCCCCATCCCCTCCTCCAATCGACGTGAATGGCCATGCCGCCGGTGGTGGAGAGCTCAGACTCAGCCTTGTGCCTATCGTCGTCGTTCTCATCTTTTATGTAGGTCAAACTAAGCCCAAAGAAGCGCGGAGTCGAGAATTTGTACATCTCGTCGACGATCATCGCTGTCGGTGGGCTGGTCCTGCGAGTTTGGTCGAGCAAACCAGGACAAACACGCGAGGAGGACGGCTGGACGAGGACGCGAGGAGGAAGGGACGCGAACGGTCTTAGCAGTCCCCTGCTAATTGGGGGGTCTCCGTAAGCCCTTCTAACGAAGGACTTAGTCGAAGCATGTCCAGTCTAATCCCATTAAACCTAATCCTTGTGTAAACCAAACATGAAACTACACTAGCAATTAGTCTAGTCTAGTCCCTCCTAATCCGGTCAAACAAACACACCCTTAGGGGGCGTTTGTTTGCCCTCACTAACTGGGACTGGACTGGACTGGACTAGCTATTAGTCCAATACTGTGTTTGTTCCATGCTGGGACTAACATTAATGAGACTAAAGGGGACTAGCATGGACAAAACCCTTCACTAAGAGGTCTTAGTGAGACCCCTCAATAACCATGGGACTAGCTAAGACTATCCTCTATTTCTCGTCCTTGTCATGCTCAACGACCACTCCCGACAGACTCCTCGTCATCTCCGGTCACCTAGATCAATCATTAACTTCCCGACTCTCTTTCACATCCATTTCACAACCAACTTTCATATAAAATATACCAAATTGAAGCTGAGAGTGACAAGATTACGATTTTACTTGAATCGAGACCAAAATGTGGTCGAATGTGGCCGAAAAACGGCCTGGAAGTCTTGGCATGTTTGGGCTTCTTCAAATCCATGACAAATTCGAGCATGCAAAGCTAAGATCTCGGTCCAAGGATGGTGATGAATTTTTTGGCGGTGCTAACTTCATCCAATTTAATGAGGGTTGGCCAAAAAACACATCGGGAAACCTGCAACTCGTCGGGAAAATTGGAGCCGTGAGGTTCCGTTCGAACAACGCATAGCTAGAGAGGGAGGGATGACAGAGAAATAGAGACTGGAATCAATAAGGAGTTTGACCAGGAATGAGAAAGAGACATGAATTGAGAGGTCTGAGAGGAAAAAAAGAGGGAGAGGGTGGGACGATGAGAGAAGAGGAAAAGAATGGGACGGAAATGGTAGGAAAAGATGGAGAAAAAGATAAGATCATAATAAAATATTAATAATTTATATATTAAATAAAATAATATTAGAATTTGTTATTATCCAGCTTCTTAGTCCAATACTGCACCAAACGCTTCACTAAGTTAGTCCAGTTTAGTCTAGTTTAAGCCAGTCCAGCTTAGTCCTTTAAGCTAATCCAGTCCGAGATAGTCCGGCGCAACAAACGCCCCCTTAAGCTCCGAGCCAACCATTATCAAGTGACTGGATAATCCCTGCGAAAAGTTGATTGAATTTTGCACATAACAAGATCATGACTTCTATACGTTAAAAATGATCTCAAGTCGTTGTTTAACAAACAAAAAGAGTCGTTTTCGTTTTAGTCCTATTTAACAACTGATGACCATTTAGTACTATATTCATCTTTACTTGTAAAAGAGAGGTCTAACCATAATATTACTAACTCATTGTAAGACTTAACTCACTTTTTCACTCTTTAAGTAGATAAATATCAGCTTGTTAAAAAAAAAAAAAAAAAAAAAAAAAACAACCGAGGTGTCGTCTGGACAGGAGAAAGTGGCTATAAGAAAACGAGGGAAAAGGAAAAAAGCGGTTTTCCTTGACAGTTGAGTTGGGTGAGGCATTTCCACAAACACTTGGGCTGCTCGCTGAAAACCGCCAACAAAATGCTGCGCATTCAAACTTGTCTCCCGTCGATACTACATATTTCCCCTCTGCACCGCACCCGCACTCTAAACTCTCTTCCTTGCTACGCTATTTCGAGAAAACCCGATTCGGAGTCCCGCCTCAAAGCTCGCTCCAATCACAAACCGAAATCTCAGCGCCCAAATACCGAAACTTCTGAAGACGAGGGTGACGAGCCAGGCGAGACGTTTCCAGCGACGATTCCGAGAAAGTCCCGGCGCGGGCGCAGAAGCGAAGCGGCGGCGGTCGAAGATTACGTGCGTGAGTCACTCGATCGGACGTTTGCGTCGATCAGAGAGCAGAACCCAGAAATTGTTGAGAAGAAAGATGGAGTAATGAAGAGGAAAGTGGACGATGATGGGGAGGATGATGAGGATGAGGGTTTTGGAAGTGAGAAGAGCATGGTGGTTGAGGAGGAGAGCAAGGATTGGCCGTTGGATGCCGATGTGGGGTGGGGGATTCGGGCTTCGGAGTACTTCGAGAACCACCCGATTCGAAACGTAGTGGGTGAAAATGGGGTTGAGATTGATTGGGAAGGCGAGGTTGAAGACAATTGGGTGAAGGAGATCAATTGCTTGGAGTGGGAGAGCTTTGCCTTTCACCCTAGTCCTCTTCTCGTTCTTGTTTTTGAGAGGTACAACAGAGCAAGCGAGAATTGGAAGGCGTTGAAGGAGCTCGAAAAGGCGGTCAAGGTCTATTGGAATGCCAAAGATCGATTGCCTCCTAGGGTATGCGTGTTATCGAACTCGTTAATTTCCCATGTTGCAATGATTTAACTGATGAATGTTGTTAAATTTAGTAACTTTACCTCCAGTTTGTGTTTTTGTATGGATGAATGCTGTTAAAGATGGTAACTTTACCTTCAATTTGTGTTTTTGCATTCGACAGTCAGTTAAGATAGACATCAACATTGAGAGAGATTTGGCTTATGCTCTTAAAGTTAGAGACTGTCCTCAGATTTTGTTTGTACGAGGAAACAGGATCTTGTACAGAGAGAAAGGTTGGAAACGGATTCGTGGGTTTCAATCAGTTTTTGTTAGTTGTTTGCGAATTACTATCTTTTCTTGGTGCTAAGTTTGATTTTGTTTTTGCAGATATTCGGACTGCAGAAGAATTGGTTCCGATGATTGCGCATTTCTACTACAATGCAAAGAGGCCATCCTGGATTGATGTGAATGAGTTATCTTCGCCTTACTAATGGCATTCTGGTACCTAAAATTTGCACCGACTAATATTTGTTTTTTCTTGTGTTTATACTTGATTACGAGCTCAGCCTTGGTGACTTTATTATCGGTCATAATGATTTTTGGCCTCATGCATCAGATTATGCGCTGGTGAGATCATTGGTTTACTTAGAAGTTTGAAGCATGGAGCACGATCAAAAGTAGGTTGCATTTGCAGGTAAAAGCTGTTGATCCCTTGGATATTGCTCTTGAATGACTGTTAATTAGGTAACAAATTATCGTTATGTATGTTTGATATCTTTCTTTATCTACACTGATATAATAAATTTCATGTTTCTGTCATTCCGAGCGTAATTGATATCACTCCTATAGTGTCAATGGTTATGCGAGATGCTAAATTCACACAATAAAAAGGACTAGGTACAGTGATGGAACCCATTGGCTGTAATTTTGTTGCATTATTGACTCATAAACTTCTTGACCAATTTTAGAATCTAATATCATATACATGAAAACAATTATTCACGGATTGTAAAATTCACACGAGGCAAGACATTGAAGGCACTCTATCAATAGGCGTAGAATTAGTGATGGATAAGATACAAAAAAATTATAGTAGAAAAGCTACATTTTCATCAAGGAATGGAAAAGCTTCATACTACAACATGTTGATTCCTCCTTGCCCTCCTCCTGGCAGGTGCAGGTCCCTATATAATTTCTTACCATTCTCTTCTATTATCGTACGGTAGTTGATATATACATGTGGATGCACAATGGGACTCATATTATCATACGATAGTTGATATATGCGTGTGAATGTGCAGCGGGATATCCTTAAACACTTTCTTTGTGTCACATTTCTTTTATAATATTGAAGCACATTTTATTCACGTTTTAGCTCATATGACTCTCATGTGTGAAAGTTGAAACTAATTATGCTACATGCGTGCTTTGTTTCCGTTACGGCAGTTCACAACGGAGTATGCGAAGAATCAGGTGAGCGTCTTATGTGTGTGTAGCATCATAGGACTCTATACTAAGTTACTAACGAGGAAAACTGCAATGGCGTTTGCTGGTGCGTCTGGTTACCGTGGAAATGATAAAAGATTAAGTATGCATGGGAAGTGTATAAGATGCAGCAAACGCAATAAGATCATTCCCCTTTATGTAACTCTTGCAATGGCTTTTGCATTATTGTAATCCAACCACAACTGAAACTTATATAGTATCGATAAATGTTTGTTCATTTGGTCTAGTGACATCTAATTTATACTATTGCAGTAGTTCTAGGCCTCGTTTGTGAGCCCGCCAATGCAACATTGGACTTTTGAGTATTGATCGACAAGGTTGGTTGAATTCCAGAGTCTTGGTAAGAGCATCTTCAATAGAAATGTCAAAAATATATTCAAATATTTCATTTGAAGGTTGATGTGGCAATGTGAGACTTTTTTTTCCTCCAACCCATGTCTTTTTTGTGTGTTATAAACGACAGTTATAGGACCTATTTTTGAAAATAAATCAATTAAAATAAATTTTCAAGATCTATAATTGGCGCATTAATAGGATTTAAACAATAAAATAACTAAAAAAATCAAATTGGTAGCAGCTAAAGTAAATGTCAACTTTGGCAACAGAAAATTCATTCGTCAATTCATATCAATGGGAACTACTTTCTACGTTCAAACGGCAAATCCCTCATTGGCTTGTGTATGCGAGTCTTGTGATGGTAGTTTTATCTTGAGACTAGCCTTCATGTACGTGCTCACAAGCGTGCAGAAGACATTTTTTGAATTACGGCGTGCTACGCGTAATTTACACATTTTAAATGTATTTATATGCGGAGATTTACAAAAGGAAAGTCAAATATTTGAAGTAAATGAATAATTTTAGATTATGCTAGAAGAAACCCCTCATAAACCAATTAAAGTAGCTAAATTCACATAATAAAATCGGTTTCTATAAAATTTACATTAAGAATATAGAAAATAATATTTAATAAACAATTGATTGAATCACATTATTACTAGTCCATTGTGAGGCTAAGCCCACTCCCCTCCTCCTTAGGGTAGATAATATCGTTTGTTAAAAAAAAAACAATCATTTGACAACTAATTTAATCACATTATTATCCGCGTGCAAAAGATATTTCTTATAATCAGCATTACATACATCTTAAATGTTTTGAATATGTTTAAAAATAGAGAAAATAATATTTAATAAACAACTGATTGAATCACATTATTGCTAGCCCATTGTGGGGCTAAGCCCACCCCCTCCTCCTTAGTGTAGATCATATCGTTTGTTAAAAAACAACAATAATTTGACAACTTATTTAATCACATTATTATCCGCATGTGAAATATTTTTTTTTTACAACCGGTATTACACGTTTCTTACGATGTTTTGAAAGTGTTTAAAAATAGAGAAATTGAATCACATTATTGCTAGCCTATTGTGAGACACTAATTATAAAAAATAAAAAAGCACAAAAAAATTAATTATTAAAAAAAATACTGCTAAAATGATGAAGATGCACTTACCTTATTTGATGCATTATTTTGGGATACTTTTAAAGATTTTTGTCTTGGAAGCATTTTTGTTGAAACTTGATGACACCAAAATAACTATTCACCTTTTGTATTCTCTTTATATAAAAAAGATTTGGGACAATCATCTATTACACATGAACGGTTTTCTTTATTAAAATACAAATTTTTATTTTTAATACAACTATATATATTTACATTAAGGGTGAAAAGATTTGTGTTAGTTAATTTACAAATTGACATGCATTAATTTTCTTGTTTAGATTCATAAACATAGAAATTTAGAAATTTCGTGTGGAAAAAAAACTTGGAATTTTGTGACCTTTAATTTCCAAGTTTAAATTTCATGTAAATATGTATTATTTCCTAATTTATACGATTGAGAGTTTAAAAATAACAAATTATGTATTCAATTCCATTATTCTTTTATATTAACCAAATAGGAAAATTCACAAATTCTAAAAAATAAAATCCCGTCATTTTAAAATTCTTTAGTAATCTTAAATTTCTTCATCCAAATGTAATGTTAATTTACAAAATTTAATCTACATATTTAATATCTCTAAGATTAACCTATAAAAAAATACGAAGAAGAAAAATAAAAATACCTAAAAACGGGTCAAAAGTTTTTTTTTTTTTTTTTTAATTGAAAAAATAGAAGAAAAAAAATGCACCATGATCCCTTTCGCGTTCTCAATTCTCAGACCTAATCGCATCTGCGTCCGGCAAACGCTTTCTCTCTCTCTCTCTCTCTCTCTCTACACGTTGTTTGGATTTTGGGTTTGAGAGTTTGCAACAATGGTGAGAGGATTACTGAAGCAGCTGACCTTCCGCTCTCTCTCCGTCGCCGGAAAATGGCAGCAGCAACAGCTCCGCCGCCTTAACATCCACGAATATCAGGTATCTCTCTCACACTCTCTCTCTCTTTGCATATTTCACTCGCACTTACAATGACAACCAAACTCTCATATCTAGCAGTCGCCGATCTGTTTCAGTTTTAATCCCCTATAAACACTGGAAAATTAAAAAAGACACTATTTTTTTCCCCATTTTGCGATAATATTTATTTGTTTAAATATATATATATATATATATATATATATATATATTTGTTTAATTTCGATAGTTCATATAATTTTGCAAAGCTAACAGTACTGATCAGTGAAAAAAATAGAACTTTAAAGTGTGCTATATTTTATATGATGTATGTATAAATGCCAAATGTTCGTTGTTCATATCCATGAAGTGTTTGGGTTGGATTGTATTTGTGTGAGAATGTTGTTTGAAGTTTGATGATGAATGCCATTCGTTTTTGGTTGAGACCAGGGGGCTGAATTGATGAGCAAATACGGGGTCAATGTCCCGAAAGGTGTCGCGGCTGGTTCCGTCGATGAAGTCAAAAAGGCAATTCAGGATGTATTCCCCAAGGAAAGTGAGGTAATCAATGGAGATCATTGTCTTTTCATATTCAAATATATGAATCCCCAGCTTGCAATTGGTAAATAAAACAGTGAAAGTTCGAAATTTGTTTCTTGTTGTATCTTATTTTCTAAGAAAATTACCATAGTGGCCTAAAAGGAGAAATGCTAACTTGAGTTTTTGTGCAGTTGGTGGTTAAAAGCCAAGTCTTGGCTGGTGGAAGAGGCTTGGGAACGTTTAAAAATGGTCTCAAGGGCGGTGTTCACATTGTCCGGACTAACCAAGCTGAAGATATCGCTGGTATTGAAAACCATCATTGCTAAATATGATTGGATTTTCCTGGCTTTATCTTTTTCTTTTCCTTCAAGATTTGGTTTCACATTCATTAACCATTGATTGACAATATCAGCATGGGCTTTCGTACAAATAACTAGCACTCCCTGGGTTGATGTGTTTCATTTGTTTCATTTGCACTCCTGATTGGCCCTCAAGCAATGCATGCATGTTAGGTTACAATAATTCTGTGATAGTGTTTTTGTACAATTAGTGTTCTATATGATTCAGGCAGTTGCAGCTTATTAAGATGTGGTTCTGCTTTGTCCTTTTGTGATGCTTATTTATCTCCGTTTTATACTTCTCATGCAGGCAAGATGCTTGGGCAAATTCTTGTTACCAATCAAACAGGTCCTCAGGGAAAAATTGTCAGCAAGGTTGGCATAGCAATTTGTTTCAAGTTGTCCATTCATATTAACTTGTGGCAATTATTCCTGTACAATGGTTCCCGAGCTTTCACTTTTATATTAAAACTTGGAATCTTTGTTGCTCCAAACTTTCACTTTTACTTTATGTGAAATGATGCTTGGTGCTAAGAATTCCCAAGCCTCAATACTTTTTTTGAACTCGTACATCATAACTTCATTTTTTTTACATAGGTGGTCTCTTTCCTTTGATTGTGCAGGTTTATTTGTGCCAAAAGTTGTCACTTGTCAATGAGATGTACTTTTCTATCATTCTGGATCGCAAATCGGCCGGCCCAGTATGTTTCAAACTCAGTTCTTTGTGTTTGCTGCAAATTACTGATTATGTTTTCCTATATCTTTGGTAACACAAGTTTTCATCAAGGTTGAGCTTGCTAAACTAAAGATGTTTAATATTTATTCCAATTTCCAGCTTATAATTGCCTGTGCAAAGGGTGGAACCAGCATTGAAGACCTTGCTGAGAAATTCCCCGATCAGATAATTAAGGTATTCATCCTCATTCTTAGTTTGGTGCTTTAGCACTACTCTTTCCTTTTCTATGTAGTTATTTAGCTAGTTTATCATTGATTTTTTTGGTTTTTGTTGTTGATAGGTACCTATCGATGTTTTCACCGGAATTACAGATGAAGATGCTGCAAAGGTTGTTGATGGTTTGGCTCCAAAAGGGGCTGATAGGAATAGTTCAATTGATCAAGTGAAAAAATTATATAAGCTATTCAGTGAGACTGACTGTACATTGCTGGAAGTGAGTATAAACTTCTTGGTTCTAGTAATGTTACTATTTAAGCTTCCCAGTTCCAATATTCCATTTCATGTATTTGTCTGACCCTTGATTTTGGACAGATCAATCCACTTGCAGAGACTGCTGATAACCAGTTAGTAGCTGCTGATGCCAAGTTGAACTTTGACGACAATGCTGCTTATCGTCAGAAAGAGATATTTGCTCTTCGTGATCCATCGCAGGAGGATCCCCGAGAGGTCTGTTTATGCTGTCCTTTTCAATGGATAATTATCTTTTTGTTCGACCCCATTTAAAGCTGATTATTATTATCATCTTATGCAAGTTCCATTGCCACGTATCATCCCATTTTCGTCTGTGTACAAATTTTGTTGGCATTATTCATCTTTGATTCATATGTATATGCAGTATGTGCATTTCAAATGTTATCAGAAGTTTCTCGCAATCTTTTGCCAACTTGTAGTTTCTAAGCATGATCTGGGTTGGTCACTTTCGTACATGCCCTCGTAAAATCCGGGTCAGCTTTTAATTGGAATTCCTGATCCCCACCTCTATTAGGTGTGGAGGAAGGTGGGGGCTGATTAACAGGGATAACTAAAGTTCCCATATTGTCTGATGGAATATAATATTTCATAAATCATTATGAAGCCCAAATGCCACCCATGAGTTTGTATGTAGGAGATGTTTTGTCTAGGTAGTTATAGGTGATCCCATACATGCACAACAGTGCACCCTGTGTTTACTTATTTTTGTCCCGTCTCTTTTACGTTGCAACAGGTGGCTGCTGCCAAAGCAGATTTGAATTATATTGGCTTAGATGGGGAGATTGGTTGCATGGTGAATGGTGCAGGATTAGCTATGGCTACAATGGATATCATTAAATTACATGGCGGAACTCCTGCCAATTTTCTCGATGTAGGCGGAAATGCTTCGGAAAACCAGGTAATGATGTGGTTATAGGATTTGATGAACTGCTTGTCGGACCTTTCTTTTCCCCACTGTTGTCATCAGGTCTCTTTCTAAACAGTTTTATTCTCGTATTTGGTATGAGAATCTATTTTATGTCCAACTTTGGTACGCCTTTGGGTTTTAGATGGTTTACTAGATTGTGAAGTGCTACATGCACATCGGAGTGCGATTTGATATTTGGAATATTGGATTTCATTGTTCTTTTTATGGTTAAAGAAAATGACAATGCCTTAAAGTCCTTATGAAACCCGAATTGCTTTCTGTTCTTTAATTCTAGATTATGTGAAACAGGTTGTTGAGGCATTTAAGATTTTGACTTCTGATGAGAAGGTGAAAGCGATTTTGGTCAATATCTTTGGTGGAATAATGAAATGTGATGTGATTGCAAGTGGAATTGTCAATGCTGCTAAACAGGTCAGCAATGCTGTTCTGGGGATTTATCCCCCGCAAATTAATTACCATGTTTTGGGACAGTCATTCCTGGTTGTTCCATTTTACTTTAATCTTTGTTTCACTTCAAAGTGAAAAATCAATTTGAATTACCCTGAAGAAGAGGTTGAATAAATACTGCGGGGAGATACAATTTGTCACTTCCTACGAGGGAAGGACTGGAAAATTTTCTTGTTAATTGAGCTCATAAACTGAAAAAGTTTAACAGCTTTGTGTAATTGTATGGCCTCAATCTTGTTTTGTTGAAGCATTAACATTTGTTCATCCTTGTTCAAGGTTAAACTAGAAGTGCCAGTGGTTGTTCGTCTTGAAGGTACCAATGTCGACCAAGGAAAGACGATTCTCAAGGTTCCATTTAGAAACTAAAACTATCGGTTCTAGATATGAAAAAATCAGCGAAGATAAAATGGAATGTTTACTGTCTTTTAATGGCTGTGCAGGAAAGTGGAATGGCACTAATTACAGCCGAAGATTTGGACGATGCTGCTGATAAAGCGGTTAAAGCACTGAAGAAATAGATCCTTCAGTTCTCTTCCGAGTTACATATCGATATGATTCTTACTTCTACGGCGATACTGATGTGCTCTGCTTGGTGTTTTTGTGTGAAATTACATAAAACACCACCTTTGCATAGTTTTAGCAAAAAATTGAAATTGTTTGAAGAGTTCTGAGGCTGTTTCTGTTGTCAACAAGGAGTTTTCAATGATACAGCTTTCTTCAAATTTATTCACCTATGCATCGGAGTTTGAATCCCCCTTCCTGTAGTAAAGATTAACTTTGATCAAAACAACCGCTCGATTTTTATTCTAGAGGTGCAGATATTATGCGTTGAGATTTATTTTTCGGGGCTTATATAAGCACCAAGAAAATATAATTACTAAGATGTATATTTTTGTTTCTCCAAAGATTGTGCAATCCTCTTGGAAATGCAATAAGCAGTGGATTCAATGGTGATCATTGGATTCACACCAACTGCAGATGGAAGCAAACTTCCGTCGCAAACAAACAACCCTTTTGCCTCCCAACTCTCACCATTTTCATCAACTCCTCCGTCCTCCTCAGTAGTCCCCATTCTGCAACTCCCCATCTGATGGGCAGAAGAGTAAGTTGTCCACAGCTCCTCCCTCGAGCTCGGCCCTGCAGCGGCAACAACCGTGTCCAAAAACTCCTCTAAATCCTCCTCTTCAACCCCCTTGCATTTCATCCTCTGCCCGTCGTTCCGATGGGTCCCTACTTCAACAGCTCCTGCTGCAATCAGGATCCTCAGAGTCTGCCTTAGCCCTACTTTAAGATTTTCTTTGTCCAATTGGTCTAATGTGTAGTGGATCCTCCCTTCTCGCTTAACCGTTCCTGAACCACGGTCTCTCACCATTGCAAACAGGTTAGCTGTTCTTGCATACTTATCCATCGTGTCCTTCATGTCAAGCCTTGAAGTCCATGGAAACAATGAGGAAAACGTGGCCGGCCCTAGCACAGCAGTCTCAATGATCGTGCGCACGTTCGCAGTCCCAGAAACCACTTTGTGGAGTGAAGTGATGATCCCTCCCTCATAACTTTTGCCTTTAAACTCCGGTTCGTGTTCCGGAAAGTATCCCCAAGCCAGCAGAACAGGGTGAAGGTGGAGGTTCCGGCCAATATTCCGATTCTCAAGTCCACTGGAGATCATTAAAGGAGGAGTACAGAGAGACCCACATGCTGAAATTGTCACGTTTGCCTCGATTTGCAGCTTCCTTTTTATGTTCTTGCTCAGAGATGTTGCTTGCACCCCAAGGCATTGCTTTCGTATACCTCCTTCATTGTCATTCTCAAGTATAAACTTCTCAGCTTTGCATCCTGTTAAAATCACGGCACCAAATTTCACAGCATCGACTAGCCAAGTCGAATCAGTCCCTTTCTTGTCCCCTGTCGGACAACCATAATTGCAAAAACCACAGTAGTGATCCGCGGACGAGTTCCTTGGAACTGCATCAACTTTCAGACCAAGATTTTCACACCCTTTTCGCAGAATTTGATTTGGGAAATTTTCTTTGGTGCAACTCTCCGTGACACCGATCCTCTTACACACAATATCCATGGCAGATTTGTAATCCTCGCTTGCATAAAGTGGAATCTTATGATCCACAGACCAGTCACGAAGAACATTATCTGGCGTTTTGATAGATGCAGACCAATTTACAGCAGAGCCTCCTCCAACTGTTGAACCGGCTAAAATCATTACCATCCCATCAACCGATGACATAATTCCACCTGATTCGTATAACTCATTCATCGAAGGGCCTTCTAGAGAAGAGTAATCTTTCGGCACGAAGTAGTTCCCTTTCTCAAGAACGACCACTTTTTGGCCAGATTGAGCAAGAACTGCAGCTGCAACTCCTCCGCCACAACCCGAACCAACAATGACAACATCACATTTGATCTTGTGGATGTTGTTTACTGCATCGTCCGTGAGATCGAGGCCCTTCTTCGTGAGAGATTCAACGAGGGTAGAATCGCTTTCGTAAGCGGTTTCTATGATTCCCTTTTCAAGAGGTCTCTGCTTTGGAGTTTTGATCAACTTTTCTTTCCTGTCTAATTCGTATCCAATCGTTTTCCAAGCCGGGTTTCTTGAATTCTCATCAACCTGCAAACCAACCGGCAGGAGTCAGAACGGAAACTTCAATTCCTAATGGGAGAGTGATAGATGGAGAAGGATCAATATATTTTTATAGCTTCACAACTTTTTATCAGAGTTCACTTGTATGATTTTTATTTTTTATTTTTTATTTTTTTAAGCTTTTGAGCCAAAATGGTCATTTAAGATTGACATAACTCCTTTGATCCAGATTTAAAATTGGTTGAGCTGGTATCTGAGTTTGTTTACCTTCAATCATTTTGGTTATTCCGTAAAAAATTTCCGTTACATAAGGACCAAAATGACAAAATACCCTCAATTTTTGTCTAATCATTTTGGTGCTAAATTGAGGGTATTTTTGTCATTTTAGTCATTATCTAACATAAATTTTTCATAGAATGGCCAAAATGATTGACGGTAGACAAACTTAGGGACCACTTTTAATAATTTCAAATCTTAGGGACCAAAGTAAGGAGACAATTTTAGCTAAAATGTCTTTTTATTTTTTGCCCGAGTATGATTTTGTTATAACAAAAAGAGAGATACTACTAAACTAGTACCTAGTAGAAGATCATAAACAAATTATATATTTTAATCGCTTAAATATCTAATTATTGAGAAAGACAACCTTATTTAAAATATGTTTAAGCATATACAGAAAGATAAAAAAATAAAAAGAACTTTGCATATCAGACATCAGAAAAAGAGATGCAGATACTGCAAATCCTCTCACATTATCTTTACAAGAGACGTCCGCACTTGAATTAAAAAATGGACTGCAATCCCCACTCGTTTGTCCTAACTAATTATTTGAAAGAGACTCAGATGACAATAATTGATCGATCAAGATCAACAGGATGATGCATTCCTGTTGAAAAAGTTTTTTTTTCTTTCTTTCTTTAAATTCTCCAACTCCGGATGAGTTTGAGGCCCTTTTTTTAATGGGAAGAGATTCCATCCGATCTCTCCCACCAAATTCTAAGGATCCAGACCCTTGAAATTTGATTTACCGGTTATAAACAGGAGCCCTTCTAAAGTTATAATAATTGTAACCGTTGGATCAAATTTTAAAGATTCAAATTTCCGGATCCCTAAGACTTGGTGGGAGGGATCCGAATGTGATCTCTTCCCTTTTTAAATTATTGAAAGTGTACATCAAATAAACTAAAGAAGCAGAAGTTGAGTCACGGAGGGAGTATGAAAGTATATAAGTTAACAATATTGTCCATTTTCTTTGGCTTATGTCCAAAAGCCACGAGGGACGAAACCAACAAATTAACATAGAGTAGCTAAATTATCACCTGTCAATTCCCCAAAATATCGGCAAAAGATAAAGGTTAAAACTCACATGCCCGACAAGACGTAGTGGATTGAGGATAGAAATTTACCTGTGGCCGAGCATTGACATCTCAAACTATTAACACAGGACATTGTCATTAATTTAAAATGTTTTATTAGCTAAAGTAGTATCGAAATTCACACAACTCCTTACATGAATCATTAAGATTTAAAATCAATAGAACTAGTCTCTGAGTTTGTTCACTCTCAAACATTTTGGTCATTTTATGAAAAATATCCGTTAAACAAGGATAAAACGAAAAAATTACCTTTAGTTTTTGTAAAATCATTTTGGCCCATTGTTTATTAAATTGAGTGTATTTTTGTTATTTTGGTTATAATTTAAAAAGATTTTTCACGGAATAACAAAAAATTATTGATGGTTGACATACTTATAGAGCGCTTCTATTGATTTCAAATCTTCGGTATAAGTAAATTCTTACTGCTGTTATAAATAATTAGATGTAACGCAGCATTACCCTGGAGAAGAAGGTGTAGAAGCAGAACATCTTGATCACCATGAACATCAATCTGATTGTGATGACAAGCTTTTGCCTCGACCATTTCTTGAGGACTAGTTCTCTTTTGTCCAATGACATTTCAGAGAATTTGTGAATGAATGGCCATTTCCAGTCGAAGCAACATTTCCCACAGAGCAAAAATGTTCCCAATCTCAATGACAGCATCTTCAGAAATACCCTCACTCCGCCCACCACCTCTGGTAGAGTCCTCTTCACCATCAATTCTGCTACCTGTTTTACCAAACATTGAACCAATTAATTGAGGAAAATACTTGGCTCCGAATTTCTCGCCGCAAAGAAAATTACAATTTTATGTGTGTGCATAAATACATGTCTGCCCAATTTCAATTTGACATGTGAACATAATTTTTCTTTTTGTTTTTTTGTTTTTGATAAGTTATTTGTACGTGCATTAAACTATAATTTGCAAAAACGAGAAATGACCCATTTTAATTAAAGTAGTCAAGCAATATGTTTGGAATGAGTTAATATTGCATACACATCATTCTGTAATTTACAAATAAAGATATAATGATTCCTTACATGAGTGTTTATAACAAGAAATGTTGAGGGAAACTCTGTAAGACTATTCTGGCTGTCATCTCACAGTTTAACGTCACTTTTCGTATAAATATTGTAAAATACTATATAAAAAAATATGAAAGTAGTAAAGAGTCTAAAGAAAATCACTTACGAGAGAGTTACACAATTCTCGCATAACAAATTGAATATTTCACAAAGGTGAATGCTAGCCCATCATGTGTATAATGTTTTTGGCAAATTAACTCGCAACGTATATCTAGCTTCGATTGTTAGTGCTCCTTAGGTCCCCCTGGTGATATAACTTAAGACAAATATAATTTAAAATTATATTCTTATTCTCTTGCTCTTCCTCACCCTTTCACATTCCCAATGAAACCAGAAGCATTGTAATTAAAAGCCAGATACACGTCATGGGCGAGTCACGCTAGCATTCTGCTTTCAGGAATTAAAAAAATATTAAAGCTTTCCTTTCCTATGAACTTGAAAAACAATGAAAGAGATAAGGAAGAACTGACCTCATCTGGGATGGGAGGCTGAGAGGCAGAAGCTGTGCAGGAGGAGGAGGAGGAGGAGTAATGAAGGGGTTTGTGGTCATCGGGGATGTCCTCAGGTGAGAGAGGAGGTAAAAGAGCTTCACATATGGCAGCCAATGATTGGATTTGAGCTGAAGAGAAACCATGGCTGAATTTGCTTTCCCTCTTTCCTCCTCTCAACAAAGGATGACAACTGCTCTCTCCCCCCTCCATCTCTTTCTTGTTCCTTCTCTCTCTCTCTCTCTCTCAATAATAAGATTACTTTGGTGCTGTTTTCACTGTTTTCCTCGTAGGGCGTGTCCCTGGCTTCATATTTTATATGGGGAGAGAGAGAGAGAGCGCGCATGCGACGTTTGGAAACAAACAAATAAGAATATTTTTTTTATCAAACATAAGCTTTGTTAATAGAAGAAAATGTATAAGAGATAATGTTAGAGAAATGAATTTGTAGATTAAATTTTAAAAACTAAAGAATATAAAAGTTAATGATTGGTTTATTACTTACGTATTGATAAATGTACTTATTTTTATTGACGACACATTATTTAATTTACAAATTTTATCTATAAATTGAACTTCGGTAGCATTATCACAAACTTAAATAAAAGTTGCTAGTCGGCGGTGTGGACAATAAAGTTTAAGCAAAACACATGATAGTCTACTTAGACTCTATCATATGACACAAGTCATCTGTGCCACAACCATCATGCACATTACAATTAATATTCCTAACTAGTTGATGATTTTTATTTTGTTTTTTATTTTTTTATTTTTAAGATCTATTGTGAGTTTGAGTGTTTGATTTATACGTAGTTTGTAATTTGTTATTGTTTGGATCTAAAATTACATCATCTGTCTGTGCAATCAAAGCTGTTAAGTAAGTATAGCTTTCAATCGTCAGATCGAAGAGTGAAGATCATTTTGTTATTATTGAAGGATAATATTATGATTTTTATCATAATTATCTTTTAATGATAATTAAGATGAGATATGTATCTCCAAGCTGGAAACACGGTAGTACAATTCAAGTTAATTTTGGATGTTTGGCGTGTGAAAGTGTGGGTGGGATCAGTTTGATTGACTGACAGATTTAAGTGGTATACTGCAAATTGATTATTATCCATTTAAAGTATGGTGATACTTAGTAAACAAATGAATTTGGAGTTCACTTAGACGACAGAAGGTTATTATGCATGAGTGGATAAAAATTATAAAGTGATGATGGAATAAAGAGCACCCCCGAATATCTTTAGCAGGATGCCAAGAATCTAGTTCGACAAATTGCATCAGGTTGGAACTCGTGGGCTTTGAAAGGATGGAAAAGATGGGATCAAGTTTGAACTTTTGATGGTGCATGACTGCACCTGGTCAGATTTGGTGGAAAGATGAGTGGATTGCCGTGATGCTTCGGTTTGAAATGCATGGCTAAGAGATAAACTTGCATGCTAATTATTTGCATGCCTTGGTTTCAACACATGAAGATCATCAAATACTTGGATAATGATGGACAAAATAAGGAGAAAAGGAGATAATGATGGAGATATTAAATTAGTTGGATAATTGCATGATAACTCCATGCATTTAGTTGAGTCTGATCCACGCCAAAAATCTCATGCAATATTTAAGGATCAAGTCAGCACTTCCCTATAAATACAGAGGCAATGGCAACGAGAAGAGCCCTTCAATTTAACATACAAATTGCCATGCGCAAACTCTCGCTCTACGCGAAATCTCTCAACAATCTTGAGATTTTTTATTCTCTTTTTCCGCCAACACATCTTCAGTTTGGATAAACAACACTGTGAAGACAATCGACAACACTGTGAAGACAATCGGTGACATCTTCAGTTTGGATAAACACTATTACCGTAGAATCAGCCGACTGCGGAGCACCTTTAGTTTGGATAAACAGCACTGCGTTGAGGTCGACTGGTTATCTATCCAAGTTTCAATTGAGAAAGATTTCTGAATCCTTATTGGTAGAGGTCATCTCATTAGCCTTCTCGACGAAGTGAGGTGTTACATGTTACTACATCGATATATTGAAAGTCGAATTTGATATTGAATTTCGTAGAACTAGCAGCCTTGTCTTCAGACTCTATAACCTGAATGTCGAGACATGTTCCTTCCTCGGCCGCAGTTGCGAGATCAAGAAGTCAACAGCGCGCCCAACGCACATCAACATATTTTACTCATTGGCCAAGCTTGGCTGACGAGTTGGCACGGCCCACATACAATCGAATGACGTAGTTAGCTTATTGATTACTTGACTTGCGCGCCACATATGCTTAGTAGTTTTTTGGGTCAACTGTTATGGACCAAATTTTTATTTTAAAAAAAAAGCATCAAATAGGTAGGAATATTATAGATTTTTTTAAAGAAAATAATCAAATAGTTGGGAATATTAATTGTAAACCAAATAATTAAGTTTTGGCAAAAAAAAAGAAAAAAAAAACCAAATAATTAGGTTAGTGTTGCAGTCCTAAATTTATTAGGAGTTTGATTGCATGTAAATTCTAGTAGAATGTTATGGGGTGTATAATATTTTTTAGATAGTTTTCTTAAAAGGATTCTCTATTTTTTTTTTTTTTTTTTGACCAAACGACATTGTACTATGAAGGCTCACAACGGGCTAGCATTAACTCGCATATGGCGAAAATCAAATCTAAAACCTCTTACTTACAAATGAAGAGGAAAATTACTAGACCGTGGTATTAAGGGCTAGTTTGGTATTACTATGTTTTTTTGAAAAAACTGAACAGTTGTAAAATAAAGTTGCCTAGTGTTTGGTAAACTTTTTTTTTGTAAAATGCTTATAATAAAAAAAGTAGTGTCTGAGTAATTGGTAAACTTTTATATAAATTACTTTGAATATGTTAAATGACTAAAAATGATATGACATTTAATGTGATATAATAATTGTCGATGATAATAATGTAGGGACAAAGATTATCAATGCTGTTCTGGGGATTTATTCCCCGCAAATTAATTACCATGTTTTGGGACAGTGATTCCTGGTTGTTCCATTTTACTTTATCTTTGTTTCACTTCAAAGTGAAAAATCATTTTGAATTACCCTTGAGAAGAGATTGAATAACTACTGCGGGGAGAAATAGTATAGAAATTCGTATAATTCCTTACATGAATTCTTAAAATTTAAAATCGATAGAACTGGTATCTGAGTTTGTCTACTCTCATTTTGGTCATTTTGTGAAATATATCCGTTAAAGGATAAAACGAAAAAATTACCCTTAGTTTTTGTAAAATCATTTTGGTCTATTGTTTATTAAATTGAGGATATTTTTGTCATTTTAGTTCTTATTTAAGAAGATTTTTCACAGAATAACAAAAAATAATTGATGGTTGACATACTCATAGAGCGTTTCTATTAATTTCAAATATCTGGTATAAGTAAATTCTTACTGCAGTTATAAATAATTAGATGTAATGCAGCACTACCCTGGAGAAGAAGGTGTAGAAGCAGAGCATCTTGACCACCATGAACATCAATCTGATTGTGATGACAAGCTTTTGCCTCGACCATTTCTTGAGGACTTGTTCTCTTTTGTACAATGACATTTCAGAGAATTTGTGAATGAATGGCCATTTCCAGTCGAAGCAACATTTCCCACAGAGCAAAAATGTTCCCAATCTCAATGACAGCATCTTCAGAAATACCCTCACTCCACCCACCGCTTCTGGTAGAGTCCTCTTCAGCTACCTGTTTTACCAAAATCCAATTAATTGAGGAAAATACTTGGCTCCGTATTTCTCGTCGCAAAGAAAATTACAGTTTTATGTGTGCGCATAAATACATACCTGCCCAATTTCAATTTGACATATGTACAAAATTTTTCTTTTTTCTTTTTGTTTTTGAAGAGTTATTTGAACATGCGTTAAACTATAATTTACAAAAATGAGAAATGACTCATTTTAATTAAAGAAGTAGTCAAGCAATATGTTTAGAATGAGTTAATATTGCATACACATCATTCTGTAATTTACAAATAAAGAAATAATGATTCCTTACACAAGAGTGTTTATTAATTTTAACCCAAGAAAAGAAAAACATAACAAGAAATGTTGATGGGAATTCTCTCAAAGTGAGACTATTTATGAACTTCCTATCACCTTAGGCCATCTCCAACCGAAGGGGGTCAAATGATCAATTTTATCCATCTGGCCCTCTAAGAAGTTAATATTTTAATAAACAGTGCAGGGTCATATTTCTTAGCATCTCCAACCGAGGTGCCAGAAGGCCATAGGCCAAACATAGTCTTGTGAAAAAAAAACCATCTCCAACCGAGGGCCAAACATAATTTATTATTTAAATTTAAAAACTACAACAATTTAAATTTAAAAACTACAACTTAAATTTAAAAACTACAAATTAAATTTAAAAAGCACAACTACTTAAATTTATAGGAAAAAAATGAGAAGCATGAAGTAGATGATTAAGTTTTATGTAGTTAAATGTTTTTTTTTTTTATGTTGTATAATGTTATTTAATGTTGTTTAACATTGTAATATGTTGTTTCATGTTACTTAATGTTATTTAATGTTGTTTAATTACTTAGGAAGTTATAGAAAAAAAAAATAGAATTTTTAAATTTTTTTTAAAAAAATTTGTAAAAAAAAAAAAAAAAAAAATCAAATATAACGGCTAGCTAATGTCAGTTAGCCGTTGCATTCAAATTTGTAGTCCGATCTGGGGCTGGCTAGGTTGTGCCAGCCGGTTGACCCTTTGACCCTTTTTTGTCCCCTGGGATCCACGAGTCCTTTGGCCTAACCCTCGGTTGGAGACTGTTTTCGAGTTATTTTAAACCTTCTGAACTCTTCGGTTGTAGATAATCTTATAATTTAATATCAATTTTCATGTCAATATTTTAGAATACTGTATAAAAAAATATGAAGTCGTAAAGAATCCATGCATAGAGTCACTTTTGCCAGAGTTCCGTATTTCTCACATAACAAATTGAATATTTCACAAAGGTAAATGCTCGCCCACCATGTGTATAATGCTTATGGCAAATTAACTCGCCCCACCGCGTATATCTGGCTTCGATTGTTAGTGCTCCTTAGGTTCCACTGCTAATATAACTTAAAGAAAAATATAATTTAAAATTATATTCTTACTCTCTTCCTCTTCCTCACCCCTTCACAATCCCAATGAAACCAGAAGCATTGTAATTAAAAGCCAGATACATGTGTTGGGCGAGTCACGCTAGCATTCTTTTTTTAGAGAAATTTTTTTTTGTGTTTGGAACACGAATGTTATACTATATGATTTTATAGAAATAATAAGAAATTTTATTTTTTAAGTTATTAACTTTTTAATATATATATATTTCATAATTTGTACAGTAACACGTGATGTACCATTCTGTGTACCGATTACTAAATAATCTCTCATTTTAGGAATTAAAAAAATAAAACTTTAACAAAAACTCCATTTATTGTTCATTTTAATGAAAAATCATATTTTTACATTAAAAAAAATCAATCATAGTACTATTTATTTTGCTTTTTATTTTGTTTAAAACTCAAAGTTCATAATCTTTTTTTTCATTAGTTTTTCAAAAAAAAAAAAAAAAAAAAGGATAAATTAAAGCTTTCCTTTCCTATGAACTTGAATAGAAAACAGTGAAAGAGATAAGGAACTGACCTCATCTGGGAGGCTGAGAGGCAGAAGCTGTGTAGTAGGAGGAGGAAGAGGAATGAAGGGGGTGGTGCTCATCTGGGATGGCCTCCGGTGAGAAAGGAGGTAAAAGAGCTTCACATATAGCAGCAAATGATTGGATTTGAGCTGAAGAGAAACCATGGCTGAATTTGTTTTCAGTGTTTTCCTCGTAGGGGGGTGTCTACGGCTTCATATTTTATATGTAAATATAGAGAGAGCATGTGACGTGTGGAAACAAACAAGTAAGAATATTTTTTTTTAATCAAACATAAACTTTGTTAATAGAAGAAAATGTATAAAAGATCAACTTAAAATATAATGTGAGAAAACTAAATTTGTAAATTAAATTTTGAAAACTAAATGACATGAAAGTTGATTATTGGTTTATTACTTACGCGTTGATAAACGTGCTCATTTTTATTAGTGACACATAATTTAATTTACAAATCTTGTCTACCAATTTAGTCTCTTTAATATTATCCTAAACTTAAATAAAAATTGCTAGTAGGCACAGTGGACAAAAAAGTTTCATCAAAACACATAATAGTCCAATTAGACTCTATCGTTTGACACAAGTTATCATTGCCACAATCACCATGCACATTGCAATTAATATTCCTAACTAGTTGATGATTGTTTAAAAAACAAAAAAAAAAAAATCTACTGTGACTTTGACTGTTTGAATTATATGTAGTTTGCAATTTGTTCTAGGCCAAATTTTTATTTAAAAAAAATCATCAAATAGGTAGGAATATTATAGATTTTTTTAAAAATAATCAAATAGTTGGGAATATTAATTAGAAACCAAATAATTAGGTTTTGACAAAAAAGAAACCAAATAATTAGGTTAGTGTTGGAATCCTAAATTTATTAGGAGTCCGATTGCATGTATATTATAGTAGAGTATTATGTGGTGTATGATAGTTTTTAGAAAGTTTTCTAAAAGGATTCTCTTTTTTTTTTTGTTTTTTTTTTTTTTAACCAAACAATATTGTATTAAGGAGGTGGAGGGATGAGCTAAGCCTCACAATGGGCTAGCATAATGTGGTTAAAATTCGCATTTGGCAAGAATTAAACCTAAGATCTTTTATTTACAAATGAAGAGGAAAATTACTAGACCGTGGTACTTAGTGTAGTATCCCACATCGGCCACACGAGGGTCGAGTCCTGGCCTTATATGTCCATGCCTGGCTCCTTAACTTTGAAGAGGCCTTTTGTGGGCGCCCAGTAGGGGTGTGGCAGGCGCTGGGCTACGGCCTGAGTACCGGCCCACAGAAGCAAAACCGTGCGGTAGCCCCCTTTCGGGCGGGGAATGCCAAAGCGGACAATATCTTCGGAGTTGAAGGGTCGGGATGTGACAATTTGGTATCAGAGCCGGACTCGTGCTGGTTCGGTGTGTGACGTTGTCGTTGGCTGCGGCCGACGGGGACGTCGGCTCCCTAAGGGGGGTGGATTGTAGTATCCCACATCGGCCACACGAGGGTCGAGTCCTGGCCTTATATGTCCATGCCTGGCTCCTTAACTTTGAAGAGGCCTTTTGTGGGCGCCCAGTAGGGGTGTGGCAGGCGCTGGGCTACGGCCTGAGTACCGGCCCACAGAAGCAAAACCGTGCGGTAGCCCCCTTTCGGGCGGGGAATGCCAAAGCGGACAATATCTTCGGAGTTGAAGGGTCGGGATGTGACACTTAGGGCTAGTATAGTGTTGATGTGCTTTAAAAAAAAAAAAAAAACTGATTCTGTTGTGTTGTAAAATAAAGTTGTTGAGTGTTTGGTAAACTTTTTTTTTTTTTTGTAAAAGTGCTTCTAATAAAAAAAGCAATGTCTGAGTGTTTGGTAAACTTTTATATAAATTACTTTGAATATGTTAAATGATTAAAAATGGTATGATATTTAATGTGATATAATAATTGTCAACAACAATAATGTAGGGGCAAAGATTGTAATTTTGTAAAACATGTGGTGGTATACTTGTCATTTGAAACCCGACCCTAATTTTACAATTTTATTAATTTTAAAAAGGTAAATTGACAGAAATATGCCTAGTGCCAAGATTGTTGACCCTCGTTGATGGTCATTTCGTAACCCGTATGAGCAATTATTTTATCGCATTCTCGAAATGCTCGACGGTACAAATACGTGGGCGCAAGCGAAATCGAATTTGGAGTTACAATGAAGATTTTACAGAACTACGAATTTGAAAAATACTTTTGTAAAAATTACTATTTTATATTTTATATTTTTATATTATTATTCTAATATTTCTGAGTTGATATTTTAATCATTTATTTTCTGGCCTATGGGGCCCACACATCCACAAACTCTCCTATCACCTCTTACCACTTGTCACTCATCCCCCAACTCTTTGGGATACTCTCTCGTCTCTCTCTCACTCTTAACTCTCTCGCTCTATACCCTTCACTCCTCTGCAATGTCCACGAGGCACCACCGGTCTCCCACTCCGGCTAGGTCGACGACCCACCAAGCTAACACCATTATCCCTCCTCTACAACCAAGTTTCATCACCACCATCAAACCAGGATGCCCAGACCCATGACCTCCATGTTTTCCGACAAGTACCTCATGAATTTTAGTGTAAGTAAGCCTCGAAAAACTCCCAAGATCTTCGTAGATCGTGTTTAGGAGTACGATTATGATGTTTTTGAGATGTTTAGTTTCCACATATATGTATTTATGAATGAATTTTCTACGTGATTCCCTAATTAAATTAACGGTTATAAGAAAACGTCGCATTGTTGGGAAATTATGAACAATCCTATAGGATGCACGGGTAAGTGGACTATGGGGAATGCCTTAATTATATTTACGGCTCAGAATAATATTTTATTGATTAGAATTGTTAAATTATTATGGCATGATCATATTTACGTTATTTGGTCATCATATGCTACGCTAGTGTTAGTACTTGCCTGGGCCAGGGCTAGTCTTCACAGGTATGTTCACATTGCACCGTATTCTCACTTTGGATCCATTGTAGGTGCTAGTCCTGTCATAGATTGCTATAGGCAATTAGGACTTGTATGTGATGTGCATAGTGTCAGTCTTCACGTGATTGTAGTACTAGAGCATAAATCATTATTACACCCAGTCATGTTCATGTCAAAATACCTTTGCATGAACTCATGTGTCAGCATATGTCGATGAGCACCCGTTTTGATATTCATTTATGTGAGTTATTGTGGTTGCCATACACTATGGTTTATTTATGAAATATTGTTAAGTTTTTCATTTTCGAGATGTTACTGTTTACAATAAGTATTATCATACTATACGTAGTATGCTATGTTTTGGAAACTATTCTTGTTTTACTGTAAGGGGTTATTATGTTTTCAAAAAGGTTTTACAAAGATTTATTTTTAGGCCCACTCACCTTTGTTTTTAGCTTATCCAGGTTTTAGTAGCTGAGCTTTCGTATCGACGAAGATTCTTGGCAATCTTGGTATTGGAGATTACATTCGATGATATAATTCTCATCATACCTCTATTGTACTTTACTTATGCTCTGCATCACGTATGAATTGAGTTCAAACCCGCTCACATACGCACTCTTATATTTAGGCACTTAAAGGCTTAAATTTATTCACATTTTCTACATCACTACACTTTATGGCTTTGTCACCCTCTTGGTGTCAGCCAGCACAACTCGATTCGAAGTTCAGGTGGACATTCCGAGTCGAGGTATGTCAGTTTTGTATTAGAGCATAAGTTTGGGCAGTTTTGCATTCATCACACACATGATGTGCACATCCTCGATTCTTGAGTTTAATTGTCAAATCTTGCCACCTCGTCGAACATGAAAAATGTATTAACTTTCTCTAAATTTCGAGTGACCTAGATGACTTATTGACCTTTCGGAAGAACATTTTGGCGAACATCGCTAAATTTATATAAGAACCTCCCTGCCAAGGAAGATCCTAATTTGGAATGAGTTGATGGCCCTGACGCAGGGCTAATGTATTAGTAATTGTGCACTGCCAGAGATTTTACTTGTCAATCCCATCACTATTTTCCAGCTATCATTAACAAACCAAGATAGGAAACCAGAAATAGTCTTGATTCCTTGGCAGTCCCTGTTGGTATACCACTTATCATAATTCCTACGAAGTTTCACTTTCGTCGAAATCTCTAGAAATGTCTCGAACGACAATGTGGTGCTAAAGTGGTAGAACCCAATAAAAGAATATTTGGGGGACAATCACCTTTGGTCCTCGACTATACTAGTCTTTCAAGTGTAGTTATAATTTCGTTATAATTTCGGATCTTCAGGAAGAAGATTGATGTCCGTTAAACCCCATTCTAAAGTAGATTATTAGCAAATTCCTCTTTCCGACCTTTTCAACCAACACTAGTTCCTAGAATTCCTTTCGATGCTGTACTCGTCATATTGATGAGTGTAGGCATAAGAGTATGAGTTATTATACCTTCAGTTAGCAGAAAATCCCAGAAGCAGTAATTAATTTTTTAATACCCTGAAAATTTTAAGTATATGAATTTAATATTCATAAATATGAATATGTGGGGAAAAATCGAAAATAAATCTATTTATGGTTATGAAAATTTAATTGGGAAATTTTAAAATTTTGTTATCGGAAATTATTATAATTTACGTCGTAAAATTTATCGTTAAGGGGAGAAAAATGAAAATGCCCAAGTTGGTTTAACGTAATTATACGAGGATGTATTTTGTCCTCGTATATATATTTTATTGTATGTCTTGATATATTTGGATAGAGCTTGACCCTACAAAAACGTAGGCGAAAACCGTTTGTGAATCGGAGTTGAAATGAAGAAATTAGAGGGGAAAAAAAAAAAAGTTGAAGTTTGGAAGTTGCCAGATGGCAACGTGAGAGTGGAGGAAATGAGAGTTGTAAGAAAGAACAAGGAAGGGGGACCAATCAGGAGAGGAGGAAGGGATGGGAAATGAGAGAATGGGGAAAGAGGGGAACCAGACCCCCATTCGACTAGTTACCTTTTTGTGACCCGATCCGACGGAAACAAGGGTTTCCGATACACTTTCAAGCCAAATTGGTGCAAATTGCACCGAATTATCACTTGGAAACATATCCCTGACCTTCCCTCTTCCATTTTCACCAAAAAATCGATGGAAATGGGCCTTGATTTGGGTAAATGGCACCGAAAGGTTTCGTGGGTGCACGACGGTGATCGGTCCATTTCGAAAGCCTCACCGTCGACCACCACCATGGTTTAACTTCTTTTGAGCTCAGGAACAAAGCCCAAACAAGTTTGGGAGCATCAAAGTCGTTTTGAGGTTGAATCGAGCACACCCATTTCAAGGGTTTCAGGTGGATCGAGGCTGTTTTCAAGTGTTTCCCGGCTGAATTGGTCTTCGGCCCAGGTATGAAAGTTGCTCCCTTTGCCTTGTTCTATATTTTTGTAAAATTTGGTAATTTTTGTAAAATTTGGTAATTTTTGGAAATAATTGAATTTTTGGCAAGTCATGGCGGCCAATCGCTACGTGCGGCTGCGGCAACGTGTGGGCTGAGACCCCCACTTAACCTTCATAGGCTAAATTGGATGCCCTGATTCCATATGTGACATATGATTGATGAAATTCCTTTGTTTGGGTATAATTTCGTTAATGTTCGACACTTGAATATTATAACAATTGACGATCCGAACGTTAGATTGTCACTGAACTTAAATACGTTATAGTATGGAATATTTGAGGACATTAGAAACTTATGAATGGAGAACTCAACGTATGGATCTTCTCATTTGTAAGTTCGTAAAATAAAACGTCGACCACCACTTGAATTCGTGATTGGCAGAGATTCGACCGTCGGATCGTGGTGAGATTTTAGTATGTTATTTTAGAAGTGTAATGTAGACCTTGAGAAGTTACGGATCAGAAATCTGATAAGTGGATCTTCCGGTTTAGATTTCTAGGGTTGTGAACCTTATCCTCGATCTTGATCGATGGTTGACTTTTTATAGTCAAGTAAACCGAGTTTCTAGTGTGTTGTTTATCTTAGAGTGTTGTTGACATTTCATGAAGCTTAGTGGGCTCATTGCAACAACGGGTGTCTTGATTTACGTACAAGTGACTATAATATAGGTGATTTATAATGAATTGTTATTTTAGTTTATTGCCATTGATCTATGGTTGTGAATTGCGAACTACAATTGGCTTGATCCTTCCAAAGGGTATGAAAGTAGTCTAACGAGAAGTTAGATGCAGCCATAAAATAAACAAGATTAAATTTTAGTGGAAAATTGTAAAAGAAATAAATGTTAGAATGGTTATTAACATAAAGGTTAACTATGACATTTTTGGCCTACCACTAAAGGTAAATTACAAAATAAATTATCGGAGGGTTACAAATGGTGTCAAAGCAAGTTATCCTACCTTACACTGTGATATATTATTGATGGTTGTGGATGTGAATTGTGAATTGCATTGATATTGCACTATTTCATAAGTTCTTTGACTAATGATGAATTTATGTGAAATGCCTATATTGTGAATCACTATGAAGTGAATTGAATTGAGTAAGAGTAGAAAATTTTAAAATGTCATATTTTATGTATAGCTCTAAGAATGGGCGTTTGATTAAAGTTTTGGATAAATCTTGAATTGGGTTGATTTTATTGTATGCATTATTAAAATTTCAACGTTAAGATGATGTGAAATTGTGACAAGTAATTGGAAAAGACGTATTATACCTATGCAATTGAGGAATGTTGAATTAGGCAAAAAGGCTCATGGATGTTGAATTGGGCGAAAAGGCCCGTGGATGTTGAATTGGGTGAAAAATGCCCATGGATGTTGATTTGGGTAAAATGACCCATGGAATGTGAGAAATGGATGAGTGGGCACAAAGACCCAAAGTTTATGAGGAGAAGTTCCATGTGTGGGTTGCGAGAATGAATCACTGAAGTGATAAAAATGTGTAATGTGTATTGGCCAGTTATATTACAATCTTTTCCAGTCTACTAGTCACTGATTTAGATAAATGAAAAAGGTGATGAAATTGTTTTTGCCCATGATGGTGAGTAATTGTGATTTGAAATTCCAATGATTTTGGCCAGAATTTCTGATATTTGATTAGTCATTTCTGATGGTTTGACTTGAAATTATGATATTTATTTAGTCAATGAGGATTGCAGATAGATGTTTGATATTTATTTTGCCAATGTGTATGGCTAAAATTTCTCATATTTATTCTGCTAATAATTGTGGTTGGAAATCTGAGATATATAGGTGAAAATCACGATGACTTAATTGTTGATTTCTTTATTTTGAGCTTGGATAAACTCGTAGACTGAGATTATGATTTTACTCACTATAAATGAATTGATGGGAGTAAATGGTGGGAGTAATTCTAATCCCTTTTCGTTAATCAATGGTAGAAATCATTGTTTAGCAAATGATGTTTATGGCTAGAAATTTTAAATTCTTATGGCCAATGATAATTATGGTTGGAAATTTTAATATTTGTCAAAGTCACAATGATTTCACGAATGGGAATGAAATCATGAACTGAGGCTATGATTGGTTTAATATATAGTGGTGAAGAATGAAGGAAATAACTTTAACCTAGCTATTGTGTCACTCTAATAAAGTTTGCCCGGTTGTGTGGCACATGTAATGTTTTTGGTTGGTTTGGTTGCTAAAAATCAAGAGTTTTCATTTTTGGATTTGATATTGCGGACATAATTGATGACGCACACATATTTTATGGCTATATGATTACAATGGTTAGTTTGATTCACGTGAGGATATAAATGAAATCATATAATAAGATTTTGATTTCATTCAATATTGATGGTATTGCGGATTGGTTTTAAATGCCTTATCCTTATTCAGTGATTGAAATCTCAGGGACGAGATTTATTTTAATAGGGTTCGAATGTAATACCCTGAAAAATTTAAGTATATGAATATGTGGGGAAAAATTGAAAATAAATGTATTCCTCTTCACTTGTAAGTGAGAGGTTTTAGGTTTGATTCTCACCAAAGGCGAATTTGAACTACATTATTGCTAGCTCATTGTGAGACTAACCCACCTCCCCTCCCCCTTAGTGTAGATAATATCGTTTGTTAAAAAAAAACTTGAGTTTTTGGAAGACAGAGAGAACTCGAAAGAATACCTGGTGAAGCACTCCTATTTCCATGAACCGGAAAGAAAACCAGATCCAAAACCAGAGTATGACGAGGATTCACTTGAAATCAAGTTAAGTTCTTCGCATACTATTTTGGGTATCAAGGTAATAGTTGAGAGCATGCTAGATCTCCCAATTTGTGACCAACAACCATACTGTTACGATGAAATGCTAAAAGATTGGGAAAGTATTTCGGATTGCAAGGTTACAAATTGGTACTTTTCCAGCTCTCCATTGGCAATCTACGTCCAAACACCCGATATTACGGAACTGAGACTTCCAGCTAAGAGTTTGGACATCATCGATGATGTTTGGATTCCCCCACCGATGATTGAAGACATTAACGGGCAGCCATGTCTCCGGTACTCGCCTCATGGTCACGAAAACGCTGGCTCAGTATGGCATACAGTCAGGTGCTGATTTATTGTTGGACTGTTTGGTGCAGATCAACATGACGGGGCCAAACGGTACCATCACTATGGTGGATGTGAACCTTTCTTACATAATCAAGGCAGTGAATGAGAAGACTGAAGAAATATGTGGCATTCAAACTTACCCTCTTTGAGTATATAAGGCTAAAGTAAACCATACTGCATTCACGAAAACATGAATGGGGAAAGAACCAAAATCTCCATTAAATAAAGATAAAATGATAAAAATATCTTTAATTTTGTCAAATCATTTTGGACATTGTTTATTAAATTGAGGGTATTTTTGTCATTTTGATCCTTTAATAACATTTTTACGGAATGACCAAAATGATTAATAGTGAATAGACGCAGAGACTACTTCTGTTGATTTCAAATATCAGAAACCAAAATAAAGCATGTTAGCTTCTACTGAAAATTCGTAACCCAATTCATCTTTGCATCTCAACTACTCTCTGCGAGTACAGAGTGGGACCAAAGTGACAGTAAAATTGAGTGGCATTGGATTAAATTCAACCAAACACCCCGGTGATCAAGAATTTTGATCGCAAAATGTTGTGCAAACATTCTAACATCGGTATTCCAGTTATCATGCAACTCAATCAGCGGCTTCATCTAAGGAAACAACCTGCTCTTCGCCATGATTCTTCATGATCATTCAGTTCAGTAATACATATAGCTTTCTACGGTGCCTATATTTATGCATAATTTGATAAGTACATGAAAACGGGTTATTGATGCCTTCTCTGCTTGATGTCCGTTGGCGATACTAGGCAAATCAGAGTAAACGTGAGAGAAGTCTAAGGGAGAGGGGAGCCAAGATCCTCGTCTACCCTATCCTCTTGGCATTTCTTAAGAAGGTGGAGCTGGCGTCGCAAGTGCAAAACCTGTGCCATGCCAGTAGGTAATGTTATAAAATCTTGGAAATAAAAGTCGGGCGCAGATTCAAATTATCTGATCAAAGACAAATTAACTTGAAAAAAATTGCTGAAAACTACTAAACATTTAAGCTTACCTCTTCTTGAAGCAAAGTAGGAAGATTTACAGTGGAAACAAGGTTAGATATTTCTTTTGAAAGCTTCTCATCTTTGATCCCAGACCATGTACCTGGGGGCAGGGCCAGTAGAAGTACTGTTACAACGTCATTGCTAGCTGGATGCATCCCAATTGCACAAGAACATCCTGAATTTGTTTTTGACGAAGGAACAAGCATGTCCATCCTCTCCTCAGCTCCACCATTTACCACCATCCCGCTCACAACCGTGGCTGGCTTGTCGCCATTAGCCTTCAAGCATTTCACACATGTTTCCTGACAGCAATACACCCCCCAGGAGGCAGACTTCCCCGACAAAATTTGTGCGCCTTGGCAGCAAACACTCGCAGCAATGTTGCGCAAGTTTTCTTCGTGACCAGAATATAAGTTTCCGCAGCATGAATGTGCTGAAGATAATAATTCTGCCACATGTTTAAAAAGGCCAGTGTCCTGGACTTGTCTCAGTACCTCCCCCTGCAAATAAGTACTCGGGTATTTAAATTACAAACTAGAAAATAGTTTGGGGTTCTTAAAGATAAAAAAAAAAAAAAAATGGGACGATTTGATAGGAAAAGGGAAAACGACGAAACTGAAGGCCTAGATCACCTTGACAGCAAGCCTAGCTTTTTCCTCTGGGCTTAAGCTTTGGCCACCATCTTCTTGTCTCCGAACTTCTGCAACCCACTTGATGAATTGCCCAAAATAGGATGGGAGCGACATGAAAACAACAGAGAGAACTTCCTGAATGTCATTCACCTCCTCTGATTTTAGAAGAAGAGGAACATCATCCATTAAGTATTTCGCAACACCGACCCAACTCTCATGTTTGCAGCTCTGCAAGAAATAAATATCACAGAAAAATAGATAAATATCTTCAACGATCATAAAATAAGTAAGCAACCCAAGATTTGTGATAACTCCAGCACACAAACATAAATACTTTTGTCAAACACAAACACACAAACATATGAGAGAGACAGCTTGCAATAATGACATACAACAAATCAAAACACACCATATAGGTAGAAGTCATATTAACGAAGACAGGAAAAAATATATAAACAAATTACTAGGCCGCGGAGAAAGGGAAAAAGACATGCACATTCAGACAACCAGAATGAAACCCAACCGAACTGTGTATGGGGGAGTTTGGTTTGGGTTTGGTTTGGGTTTTGAAGCCATTAAATTGACGAATTCAATCATACCAGGGTATAAAGTTGACCTGGTTCCCTGTGCGGCCTAGATATAAGCATGAACCTGGGCACATTTGAGAATTAAGAATGTCATTGAAATTCAACGCGTTTCATATTCTAGCAAAAATATATAGCAATGGCTTTCAACATGCACATCTGATATAATTTGCAATAGGTAATATTCACTAGCATGCATGAATACCTACCCTCTGCGTTGTCCAGTAGAGGAATCAACATTATTCATGGCGTCCCAAAGAATTTTGAGGGGCACCCAATGAGGAGGATACTTAAAACGTGCAACGTCCAGAATAAGCGCCATGTCTCTTCCAGCATGAAATCCACCAATTGGTGAAAAATGACCGGTACCTGTCTGCAATAAACAAATTCATTTGTACTTCAATACCTGATCAAATTTCAAAGAATTGGGGAGTGTGACATGGGGCCATATAAGCAGAATCATAAAGTGAGATAATCATCAGGAGTTGTATTAACAAGTTCCCATAGTTCGATTCAAATAAGCTGTGTATAATAAGGCTGAGAAATATTAAGCATTTCCACAGGTAACTAAAACTTATCAATGGTTCACCAAAGAAAATGTAGAGTAGTATAGTAATAATAACCTGTTTGAGAGCGGATCTATCATATGATGAGATCACATGACAATCATCAGAAGTAGAACATCTCAATACATATTTACGAAACTGATCAATTGTGCTATGATTTGTGCGAAAGGCTTCAACTTTTGCTCCAGCGCAGTGAGCCAAGCAAACAAGCTTCCCAAATGAGATGCCTCTTACTTTGACAGTCTCCAAAGGCTCGCAGCAGTCTAACATAGATTCATCAAACCATCTCCAGGGTCCTGTGAGAAAGAATTCAGTTTATAATATATATACATTATAGGATCAAACTTGACAAAAAAAATCGCTAAACATAAACGTTTATTACATTCAAGGCATTTGCAAACAAGGATGGAGTCAGTAATGAGAGGCAACAACTACTATAATGTGTAAAGCATTTTATTCTACTAGCAAGGAAAAACATCACACAATATTAAAGCGTCAGACTTGTAGGAGCTAACCAAGAACAAATTCTTAAATCCCACAAAGTTATACTTCATCACTCCAAACATCGTACTCGATAGGACAAGAAAGCAATTAGTCTAAAGCAGTTTGATCATCAACAACTCAGATTATAACGACCTGGACAATTTCGAAAGTCAATGTAGTCGGAAATCCAATAGAACTTAAATGGACGCAATTAACAAGATAGCCAATATAACGAAACTTGACTTGTGAATTTTAAAATGCCATTCACTAGCTTGATCAACAACAAAATCATACCTTCAATCCTATTAGCTGATAAAACTTAAACTTTACCTTTCCATTTCCTTCCGGGATCAATACCAAGGGCATTCAAAACCATGGACAGGCTCGCCAATCCACAATAAGCGGGCTCTGATTGCGTCTGAAAAGAAGAAATCAACCTATAGAAGTTTTCCATAGTCCCACTCTGAATGGCTTCAAGAAAAAGCTCCTGCAATTCGAAAACCACCAAATCTAGTAACCCAAAAACAATGGTTCTGAACAGCAACACATCACAAGCACAAAAGTCACTCACTCCCAAGAAAAACACCATATAATTTGACATGAATAATCTGCAACATTCCCAAAAACACAAGCAGCCAAATAAATGTTGTGTCATACATAAACTGAACTCAACATTTTGTACCCAAAATAAAAATCGGGGGAAAAGGAAAATTCAGATTGTATTATAAAAAGGGTATCTATAGAAAAAGTTAAAGTTTCAAGCTTTAACGCTAAATGTTAAGACTCACACAAAAAAATTAAAAATTGGGGGAAACTAAAAAATAATAGAACTCAAGAAAAAGTAAGTGACGGAGTGAGGAAGTTGCATCTAAAGGTTGTACCTTTCCCTGTAAGGAAGCAAATTCGACTGCAGGAGGAGATGGAAGGATTCGTCTGTACAGCCCCGCCACAGCCATTTTTCTTAATTTTTTTTTTTTTCCTAAAAATTAAACAAATAAAACCCAAGAAAATTTCGGGGAAGAAAATCTGATCTGGGCAGGACTGAGAAAATTGAAGTGTCCAAGTCAAGGGGTTTGGGGTTTTGGTTCGGGTCGGCGTCGTCTCGGTGGGACAATTCTCTATTGCGTTCGATTAGGAAAGGGAACCCGCGTAATTAACTATTTCAAACGCCAGGGCTTTTAAGCTAGTTTGGTATTTACGTGCTCTAAAAAAAATAATTGTTTTTGTTGTGATGTGATAATAAGCAGCTGTGAAATAAAGTAGCAGAGTGTTTGGTAAATTTTTTTGTAAAAGTGCTTTTGGAAAAAAAAAAAAAAAAAAACAGTATTATAATGTTTGGTAAACTTTTATGTAAAATAACTGTGACTGTATGAATGATCAAGAATTGTATAATACTAGATGTGCTATTAATTTAATTTTCTTAACAAATAAAGATGAATTACTAAATATACTTTATTTTTTTTCAAAGCATAGTAATACCAAACCAACCCTTCAATAGCACTTATGGACAAAAATGGTTTTTAAAGTAGCAAAATCCCACACCAAACTGAAACCTATCTTGTTATCCAGCATTTCATATTATGCTATTTTTTGCTTAACTACTTAGCATAAGCATTTCAATTCAAGGTTCGAAGAAAAAACCCCGAATGAGACATCTAATGTAACAAAATTAACTTTAATGAATCTCAAGATGTCATGCATCAAGTCACAACGAATATCACCTTACGCATATAGTAGAATCTAAGCATTTGGAAACTTAGCAACACGACATTGTCAAAGAAAATCGAGAATTTCATTAAGAGAAAAGAAAGGGTAAGTCTTAAAACAAAACACTACACTCAACATAAAGTTATCATCCTACTCTCCTTCACTGACCACCAGGCAGTGTCTTGATAACATCCGAATCACCTAAAGATAATACCAAATGACGAAGTTAGCCAAATCAGTTTTTCACAGGTCAGCAAACAAATTGTTTAGAATGATACGAAAACTATGGAGTACCTGCATCAATGATGCTAAGGCAAGACACCCAGAAGTACTTTCCACATGTTGTACCAAGCTCAACATTATCTGAAAACAGAACAAATGTAAGTCAGATGAAAAGATACAAGTATAGTTGGCAAACTAATTCTCATTTTATTAAAATAAAATGAATAAAAGCATAAGACTCAGGATTCTGCAGCATATATGATCATACTTATGTTATACATGGGAGCACGAAGAAAGACCCAAAATACTAATCAGTAAAGGGCGTTCTTATTCCATACAGGATACAAAACTAGACGATAAATAAAAAGGCATTTTATGCATGCAAGAATTTCAAACATAATGAAAGTAGTGTGACCTAAGAGTAACTCAACTAGACTAAGCAACTACATACTACCATAACAAACCAATATTTCAGGGAAGGAAGATATATGTTCCTAAATCACGCAAACACAAAACAAGATGTGAATGGAAGAACTAATGAATACCCACAACAAAGTATATCGTCCAATAAAAATCCAAGAGCCAATAGGGTAAGGTAAGATGACCAAGACAATCAGGCACCATGGACTAATCGACACAGTGAGATAAGTTGCAACATCTAACAGCCAATACATATCCCATTAATCTAAACCTTCTGCGTACCAACAATCACAGAACAATCAAACAGCTACACCTTCTGCTACACTAGAAGTGAACAAAAACACTGCATTACCAAAGGGATTGTAAGATGCCTACCATAAAACTCATATCAAAATATTCATCAGAGAAGACCAGCAAATTCAAGCTTATTGGATGATTCTAACGTCTCCTAAATTGTAGATATCAACACATAACCCGAACCCGAAATACACCTTTACTAAAAACATACAATTTGATTTTTCATTCACCTTTTTATCCTTCTACAAAACTCTGCAACAAAACACAAGGTACCTGTATTGCATCACTTCTATTCTCCCTCTCACTTTTATTAACATGCAAAACTCAATTCATCGTTACTTCATCACTAACAGCAGAAGACTAACCTCTGAGGCACAAAGTTCAAATCTGCACAAATCAGCAGGGGAATCTTCAACTTGGCAATTTTCTCAAGTGCATGGATGAGGGTTTCAACCTTGTATCAAAAAAGACAAATAACTATATTCAGCCTAAACCAAAAACTGTGAACCAAAAACTCAAACCTAGTACTAATTAAAAAGAATAACATAAACATAAATAACTCTTTAATCCAAAATAAGATTCAGGGAATCACTTCTCATGCTTAACATGCATCAAGATTTAGTCAAGGAAAATGAATAGAGAAGTAATCAATTTTTCTTACTTCTCCCTCAAATTTTCTTGTTTCCTTCACAAACCCTAATTTTTCCCCCAATTGTTTTCTCCATCCCCAGTTGTTTTTTCCCGACACCCATACACTCATCCATTTGCTCTTCCCACCTCTCTCACTCTCCTCATCCCCAAATTTAAAAATCCAAACAAATAAATAACAAAATTTTAGATAAGAAAAGCTTACCAGAGGAATGAGCGAAGGCCATGGCAAGAGAATGAGAGAAAGCGACTATGGATTCTGGCGCTGAGGCCGATAGAGAGAGAGTGAGAGAAGAAAATGAGGAGGAGGAAGAAGTGCAGCCGCAGGCAACAGAGGAGAAAATGGTGTGTGAGAATCTTTGAGTGTTTTGCGAAATGAGGGCATGCAAGAGAGAGAAGGTAGAGAGAAAGGATGGCAATGCTAGCAATTTGAAAATTTCATTAATAAAATTACTATAACTCCGTGTTTTCATAAATAAGCTGCTTTCTGAAGTTTTTTTTTGCAGCTTCCCATATTTAGCTTTTTTCCATCCAAAACTTTGAAATAAAGCTGATTTTGAAAGTTTACCAAACACCAAAAGCCCTCCCAACTTTTTCTCACACCCATTTTTTTTTTAAATCACCTCAATCCCAAACCAGGGCTAAGTTTCCCAATTAACAATCCAAATGTTAGGATTGTGGTTTACTTGATCACAATTATATGACCGTTAAGCATTATTAGTGAACTTAAGTTGTTTTACTTAGTTTAATTAGTGAGTGGCCAACTGACAATCGTTGTTTGGGGAAGGGAATATAAGCACCAATAGTCTGAAAGTCCTTGTAACGATTATTTGATTAAAAAACAATATTGCAAAAAATATTCAGTTATCTCTCTATCGTCTCCTTCCTCCATGCTCTATGCCATTGCTACTAGTTGCTTGTAGGTTAAGCTAAAGAGCTGGAGAATTGATCTTAACATTGGTATCATTCTCTCGATCCTGAGTCTCCCTCTTGTATGCCCCGCCACACCACCAATTCTCGAATGTCTACCATCAAAGTGCGCATGTTCGCCATGGAAGCTGTTTTGGAAGCTATCCATCAACTGATCCAATCCTAGACAGCAAATTTGGACACCAAATTTGGACACCAAATTCACCTCCATGGAAACCAAATTTTCCTTTTTACTGGAACATTTATGTCGCGAACCAGCGTCTCAAGGCGGTGTTGGTTTTTCTGCAAATTCATTTCCCTCGATGCCAGATCCATCGGCTCCTCCACCAATCGTGACCGATGATGGTGATTTCTATTGCCTTGACACTCCGCGTTACTAGCGCCGTGATTCTTTTGAAGACAGTAGTTTCACTCCTCGCCCCCGGTGGCAGCATCGTCTGGATTTTCCCCATTTCTCCAATGACGATGATCCCTAAGCTTGGATCTATAAAGCTGAGCAGTACTTTGCTTACTATCACACCCCAAATCACCAAAATGTGGTGACCGCCTCTTTCCATTTCGAGAATGAGTCGCTACAATGGCTTCGATAGCGTGATTGCATCCACTCCACTCCAACTTGGGGGGAATTCACAACTGCTTTATGCCAGGAGTTTGGCCCCACTGATTTTGAGCACTGCACTGAGTCATTATTCAAACTCAAACAAACAAGTACTCTTCACGATTATATTATTGAATTTCGGCACCTTGCTAATTGCAGTTCAGATGTAGGCCTTATATTGTTAAATAGTTGTTTTCTAGGAGGTCTCAAAAAGGAATTGCACTATGATGTTAAGTTGCTCCACCTAATTCGGTTCATGAGGCCATTTCATTTGCTGCTCAATTAGATACTAAGCTCAATGATCTGAAACCCTACCCTCAAAAACCTCCTTCACTGGCAAAACCTACTTTAGCCTTACCTCCACCTCCACTTGCTCGGCCTCAACCCCAAAACCTACCTTACAAGAAACTTATCCCTGAGGAGGTTCAAAGGAAAAAGAAAAAAATGAGATTGTTGGTTCTGTGACGAGAAGTGGATTCACGGGCATAAATGTTTACACAAACATCTTCTTATGCTTGATGTCTGTGGTGTTTTGGAGCTTGAGGAGTGCGAATTGTTGAATAATGTTGATCATGCACTATTGGGAATGGAATTAAGTGTTTGTGCTTTCTATGGTACTAGTGCACATCATGTTGTGAAAACTATGAAGATAGATGGTGTACTTGAGCAGCAACCTGTAAAAATCATCCTCAATTCTGGCAACACTTATAATTTCATAGATTCAAGGTTTCTCAAGAGGTTAGGTTGGTATTATCACCCCACTAAACCTTTTGATGTAATGATTGCAGATAAAGGCTGAATCACAAGCCAAAGGTGTTGTAAACAATTATCTCTGGAGCTTGGAGATTATAAATGCCATACTGACTTGTTTGCCTTACCTTTGGGGGGCTGTGATATCATTTTGGGTGTGTAGTGGTTCTCTTTTGTAAGCTCTGTGCTATGGGATTTCCAACAGTATACTCTGGACTTCTCAGTAAGCAAATACCACTACCAACTCGCACAATCTAGCACTCCCACCATTTTCCAGTTACATGAAACTTCTTGCCACCAACTCGAGAAGCAATTCCATCATTCTAATCTGGGAATCTTGCTTTATTCCTTAGAGGGTCACAAAATGAAGGCCTTAGATTTGTCTCATCAGTAATTTAGTGAACTGCAGGATTTGTTGAATATGTTTGAGAGTGTGTTTATAGTTTCTACTATACCACCCCCACTTAGAGCACATGATCATAAAATTCCTTTGATTCCCGGGGTTAAACCTCCTAGCATTCAACCATATCGTTATGGACCAGCCCAAAAGAGTGAAATTGAGCAAGCCGTTCAAGTGTTATTGGATTGTGGCTTCATCAGGCCTAGTCATAGCTCATTTTCTTTCCATTTCTTATTGGTGAAGAAGAAAGAGGGAACTTGGCATCTTTGCATGAACTATAAGGAGTTGAATCACTTTACAATTAAGGATAACTGTCATATACCACTAATCGATGATCTGCTCGATAAGCTTTTTGGAGCCATGTTCTTTTCTAAACTTGACTTGAGGTCCGAGTATCATCAAATACATATGCACACTAAGGACATAGAGAAGACAACTTTTCGTACTCATGAAGGACATTACGGATTCTTAGTTATGCCCTTTGGCTTGACTAATGCACCAGCAACCTTTCAGAGCTTGATGAATGCCATCTTCAAACCTTACCTGAGAAGGTTTATTTTAGTCTTTTTTATGACATTTTGGTTTATAGTAAGAATTGGGTAGACCATCTATCATAGCCTTTGAAGTCTTACAGCAGCACCAACTTTTTGTTAAAAAACAAAGTGCTCTTTTGGTCAGAGCCAAATCGAATATTTGGGACACATTGTTTCTAGAGAATAAGTCACAGCTAATCCTACAAAGACTCAAGCAATTCCAGATTGGCCTTCTCCAACAAATGTCAAAGCTCTCAAAGGTTTCTTGGGATTAACAGGTTATTATTACAAGTTCATACCTAGTTATGGGAAAATATGCCAACCACTATATAACTTGACTAAGAAAGATGGATTTCAGTGGTCACTAAAGGCTGAATTGACTATCCAGCAACTCAAAAAAGCTATGACTTATCCTAAGTCATTAGTTTTATCTGACTTTTCAACACCATTTGTAATTGAATGTGATGCATCAGGTTCTGGGATAGGCGCAATCCTCCAACAAAATGTTAGGTCAATTGCATTCACTAGCAAGTCCCTAGGTCCCAGAAACCAAGCTATCTCTACATATGAGAGAAATTTGATAGCCATAGTGCATGTCATTCAAAAATGGCAAAATTACTTGCAAGGGAACCATTTCATCATCAAAACGAATCACAATAGTTTGAAATACTTCTTGAATCAAAGAACCTTCACTCCATTCCAACAGAAGTAGGTTTTCAAACTCTTAGGTTTTGACTATGAGATTCAGTATAAGTAAGGGGTAGACAATGTAGTTGCAGATGTTTTATCTTGAGTTCCTGGATCTACCATCTTACCTAAGCCACCAATGGGGGTCTCTACATAGTCCACATCTATAACTTACCCTTCCTATGGATGGTTGGATGAATTAAGAAGGCATTTGGAATAGGATGCTTGGATCTCACAAAAAATGAAGGAGGTAATGAACCCCTCTCAAGCCTCTCCTACAAATGCACAGTGATCTAAATATACCATTGATAATGGTTTCTTAAAGCACAAGTCCCGAATGGTGGTTAGTCCTACTTCTATTTAGCGAAGGAAGCTCTTTGATAAGCATCACAGTACACCTATAGCTGGACATGATGAAGTATTAAAGACCTACCAAAGATTGAAAATAAGTTTCTATTGGCCAAGTATGAAAAAAACATCAAATTATGGGTCTTGGAGTGTAGAGTTTGCCAACAGAACAAATATGAAACCTTGGCACCCTCTTCCTATTCCTGACAAAGTATGGCATGATATCAGCATGGATTTTATCATTGGACTCGCAAATAGCAAGGGAAAATCTGTTATTATGGTAGTGGTGGATAGGCTGTCTAAATTTGCTCATTTCAATGCACTAAGACACCCATATACTGCACAAATTGTTGCTCAGGCTTTTGTAGACAATGTATTCAAGTTGCAAGGTATGCTTGCAATTATTATGAGTGACAGGGATACCATTTTCCTAAGTGCTTTCTGGAAAAAGTTTTTCAAGCTTCAAGGATCCAAATTGTGCATGAGTTCAGGTTACCACCCTTAGAGTAATGGACAAACTAAGGTGGTTAACAAGTGTCTTGAGACCTATTTGCAATGTTTCACAAGTTGCCAGCTAAAGAAATGGCTTCATTGGCTCCCTTAGGTTGAGTGGAGTTATAGCACTTCATTTCAGTCCTCTACTCAATTCATTCCATTTAAGATTGTATATCGATACCCTCATCCTCATGTTATTGCATGTGAGAGAGGTACTGCAAAATTGGAAGTGGTGGAACAAGAGTTTTTGGAAAGAGACATTTGCTCTCCATGCTTAAGACTAATTTGTTGGTTGCTCAAAATCGTATGAAGGCTCAAGCTGACAAGCATCGAAGGGAAAAAGAATTTGCAGTTGGTTTGAAGCTAATCCCTAATCAACTTCAATCATTTGTTATCCATACTCACCACAAACTTCATCCTAGGGTCTATGGACCATTTGAGATATTAGAAAGGGTTGGCTCAGTAGTGTAACGTCCCGTCTTTTAAGTTGTATTTGGGAATATTATTATTATTTCTAATTAGAATGAACCTAAGATAAGCTTTTACATTACTGTTCACATGTTAAACCTAATAGTGAGAGGTGTCTTTACTATTTTTGGGATGTGGCATAATTTGGAGCAATTGGCAAATAAGGTTGGCAGTTGTCAAACTCATGGCATAGAGGTATAAAGATTAGCAGGAGGTGGCATATTGATTGCATGCAAATTTTGTAGATAATAGAGCTCCACCATTTTTCCCATTTTCTTTCCGTAGGATAAAAATGTTACTTTCATCATCATCCTGATTTTATGACCATGTGTCTTGACCTAGTTTTTACACTTGATAGTCACTTGTTCATCTCACCTTTGCCCATTTCTTACAGTCATCTTCAATCCACTTGTCAACCTAGCATGCATTAGTGTAATTTTATCCATGCATATTATCTCACGTTAGCCGCCAAGCCAACCAATTGGAGGTCATAGTTGACCGTCTCATACTAGTATAAATAGGAGCTTTGCTCCATTGTTTTTGGAGCATAAAAAGAAGGCAGCATGCAGAGCATGCATGTTACACGGAGAGAGAGAGTGTGAGCTAGGGTTTGTTGCGGGGAGATTGTTAGTGAGTTGTCTTGCCAAGATTTGAGTTATCGAGGTGAGTAGTTTGTGTAATGTGTTTAAAATATTCTTATTTTTTTATAAATAAAAACCATGAGATATCATGGGTTTTAAGCTGTTTTTTAAAATCTCTCTATTTCAAGTCAAGCATGTTGGATTTTGTGAAGTACTTTCAGAGTTACTATATATCTGATCAGTGAATTGTTTGATTTGTTCATGGAGCATGAGAATTTTAGTGTTGCATTAATCCGAGGGATAAATGTAAACTGCACACAGGGACATTAAGGCAGATGGCTATTAGGGGTCGCATGGTGAGTTACAATTTATGAAGGATGTAATGGACACATAAAGGGATGATGTCATATGGAATTATATGGCTAAAGCTTTGATATTATTTTTGTATTTTCTAGAGTGAGTAAAAAGGCATGCTTGACTGCATATTACATATTCTACTCACTGAGCGACGGTGGTTGTTGCTCACCCCTCACCTATTATTTTACAGATGATTTATTTGGCAAGACATGTTATTTGGCAAGACAGGTGTTAGAAGAGCTGAGGTTGTGATTGAGGAGAAATTTAAGGATTTTAATTTATTACTTTTGTACAACCTGTAAGGTTTTGGAGTTATTTTAATATGAGGAGTTTAGTTTTCTTTTTTCTTTTTTTTTTTCGTTTTTATTTTTACATTTCTTCGTGCAACGGGTGCGGGTTTTTTTTTTTTTTTTCGCTGACCTTGGGTTCGGGGTGTGACAGAATGGTATCAGAGCATAGGGATTAGATAGCCTTGGGAAGAAAGAGGAGGAGAAGATTATCATATGCTAGATAAGTTTGAGTTTAAAATAGTTTGTGACTTGGGTTTTTAGAAGAAGATTTTGATTGGCTTCTAGTGATACGCAGTGTGTATGAAATAGGTTATATATAAAGTTAGTGTTTGCATGCAATTTTGGCTATTACATTTATATGTGGATACTTTGAGAAAGAAAGTTAAGTTGTTGTGGTTGAAGAAGAAGGATTAAAAGTTATGTAATGGATGCATATCTATTCGACTTTGATTTGACTTTCTCAGCTGAAGTAGTGATTATGGTAGTCAAAGAGCAAAATAAGAGACAAGGGTATTAATTAGCCAACTCTTTTAGTTTTATCTTAGAAGGATAAGCAGTGCGGTTTAACTCATAATTTGATTTGGTGTTAGAGAGAAGTATGAGGAGTTGGAGTTAAATTTTGGTTATATGGTTGCAAAAAGTAAGGAAAGGAAGATCAGAATAATAAATTGAGAATCAAAGTAAGGTGACTCTTGTAGTAAGAAGAAAATCTTCCTTCAAATTTCTGGATATTTCTCAGAGGAAGTTTGTTTTGAGACAAGAGTTTAAACTACTCTCCTCAAATTCTGTAAGGAAGAGAAAAGCTGGAGAAACGAATTAGGTGACTTGGCAAATTCATTGGGTCTGATTTTGTTTCCTTTGAAAAGATTAAGTTGTGGAGTCTGTAGACTTATTTGAACCAGGGCATTAGGTATAAAAATTGTTGTTCTTGTCTTTAAATGAATAGGAAATAAGAGGAAAGAAATTTTTCGTCTTGGGGTTCCTTGATTTTAAAGACAGTTGGGATAAAAGAAAGAACATAGAAGTACTGCAGAAGAGTTTGAGTTGGGTTACAACGCAGAAAAGGGAAGTGGACGTTTCAAAGACATGTTTTGCTAGCTAAAGATGATCCATGAAATTGATGGTAGTTCGATTTGATTAAATTGGCTCTTTATTTTGGCTATTGAAAAGTTGGAATTAAAATTAATTGTTTTGGAAAAGCTTCATCTTTGAGGATTGGAAATTGAATTGTTGTTGATAAGTTAATTGTGGGAGCATAACAGATCACTATGTTTTGAGTGGAATTAATTTCTATGTATCTTTCAACTCTGAAAGCTCAGAGACTGGGATAGGTAAGAGGATATGGATACTGACCTTATTTTATTAGCTGTAATGGGTTCGGTTATATTTTTATATGTGATCATTAAGTATGTGTTATGTGCTTCACTTTAAGAATTGGTAATTGGTTTACTTAGATGAAGTATCTTCAAAGACAGAGAAGGCTATAAGAGAGATAATGATAGTCAAACAGCAAATGACGACACAGAAATGAATCAAACTCTCTTAGTTTTGTCCTTTTTAAGAGGGAGTGATGTGGTTGTAACAAATAAGTTGGTTTAATTGAAGAAAAGAGAAATGAGGAACGTTAAGTACTAGATCATATGTAAATTTGAGTTTTATTGACTTCCTCAAATCAAATGTGTTTGGGAAAGAATTACTAAGAGACAAGAGACAGCTTGAATTGTGGACTTGAGTGGGAGGAGTTGTTTGCTAGTGCGTGAGAAGAGGGGATAAGATTACTGTAGTTTGTAAGTTAGGGTGTTGCAATGAAAAATAGGAGGCTTTTAGGAGCACCGAAAAGTGGGGAAGTTTAAATAGTTTCTGTGAAGGGAATTTCTGTGGATAATATTGACAGCTAGTTGGGCATTAGAAAGTTGAGCAGGATGATAGTTGGACTTGGTATGGAGTTTCATACTATCTGGTGCTACATTAGTCTTTGAATAGTGATCAAGTAAATGGCAAGGTTTGTAGTGGTACTAAAAAAAAAAAACAAAAAAAAAAAAGGGTTATGATGTAATATTGGAAATTTTCCAAGGAATTCATATAATATGTGTTTTAAGATGTTGGATTTTGATTAGATAAGAGATTGAAACCTTAGACTTGGATATTTCTACTTGTGGTTTAGGTAAGAGTAAATATTACAAATAAGGTTTTAGGTTTGAATAACTTTGCAGTCGGAAATGAAGTCAGTAATCACAATTTGTTGGCTGTAAGAAAGTCCGATAGGTTCATTTGCGGATTAATATTTGTACTTGAAGTTTGTACAGTAAGTGCATAATGCAGCAGACCGACATTTTATTCATAAGGTGCTACAATATAATGGCATTGATTTTAAGAGAATAACATGATACATGCGTGGAGCAGGCAAACAATGATGCAACGAAAAGAGGTCAAGTTAATTTGATTGAGTTGTGGTCGGTCGTCATTAGAGGTCATAGTATGATCATAGAGGAAGTAGTATATCTACCAAAGGATTTCTCAATGGAAATATGATTTGGCAGACATATCGATTGGATAGTTTGGCAGCAAACTATGAACAAGGTTTAAGAATGAGCATACATCTTTACGTGAATAAGTTTTAGGCTTGAATTTGTGTAATGTTGAAAACTACATATTGATAGAATATAGAAAACTACGATTTTGATTGTGGAAATTGATGGTATTATGAAAGGTTGCATATCTCTGGAAGAAATAAAAGCTTCTTTTCGAGGATGCATCGTGATGAAAACATGAGCAAGGGACCTAGAGAGAATAAAAGTTCCAGTTATACACTTTTGGTGTTCTATGTATAAAGTGAAAGTGAAAGTCAACAGAGAAAGGGAAGATGGGAGTGCCATAATTTGGTGACTTGAAATTTTCATAGGATTGAATAGAAGATTGGCCTATTAAATTTGGACGTGAACTACTTTACTAGGGATGCAATTATGAGATTTGTGATTATGTTGTCTTGTGAAAGAATTCAAATGGAAGAAAAAAAAATGAGTCGAAGGAAAAATAGAGTTAAGACTTACTATTGAACCAAAGGAAATAATGGGAACAAATTGACGAGGTTTTTAATATTAGTTAGGTATTTGAATTTTGTGTGGTGAAAATAAGACTATTAGAGAATTCTTATTGGCTTGACATGTATTGAAGTCATTGACTTTTTGGAGTTGGAAGATCTCATTTCAGTGTTTAATTAGTATTAGAATACAAAACAAAGGGCTTATGATGCATAGTACTTTTTCTCTCTTTGTTTTGGAAGCTAAGTAGTGATTGATATGTACAAGTTTATATGACTAAGGGAAGTAATCATTGGAGCTAAGAGTGTCTCGTACACAAATATCTTTGAGGTTTAATGATATTGCTGAGTGAATATTGCATATTGGAGGAACACAAATGGTGAAATTTCTAAAAGAAATGATAATGGAATGTTTATAAGTTTCAAGGGAAGAAGAGTTATCAATTAAGGATTAATAAGCTGAATTTTCAAATTTGACTTCTGAAGAGAAATATTATGAGGTCAGAATTTGAAGGTTATAAGATGTATTTTTGTGGTAGCATGGGCTTGATGATATTTTACAGTCAAGAGAAGTACTTGGATTACAGTTATATGTTGGTCTTTTTAGTCTGTAACCTGGAAATAGTGTTTGAAATACTTTCCACAGTACAAGTTGTATGAGTATTGGAATATAAGGTTTAATACTTGACGAGTTCTAGGAGATTTTATAAGAGTAATGTACGAATCATCGGGTGAACTTAGACAATTTTTGAGACATGGACTTCAAGGATTTGATTATTTGATTTTGTTTGAATGACTACAGTGCTGGATGTAGGATCTTCATATATGCGGATTTGAGTTGACTGGTTTTAAGAATCAATTTTCGGGGGTTCTAAATGATTTACGTTCTTATATTTAATGATTGACTTATGAGCTTAAGCTAGGATAGTTGGAAATTTTAACGGGTTGGATAAATTTCGAGGACGAAATTTTTTCTAAGGAAGGTAGATTGTGAGAACCTGTATTTTATAAAATGTATATACTATTATTCACCTAATTTTGGTATAGAATTTCCCCAACTTAGCCATTAAGTTACAATCGATTTATGTATATTTATCATATTGAAGTTTCGGTACATATGCTGTTGACTCACCATATTGGCTTAGCATGAGGTGTTAGTAGGAGGAAGAGTATGATGGAGCTGTGTCTACGTGGTGGCATTCTCACTATCTAAGATTTCATTTTTTAGCTTGAGGTGGCAAGTATGTGAACAGGTGTCCTTAGCGTGTAGTTCAAACTACAACGCCGAAGCAAAAGAGATGTATGATTCATGGTTTTAGAAGCAGGAGCTGTCGACATAAGAAGAAAAAAAAATTATCCCTCTTTGGTTTGAGAACCAATCCGAAGCCCCAACTCCTATATATCTATTCATACTTTATTAATATTATTCATGGTCTCTAAGTGCTGCAGCCGACCTTTTCAACTATAAATAGGGTAGTTATCCTTCGGTTTCCAAACGCAAACGTATAGAATTTGCATGGAGCCCGCAAATGGTTTAGTTCATATATATATAGAGAGAGAGAGCTTCAGAACTGAAACGAGGGGGTAAAACTACCATGAGTATTTGATAGAGATCAGATGATAGAGTAGAAGGTTTTTATAAATAAGGGAAATGAGTAAGAAGCTGCAAACTGAGAGATGGCTTGTAGTGTTTAATCAACAGCATGCTATTTATAGAGGTAATGATCTTTATATTTTATTTATCCTTTCCATCCTTAGATTAGTAACTGTTATTCAAATTAGTTATATGCATTTTTTTCATTTTGATCACACCTATAGTGATTTGGCTTTAAGTAAATAAATATATACAGGGTTTATGGCTGTTAAGGTGTACTGTACTGTAGTTGGGATTCAAATTCCAATTATTATTGGGTTCTGCATATTTTAGGGTTGTGCGATAATGAAGGAAGAGAACTTGGTGAACCTTAATGCTGATTTGGTACTTGGAAATCATGATAAATGGATTTGCACATAAATTGGACTGAAAGAAAGGAAGAATGGATCTGGAAAATAGCTTTGATTGTACTGTTTCTGCAGCAGGGACCAAACTGAGATATAAGTTTCACATTCGGGGCCATTCTATAGTTCTCTGAAAGTTTGGAGCAGTTTTGTAATTACCCGGAAGTTTGGGACAAAACTGTAATCTACAAATATTATTTTGGGGCTGAAACTTTCTGATTGTCCATCAAGGCAGTATGCGTATAATTTAGAAATGTTTAAGGACGCAAATGAGAAAGAAAAACGGTTTGAGGGTCCAATTGAGATAAATTGATGTTAAGCATAACATCGAAATTTCAAAATAAAGAATTTTATAACAGTTGCTATGTATATGGATTATATAGTGATATAGTTTATTTGTTGGATGAGGAACTCCAGTTACCGCGACGGTTGTGTTTAATCGAGGCGTTGGTAAGGGACATTGCTTGTTTGTTTTGGACTTCAGGTAGGGAAAATACGGTAGACTTTGATGGAGATTGGTTTTATTAAATTTTGTGAAGCATTATATTATTATTATCGATCTTGTTGGTTGATTAATGTGATCTAATTTACTAATTGGACAAATACTGCTCTTGCGTGTTTTCTTGTTATTGTTTATGGAATTATCGGTGAAATACTATTGGTTGAGAATATACTGTGAGACATGTGAAAGATGAAATGACATTATTTATGCATCACTCATGTGTCATGTGGTTGGAGCTTTTGATGTGGAGAAATGAATGGAAATGAGGGTAATGGAAAGGATCTTTTGTGTAATTGAGTCAAACTCTTAATAGGTACCAAGTCTCAGGCGAGCCCACAGTGCACAATTTCTTTTGGGTAATTCAGGATTGGCGATGAAGGGTTTTGGCAAGATGACTAACAAAAGGGGAATTTGGGATGATTGAGTTAGAGGGGGTTTAATTTGTATATTAAAACATTCAAACCACCACTGCAGAGGTAAAATGCACGGTATGGGACGTGCAGGTCCGCATGTTTTATTATATGAATTAACGGGTAGAGATGAAGAGTATTGCATTGCACTTATGCATTGTTATTGATAATGATTTGGTACTTAATTACATGATTTTATAACACGTAATTTAGTATTGTCAGTTACTGTGATAAGGTTATGTCCCTACTGAGCTTTGGAAAAGCTTACCCCTCTCTTGTTATGCAGGTTTACGAACTAAACAGTCTAAGAGTGTAGACGAGATGAGATCGGATTAAGTGTGAGGATAGAATTTTGTATTTATTTATTTTAGTATTGTAAAGAATTCTCGATTTCTTTTTATATGAAATTCACACTCCGTTATTTCAGTTTTATTTTATTTATTTAGTTTTTAGCTCACGTTTCGGATTTGGAGTTATTTTTATTACCGACTCGGGTTCGAGGCGTGACAAAATGGTATCAGAGCTCCAGGGATTAGATACCCTTGGGTTACTGTGGAGCTAGTTAGGTTGAATTGAATTGAGTTACTGACATAGAATTTTAAGAGTAGACTTTCGGGAGTAAGGTTTAGTAAATTTCGAGGACGAAATTTCTTTAAGGAGAGTGGATAGTAACGTCCCGTATTTTAAGTTGTAATTGTGGATATTATTATTATTTCTAATTAGAATAAACCTAAGATAAGCTTTTTACATAATTGTTCACGTGTTAAACCTAATAGTGAGAGGTGTCCTTACTATTTTTTGGACGTGGCATAATTTGGAGCAATTGGCAAATAAGGTTGGCAGTTGTCAAACCCATGGCATGGAGGTATAAAGATTAGCAGGAGGTGGCATATCGATTGCATGCAAATTTTGTAGATAATAGAGCTCCACCATTTTTCTCATTTTCTTTCCATAGGATAAGAATGTTACTTTCATCATCATCGTGATTTTATGACCGTGTGTCTTGACCTAGTTTTTACACTTGATAGCCACTTGTTCATCTCACCTTTGCCCATTTCTTACAGTCATCTTCAATCCACTTGTCAACCTAGCATGCATTAGTGTAATTCTATCCATGCATAATATCTCACGTTAGCCTCCAAGCCAACCAATTGGAGGTCATAGTTGACCGTCTCCTACTAGTATAAATAGGAGCTTTGCTCCATTGTTTGTGGAGCATAAAAAGAAGGCATCATGCAAAGCATGAATGTTACATGGAGAGAGAGAGAGAGAGATAGGGTTTGTTGCGGGAGATTGTTAGTGAGTTGTCTTGCCAAGATTCGAGTTATCGAGGTGAGTGGTTTATGTAATGTGTTTAAAACATTCTTATTTTTTTATAAATGAAAACCATGAGATATCATGGGTTTTGAGCTGTTTTTAAATATTTCTCTATTTCAAGTCAAGCATGTTGGATTTTGTGAAGTACTTTCAGAGTTACTATAAATTTGATCAATGAATTGTTTGAGATGTTCATGGATCATGAGAACTTTTGTGTTGCATTAATCCGAGGGATAAATGTCAACTGCACACTGGGACATTAGGGCAGATGACCATTAGGGGTCACGTGGTGAGTTACAATTTATGAAGGATATAATGGACAAATAAAGGGATGATGTGATATGGAATTATGTGGGTAAAGCTTTGATATTATTATTGTATTTTCTAGAGTGTGTAAAAAGGCATGCTTGACTACATATTACATATTTTACTCACTTGCTCACCCCTCACCTATTATTTTACAGATGAGTTATTTGGCAAGACGTGTTATTTGGCAAGATAGGTGTTAGAAGAGCTGAGGTTGTGATTGAGGAGAAATTTAAGGATTTTAATTTATTACTTTTGTACACCCTGTAAGGTTTTGAAGTTATTTTAATAAGAGGAATTTAGTTTTTTTTTTTTTTTTTTTTTTTCGTTGACCTCAGGTCCGGGGCGTAACTAAGGGCTGGTTTGGTATTGCTGTGCTTTGAAAAAAAGCTGCTTCTGCTGTGCTGTGAGAATAAGCAGCTGTGAAATAAAGCAGCATAGTGTTTGGTAAACTTTTTTGTAAAAGTGCTTTTGAAAAAAAAAAAGCAGTATTAGAGTGTTTGATAAACTTTTATGTAAAACAGATGTGAAAAAAAGCCAGTTTTTCAAAGCTAGGTTTTGCAGCTTCTTGTTTTTAGCTTTTTTTCATCCGAAACTGTGAAAAAAAGCTGAAGCTAAGTGTTTACCAAACACAAAAACAGCTCCCAGCTTTTTTTGATAGCAGCTTTTTTCAGAATCACCTCAATACCAAACCAGGTCTAAGTAGCTTATAAGTTAAAGCTGCATTTGGAGTCTAAAATTCACCGTCTTTCACGTGAATTGCCTCAAGAAGCATTTAGGCCCAAAGGTCACTCCAATTCCACTACTGCCAATGTTGCCAGATAAAGAAGTGTGTGTCAAGGAACCTGAGACTGTGCTGAAAAAGGAGAGTCTATAAAAAGGGCAATGCAGCAGGAGTTCAGCAGCTGGTGAAATGGAAATTTGGCTCTGATGCATATTCAACTTGGGAAGACTTTGACGATTTCACTGCAAGGTTCCCAGATTTCAAGTTTTAGTCCCAACCTTAAGGACAAGGTTTCTTTTTGAAGGGGGAAGTAATGTTAGGATTGTGGTTTACTTGATCACAATTATATGACTGTTAAGCATTATTAGTGAACTTAAGTTGTTTTACTTAGTTAAATTAGTTTAATTAGTGAGTGGCCAACTGGCAATGGTTGTTTGGGAAAGGGAATATAAGCACCAATAGTCTGCGAGTCCTTGTAACGGTTATTTGATTAAAAAACAAAATTACAAAAAATATTCAGTTCTATCTCTATCGTCTCCTTCCTCCATACTCTATGCCATTGCTACTAGCTGCTTGCAGGTTGAGCTAAGGAGCTGGAGAATTGATCTTAACACCAAACGACAGGGGATAAGATTGTTGTTTCGTTGGAAAGGGGTTGCTATTGCAAACTTTATAAACCCTACGATGCAGTGGAGAATACGTAATGTGATTTTATTTGACTTCCAAACAACTTAAACATATGATTAGAATTAATATGTTAATTAAGTCAAAGGAATTACATGATGTCTAATACGTTTTGAGATCTTCGGTTGATGTAATCTCTCTATGTATACAAATGAATGATTTAATTTTTAGGTGGAACCGGAACCGGAAATGGAAAATAGCAAAATGTTTATGTTGAAAATTTTTCTATTACCACTCTACGTATACAAATACAAACATTAATGTGTGTTAATCAAGGTTCTAAAAGGCTTTACTCAAACTGCGAACAGGAGCCTAGTGCCTATATGTCACATCCTAGATCGGCTCTGCCGTAACACGGTCTTGTCCGCTTTGGGATCCGGCTATGCTCTCACGGTTTTGTTTCTGGGAATTTACACGAGAACTTCCCAGTGGGTCACCCATCCTGGGAATGCTCTTGCCCGAACTCATTTAACTTCGAAGTTCCAATGGAATCCAAAGCCAGTGAGTTCCCAAAATGTCTCGTGCTATATGGAGGTGGGCATGTACATATAAGGCACATCACCTCCACTTCGTTGGTCGATGTGGGATGTTACAATTTCTGTCACATCCCAGACCGGCTTCATCATAGCACGATATTGTCTGCTTTGGGCCCTGACTACGCCATCACAGTTTTGTTTCTGGGAACTCACACGAGAATTTCTCAATGGGTCATCCATCCTGGGAATGCTCTCGTCCGAACTCGTTTAACTTCGTAGTTCCGATGGAATTCAAAGCCAGTGAGTTCCCAAAAGGCATCGCGCTATATGGAGATGAGCATGTACATATAAGGCACATCACCCCCTTTCCGTTGGTGAATGTGAGATGTTAGAAGAAGTCAACCTATAGAAGTTTTCCATAATTCCACTCTGAATGGCTTCAAGAAAAAGCTCCTGCAAATTCGAAAACCATCAAATTTAGTAACCCAAAAACAATGGTTCTGAACAGCAACACATCACAAGCACAAAAATAACTCACTCCCAAGAAAAACACCATATAATTTGACTTATGAATAATTTGCAACATTCCCAAAAACACAGGCAGCAAATAAATGTTGGGTCATTAATAAACTGAACTCAAAATTCTTACCCGCAAACAAAAATTGGGGGAAAAGACAAATTCACATTGTATTATGAAAAGGGTATCACAAAAAAAATAAAAAAATTGGGGAAAATTAAAAAATAATAAATCTGAAGAAAAAGTAAATGACGGAGTGAGGAAGCTGCATCTAAAGGTTGTACCTTTCCCTTGTAAGGAAGCAAATTCGACTGCAGGAGGAGAAGGAAGGATTCGTCTGCACAGCCCCGCCATAGCCATTTTTCTCTTCTTTTTTTTTTTACTTTTTTTTTTTTTTTTTTTCTAAAAATGAAACAAATAAAACCCAAGAAAATAATTGAGGAAGAAAATCTGATCTGGGTAGGACTGAGAAAATTGAAGTGTCCAAGTGAAAGGGTTTCGGGTTTATGGTTCGGGTCGGCGTCGTCTCGGTGGGACAATTCTCTGTTGCGTTTGATTAGGAAAGGGAACCCGAGTAATTAACTATTTCAAACGCCAGGGCTTTTAAGTCTCCCAATCAACAATCCGAACGGCAGGGATAAGATTGTCGTTTCGTGGAAAGGGGATGCTATTGCAAACTTGATAAACCCTACTACGCAGTGAAGAATACGTAATGTGATTTTATTTGACTTCCAAAAAAATTAAACATTGATTAAAATTATTATGTTCATTAAGTCAAAGGAATTACGTGCGTCTAATACGTTTTGAGATCTTCGGTTGATGTAATCTCTCTATGTATACAAATGAATGATTTAATTTTTTAGTGGAACCAGAAATGGAAAATTGCAAAAAGTTTATGTTGAAAAAAAATCATGAATTTTTCTATTAGCACTCTACATATACAAATATAAACATTAATGTGTCTTAATCAATATTCTAAAAGGCGTTACTCGAACTGCCGACAGGGGCCTAGTGCTTATATGCCTACTTATACTTAAAAAAAATTGCAAAATAGAATAACATATAGATTATAAAGTATTAATATTAAAAACTTGGAGAACAATGGGTCTTCATCAAAGTATTCAACAAGTCTCTTACAATTTTTTTTAAAAATAAAATGCAAAATGAAAGTTATCTATTTTTTATCTAAGTTAATTGGGGCAGTGGCCAACCGCTTAGCACCTAAGCAGGGCTAGGCATGGATTATTAGAACAGTAGTTTTAACACACAAACACTAGCTTATACTTGCACTAAGGTTATTAATGAAAGGCCATTATAATAATGAACCCAAACCCTAATGTATTTTAACACAAAAACCCTAATGTGTTTTAAAACAAACAACCTACTAATTAACCCGATTTCTTTTGAAACAAGCTATATTCTTGCGGAGGAAGAAATTGAACAAAAAACCTCCGTGCAATGCTAAACTCTTAACCATAACGAGAGCTACATGATATGTCGAAGCATGCATAATGCAAATGCCAATCACGAAAACATGATCTATGCAAGAAATAGGAATTAATTAAGGCACATTGACCCTGCCTTCAGAAGAGTAAAACTCAATGGGGGGAGGAGAAGGAAGAGGTCGTTTGTAAAACCCATTAGCCATGGAAATTTGTTGGCTTTTCTTGTCGTTGAATCCCACCATTCTGTTTATTCTGTGAAGAATATTGCCACGGTTTGCTGTGACAAAATCATTAGAAATAGGGAGGAAGAAAAAGTGCTTTTTGTGATCACTTGGTTGTGGAATTTCTTGAGAGTTAGGCACGAAGCAATATATGGACTTTTCCCATCACTGATAGTTAAACTGCACCATGTTTTAAACATTGTTGGTGTGGTTGTGGTAAATGAGGTTAACAAAATTAATGGCAAGTGACTTGTAGCTTAATTGGTTAAGTTCAGTGTTCGAATTGCCATCCCAATAGTTTAATGTAGGTATCCTCTTATTTGTCAAAAAAGGTAAATAATATAAATGTAAGTTATATGCAAATCTCTATTTTATTAAAGGATGGGACATAAATAGGAAAATTAAAAAGATGTACATTTTTGTTTTTTTATTAAAAACAAAAAATGAAGCATATGGTGCTTTCGCACAGCAACTTTTTTTTTTTTTTTTTTTTTTTTTTTGAAAGAGGGGTTGGGGGGGGGGGGGAGGAAGGATCGGAAAAACTCATAGATGCATTTTAGCTTTCTTAATCACCATTGTATGATATACCAGCATACACCAGCGCCATAAATCAAATACAGTACATTGCAGTGTGAAACATTAAAGATTGATTGTGGTACAACGAATACAATATAGGGAAAGAATGTGGAAAGAATTGTTTAGTCCTAATTTTCTTCCTCGCACACTTACCTGAGCTTCTGTTCTTACCCGTTTGATAAAGATCCCATGGTCATAATTTAATATTTAAAGTTAAAATTGATATATAATTTTTTTCTTTTACATGTAAGTTTCCTATATGTTTCCCTTCTCCTCTTTTCTTTACGTCTCAATATTCTCCAGTAATTATTCAGCAGCCATGGTTGAGAGGGAGAGATGGAGATCGAGACGGGCGATATTTAAGGGTGACAATAAACTCAAGATGTTGAATACTTAACTAAATAAGCTACAAGTTCATCGTTGGTTGAATTGAATACTTGAATTTAGGCGAATCGTTATGTCTTCGGGCCATTGGGGCCAAGTTCGTCCAAGCCTAATTGTATTTCAACCGGCTGGTTGATCCGTTATTGTCATCAAGTTTCTTGTTGGAACCCCAATGTCCCACATCGGTTAGGAGGGAAGAAAGAAATCACTTTAAATAGAAATATCTCACTCTAACTAGCACCGAGAATTTTTATGATAAAACCCCACACCTGAGGATTGTGCAGATGGTTAAGTGGGGACAATATCGGTGTTGTTGGAGTGGGCCTTCGGCCCGTCGACCTGAAAAATTCCACATGGTATCCGAGCCAGAGGACGGGTCCGTACTGCCACGTGATTGGGGGTGGGTCCCCATTGGCCCCGTGCAATTAGGTGAGTCCCGACATGGCTCCACGTGGTTATCGATGTGTGGAATTTCACATGTGACCCATAAAATGGGGTCTCACGTGCGGGGTAGTGTTTGTATCCCAGTGTCCCACATTGGCTAGCAGGGAAGAAAAGAAAGCACTTTAAATAGAAATACCCCACTCTAACTAACACCTAGGCCTTTTGTGACACTTTAAATAGAAATACCCCACTCTAACTAACACCTAGGCCTTTTGTGATAAAACCTAAGTGGTTAAGTAAGGACAATATCGGTGTTGTTGTAGGAACCCTCAACCCGTCGACCTGAAAAGTCCACGTTTCTCATTTCCCAAATCAAAACATATGATTCTTGTTCTTGAGGCCGGATATTTCTGGTACTAGGTTCGAGAAGGTTGCCTTGGCCTCGTACTCTTTGAAACATACCAAGCCATTGCAAGGGCCGACAATGTCGATGCACATATGTTTGCACCAACTTGGTAAATCATAACTACGTATAGGCTGCTCTCTGCCGCTTCCGGTTTGTCTACTACAACCCATAACAGGCACTTCTGGTTTTGAAGCTCAACAATGCTGCCAACTGCATGGATTGGAAATGTTTGGTTGAGAAAATGCGTTTTTTTTTTTTTTTTAATTTCTCTGAATGCGTCCTCGAAGCAGCGGTTCAACTTCGACTGGTTGTCCGCCATGTTAAGTCGCTGAGTACGCTACCAAAATCAAATTGTTAATGTAAAGAAACTGAAAACCGCAGAAAAAAATTATAAATGAAAAATCTAATTAAATTGTTGATAATAAATAAATAAAATATGATAAATGAAACCCTAATCAGATGGCAGTTTGGATGACCAAGATATTGAACAAAAATAAAAACGACTGTTACCTGTGTTTCGTTTCGGGTTCTATCTCTTTCTCTGTTTCTTAAAATTTTATTGCAGAAAAAGATAAACAAGTTGAGAACTTGTTGCTTATAGATAAGTAATTGTAAAAGTTTTGTTTGTTAATTAGCATATATGCTCCATGCATTCTTGGAACAATATGACTATATCCCAAATTAATTCAACACTTAATAGGTTCAGTAAAAGCATATAATAATGTTGATTAGATTGAAATACCAACACATTAACGTCATTATGATAAACAAGTTATTATTCAATGTCTAGCCAATTTTTTTTTTTTGAGGAAAACTAATGAAAATGATTTGAAAACTTTGAGTTTTAATCAAAATGACAAAAATGTGTTGTAAGTGAATAATATCAAGAGTGACTTTTTAGAGTAAAAATGTCTTTTTCGTTAAAAATGAACAGTACTGAAGTGTTTTGTTAAAACTCCTTTTTTTAACATATAAAAAAACGTCATATCATCATTCCATCACTTGACTTTGGGATGTGGTATTGATGGCTAAACCATTTAGAGCCTATAAAAACTTGTTTGGTAAACTTGTTTTGCGAAATTTAAATTAAAAAATAATTTAAAAACTAGCCTAAATTTGAGAACAACAAGAGTCTGTTTTGACCCCTTTTGTTTCTTTCTTCGCGACGTCTGCAAGACCTTAGCATCGAGACCAATGATACCAAACATCAACTGAGAGTCACCGATGGTGATGAGAGATGTTTCCGGGCGACTGAGAGAGGCTCTGGTGACCGTCATGGATTTTCTGGTGACCAAGATATTTTCTTCCCACCATGCTCGACCTACCATCCTTTCACTCTAATCACCCCACAAGCCCCAACTTCACCTTTCCGCCAATACCAAAGCTTTACTTCAAGCTTAGTTTGCTCAATTTCAATGGCAACATTTGAAATTAGCAACCTGCCACCATATATGTGAACAAAACCCACCTGAACACAACATGATTTCATTTTATGAAATGGGAAATTGGGAATTCCAAATCAAGTCGTCAAGATATTGGGCCTTGGTGAGTATTGTCTAGGTCGTTTCTCGGATCCCGACCCGACCTCGATATCATCCCTCAGCCAACGCCACCTAATGATTTTCAGACTAGAATTTTCTCCCCTCATCTTTCCATCCCTTCCATCATTTCCTCTTATATTATCTATTTTGTCTTTCTCTTTCTATTAAAAAAAAAAAAAAAAATTAATACAAGATGTTGATGTGGCTTAACTGTAACCGTTCAAATAGAAGGGAATGGAAAGGAAGGGGAAAAAAGTGGGAAGAGAATCCTACTCCTTCAACAAACAAGATTTTGGGTTATATAGCTTAAATCCTTCAAGATTTAAATAGTTTCCAAGTTAAAAACCAAACAAGTTTTCGGGTTGTTGAAAAAAGTATTCTTAAGAGAAGTTCGTCTGAGTTGATTTTAAGAATTATAAATTTTGTTGAGTAGGATACCCCTTATATTCTACTCAATTTCATCAGACCTAGACCAAAATGAAGGAGCATCCATCCAAAGATTAATCTGGGTATGCAAACAAAGCTCAGCTTTTACTTTGAATCCGAATGACACCACTTTTGTCTCTCCACCTTTCCTTGTTATATTGTGCAATCCAACATTCAAAAGTTGCACGAAATAAGGACAAACATGATTTTCATAGAACGGATTTTTCGTTATGTTGGCATTCCAAACCTCTGATTAAGAGTATTTGAAATATATATATATATATATATAATTTTGAATTGAAAATTGTTATTGGCATTCCAAAAATTTTATTTTGCATTTCAAATTTTTTATAATTAGAAAGAAAAATACACTTGTAAGAAATGTAGAATAAAAATTTTAAAATCCTAATAACAGTTTCATTTTGAATTAATGGCTCAGAATATTCATTATTCTGGTAACGTGTTTCGTGGAAATTATTGAAGAGGACCGCGCTCTCTCTTGCCCAATTGGGATTGCTTATTAATCGGTTCCTCCTCAATTATTGAAGTGAAAAATGCGTTTTTGCTGTTCCTCCGCCTCCGTTCACTTCCTATCCACTCCAAAACCCGGCAAAAGGTCAAAAAGCAAAACAAACAGCAAAAACGCATTTTTCGTGCTCCAGGTTTGTCTGACTTGGCGGGTCCCGCTTTCCCGCTCTTTTTAACTCCCATCTGCCACCAAACGACACCACATTCGCATGCTCTCACGTTTCCGGAAACGGATCCTCCGTACAACTCCACGTGTCGTGCCCTTGCTCGCCCCGTTTCGAGAGGGTTAGCCGTCGCTTTCATGGTGCAGCTGACAACACGAGACAGCAAGTCGGCGGGTGCGGCGCGTCTCTGTCGCCTCGCGGCTGCTACAGTCCGCAGGTTCCTGTCGGCTCCTCCGCCCGCTCACAACCTTTATTTTTTCCAGAACTTTTCCGGTCGCTTTTGTTTGTGCCGGTTAAAGTTCGAGCGGGTTTAGATCGTGGTCGTTGAAGAAGCGGAGCGATGAGGTTGATGTGTTCGAGGTTTATTCGGGTCAAGGTTTTCAGTGGGTATCTCTCTGCCGTGCTGGGTCTGCGCTGCCGTGTTTGGTGTGCAGTGCTGGGTGTACTGAGGGGGATAAGTGCTGGGTCTGCGCTGCCGTGTTTGGTGTGCAGTGCTGGGTGTACTGAGGGGGATAAGTGCTGGGTCTGCGTTGCCGACACACCATGACAATATTTCAGTAATTTTATGGGTCACCAAAATTATTGTATATATCTAATTTTAAATTGAGTTGGTCATCGCTTGGTCTCCCACACCAGTCCAAAAACAAGGCCAAATTAGTAAATTCATCAAAACCTGCTACGCAATCAGGAAGCAGCGGAAAAGCCAGCATCTTCCCCTCCCTCCCACCCCCACTTAAACACCATGAGCCAACCGCTCCCACCCTCACCAGAATAAAATGCGTGAGAGAGTCCTCACCATAACTTAACCTACACCCTCATTTTCCTCCTCAGTATACCCACCTCACTCTCCATATACCCTCCTCCCAAATCCCACTTCTTTTCCTCTTCACACCCACCACCTTCCCCTCCTCTCCAATGGCTCTGTTTCATCCATTTTCCAAACTTACCCTCCTCCTCCTCCTCCTCCTCACAACCCTCCTGTCCACAGCCGTCATTTCACAACCCCAACCACTCCTCACCCCCGCAGAGCAAGACGCCGTCTACACTGTCCTCGGCTCCGTCAACCCCGACATCTCCTGGCGCTCTCTCTTCCCCGACGACCTCTGCCTCTCCGCCCCTCACGGCGTCGTATGCGACTTCTTCTACGACAACGTTTCGTCCCCCGACCCGGTGGCTCACGTGACCGAGATGAATTTCGGGTACGTTTCGGACTACACCCCGAACCCGCCGTGCTCCGCCAACGCCACCCTCAGCCCCCTCCTCTTCACCTCCTTCAAGTACCTCCGCAAGCTCTTCTTCTACCACTGCTTCACCGGAACGCGCGTTTCGTTCCCCGAAATCCCCAAGAGTTTCGGGTCCGGTTTGGAGGAGCTCGTTTTTATCGACAACCCGTCTCTGGTGGGCTCCCTCAGTGGAATAATCCGTAATTTCACCGACTTGAGAAGGGTGGTTCTGACCGGAAATGGGATTTACGGGAACATCCCGGATGGCGTCGCCGACCTGGTTAACCTGGAGGAGCTGACTCTGTCTCGGAACCAACTCGGCGGCGAAATCCCCCTGAGCTTCTCGAAGCTGAAGAAGCTGAAGGTTCTTGATCTGGGTTACAATTATTTTTCCGGAAATGTCCCTGAATCGGTGGGAAATCTCTCGGAGCTGGTGAAGCTGGACCTGAGATCCAATGGGTTTAATGGTAAAATCCCAGAGAGCATGAAGAACTTGAAAACTTTGGAGCTTCTGGACCTGAGCTCCAATAATTTCACTAACACCGGGGTTCCTCTGTTTCTGGGTGAGATGCCAAAGCTGAAGCAATTAGATTTGAGTGGGAACTTGTTGGGAGGGCAGATTCCTAAAATTTGGGACAAGCTTGGGGGTATTCTGGGAATTGGGTTTTCAGAAATGGGGCTGGTTGGTGAAATTCCAGCTTCAATGGGGCTGCATTTGAAGAATCTAAGGTATTTAGGGCTTGATAACAACAAGCTTGAAGGGACAGTGCCTGAGGAGTTAGGGCTCTTGGAATCTGTGAGTGTGATTAATTTGCAGAACAATAACCTCAGTGGCAGAGTTTCATTTGGAGGTGGTAAATTTTCAGCAAAATTTGGGCAAAATTTGAAACTGGCTGGAAACCCTAATCTTTGTGCCGATGATAAGGCTTTGATCCTCTCCTCCAAGACCCAGTTGAAGGTCTGCAACAAAACCCAGAAACCCAATTCTGCCCCTCTTACTCTGGATTCTTCAGTGCAGGTTGTTGTTCTTCCTAACTCTGTGATTATTTTTGGCACATGGGTTTTGTTTGTGTTAATCTTGCTTAATTAGGATTAAGCTAGAGATTTGAGAGTTTTTGACTGGGATTGGGTCTTGTAACGGAGAAAAAAAACAGTTTATAATTACTGACGTGGAGTATGAATTTTTGACTGGGATTTAAAGGGGAGATTAATGTAATTATGGACTTTTTGTCAATGGAAAGTGCATATAAATTATTATATCATTATCCTTAATCATGTTATTATTATTTATTTTTTACTTTTTACCACATTTTCCTGAATTTATCTATCCATGGGTGAAAAAAATGGAAGGGTCAACTGTTTGCTGTATTGCAACTGTGACTCTGCAGCCGTTTCACGAAAAGGGTTTTTTGAGTGGGGAGCAAGCAACTGCTGGAGGAGAGAGAAGGTGAAAGTTTCCCTAAATGGTTGGTGTTTACAGTCTCAAACATGTTTTGAAATGTTGTCTAATTTAGGGCAAAATTGATCTCAAAATCACGGGGGACAGAGAGAGAGAGAGAGACAAAAGCATATCACCCTCGTATTGTGTTGGACAGTGATGATTTTAGGCTGGAAAGCAATAGTTACAGTAATTGCTAACATAGGTTGAGCTCATCGTCTGACTAGGTCAATTTTTATTTATCGGATTGGATCATTGTGGGGTTGGATTTGACTAAAATACAGAAAACTCTTAAAGCTTGTTTAGTATTCAACTTGAGAACAAAACTCAAAATTTTGATTTTTTTCTAAAAACTCATGTTTTGATTTAAAAATTTTAAATCCAAAACCTTGTTTGGTATGCAACTTCTCTAAACTAATCCAAAAAAAAAAAAAAAAGTTAAGTTGAAGGGTTTGACAGGGGCTTTTTTCTCGCAGTAAATTCCGATCTTCTTGTTGGGGTTTTGAGTTCAAATAGTGGCATGGATGTTCGGCGAGATGACGGAGAAGGAGACAACGCCGTCAAGTTGAATCCTCTAAACACGATGCTCTCGATTGAATTGTTGGGGGATTCAAGGCAAACCACGAGGTAGAAGATGTCGGTGGGGAGGGGGATGAGGGTGGAATGAGGCCGAAGACCGTAGAAGAAGGGTTCTGACGAGTGTAGTTCTTGTAGTAGGTTGGCGGCAGGACACGGTAGACTTGGTCTTTGGAGATCTGCAACAATTGGAAATTTGAGGAGTTGGGGTGGAGCTTTGTTAAGAAATCAAGCAGACTACAGTGCAGGCCCTATGATATGGTTAGAGAGAGAGAGACGGGAGTGGCTGAATCTCCAAAGAAAAAGTCTAAAAAACACACATTTTGTGTTTTCAACAAATAGGCTTTGTTTTCAAATATTTTTGAGTTGGAATTTTGAGAATTGTTTTCAAATCAAATACCAAACAAAGATTTTAATTTGTGACTCAAAACTTATTTTTGAGTTAAAAATATTGGATCCAAATCCAATACCAAACAGGCCCTTACTTTTCTGAGAGGTGATGTAAGGATGATTTGATAATGCTGTCTGGATTTCAAACGAAATTCATTTTTTACGAAAAAAAAATGAAGTAAAATATTATTTGGCTGAAAATTACAATTCTTTGGCTTCACTTCCGTGATACATTTTATATAGCTAGCCTGATTAAAGATTCTAGCTACAACAATAATCAACACTGTGAAGAAATTCATGTAAATCCCTTGTTTTCCCACACTTAAAAAGAATTCTGAGAAATGGTTGCAGATTGGTGTCCAGGAGAAGTACATGCTTCTGAACTAGCATGGTGTTTAGATCTTCTTGACCCTGATGTCCCCCCAACGGATGAGTCCTTCGACTTCTTCCGCTGCGTTTTCTTAGGGATGTCCGGTAGGTTTTGCGGCGATTCGCTGCCTTGACTTGGATCCGTGGATTGCCGGATGCCTCTAATACTACTATCCGATGTGTCCCTATTCTTAGAAGACCGCTTTGTTTGCTTCGGTTTATCTGATTTTCCCCTCCTGGGAGAATCCGGTCCACCACCTCCGTGCCCGTTTGATGAATGCCGCCTTGACGACTTGGGTAAATCCGGCACGTCATGCCCTGGTGACCTTGCACCCCTTGAACCTTTCCGGCTCGAATCTACGTACGTTTACGACATTAACATGCCAACCAAAACCACCTACATTTTCATAGTTTGTGATTTTAAACACACCAAAAAAAAAAAAAAAATGTACCTTCGGAGACCCATTTGACCCTAGAATCTTCTTTCGTCTCTCCATTGGCTAAAGGTGGTGATTGTTCAAATCCGGGTGGAGCTTGAAACTCATTCATCTGCATGAAAAAAAAACACATGATGATCTCGTCTAGCGGCTCCCAGTCTCCACTTTGCCAGAAAGAATGTCAGGAGCGGAGTTCAAATCTTGTAGACGATAATTGTTGATAATAAAAAGAAAAATAGTTAATTACCCAGCTTGGTGAACTAGCAGTTGAAGGGCCATCCCATCCTATATGAGCCACATGCTTTACATCCGTAGGAAGTCCAATCTGCATTTCTTGGTCTTTGTTTTCATCTGCTAAAAGGAATGGCAATTTCTTTGAGAAAATTATCGAAGTGCACCTAAAAATCACTCTAATTGCAACCTTCTTCCAATTTTATACGTACCAAATATTTGAGAAATGTATCTTAGTCCCTTCAAGAGGCCCTTCATCTTGTTATTATTTGCATCTTTCACCACCATCTTGCCATTATTTGCATCTTTCGCCGCCATTCTAATTAAACAAACCAATTAAAACTACTCTTGGGAAATCCCTATTAGATTTAGAATCCAAAATTTGTCCTCCAATTCTATAAAATTCACAATAGAGAAAGAAGATGTTAATAATCGAAAATCAAAAGAAACAACACAAAGGGGCTAATGCAAACAGGACTGAAATCCGTCATTCTGTTTCAAATTCAAATCTCATAGACGACAGTTTGTTGATAAAAGAAACGACAACAAAAAATGATATTCCTCTGCATTTCGATATCAATACCTTGATGCAAGGCCGTATTTTATAGGCCCATATGCGAGGAGGCGACATTCAGAACTATAATTTTTAGTTCTCCCTAAGAAACTAAGAACATTCACTTTCTTCTATTAATTTGCACTCGAGATGGGGAGAACTTTAGAAGAAAAGGAAAAAGGTGTTCAAAAACGAACAACAGCTTTTGACAAATGTGGCATTGAGGGTGGCAGTGATGAGAAAAGGGATGAACTGAAAAACAAATTATGCTTAATTAAGGTAAACCCATCGCTTATCTCGTTAATTCGATGGTAATGCATTCTTCTTTTTTCCCTAACCCTATAATTGTCAACCAGAAGTACGTCGAATTTTCCGGTGCGAAAGTTCGAGTGAAAATAAAATCTTTGACATGCTAAATATGGGGTTGGGGGGGGGGGGGGGGTGGAGTTGTCGTTTTAGAGGCTGTAATGAATGGTAGATGCTTATGAACTTGTATTGTTGGTTGGCTATTTTCTTGGGTGGAAATTACTTGAAGAGAAAATGGCTACGTACTTCTAGATGTAGCACATGCATTTGGATCCCTGGCTACATGAGTCGGATTTCACGTAGCGGGTTGTAGGATATTGGAGCAAGATAAGTGCTTCGGTCAGATAAGTATGCGTTCGATAATTGATTTTGATCATTAATGTATGTCAGACCCATAATACATTAACAATAAGAATGAGATGGCATGTTTTTGTGTTTCTTTTTTTGAGTCACAGTGTAGTTATGAATGCAGCAGTAAAATTGGTACCACAGACGTTGTGAGCATTGAGCCCCCAAAACGTTGTACCTATCCCTTTATTTCATTGCCCTAGGTCTTACCGAAAAGTGAAAATTGGTCCACTGTACCTTTATAATGGAGAAGGTTTTGGGTGCGGCCGCCGTTGTTTGTGAGCTCATTGGTACATAATGGGACCGGATTTGAGTGAAAAATCAGGGGGCTGGTGGCGTAGGGATGTTTTTTTGTGTGTGGCTTTATGTTCATCTGATCTGGTATTCGAATCAAAGAATTTCTCCTCACAATAACACTTTTCTTATGTTGTCCACACCTCATTTTATTTCTTACACATTTTTTTAATTTTCAATCATCAGATCAGATGAATTAAAGAAGATTAACGGACATAAATTATCAATGGGTGTGTGAAAAGTAAAATGGGGTGTATAGATAACACACCCCTTAGAAATTACAATCATTGTAAATAGAGTAACGTCTACACGGGCAGATTTGGAAGCTTTCGGATTGACCCAAGTTAAGTTGCACCAGGAAGTTTTATGTGACAATATCGTTAGTTATAACTTATAGGGTAAAGTACAAAAAACTACATCAACTATTGGTGTCACGACACTTTCATACCTCATCTTTTAAAAATAATGTCATACCTCATCTTTAGAAATTGTGTCAATGTTATACCTTCCGTTGGTTTGGTCGTTTATTTCTCAGTTAAATGCTGATGTGGCTTGATCCGGGACTTATTTTTTATTAAAAAATTAATAAAATATTATTAAAAACAAAAAAATCATTTAGTATTATTTAAATATTAAATAAATAAATAAAAAGTACATAAAAAAATATAAAATAAACCTCTCCTTTTGTCCCTCCCTCCTCTCTCTCTCTCCCCCATCTTCCTGCAACCCAGAAAGAAGGAGAAGGAGGAAGAAGAAGAGCAGAAAAAAAAAAAAAAAAAAAAAAAACCCCAAATCAAACCCAGTTCGTCCCCCCTCCCCCCACCACAAACCCAACCCCCTACAACCCAGAAAGAAGGAGGAGGAAGAAGAAGATAAAAAAAAAAAAAAAAAAAAAACCAACCCCAACCCAACCCGAAGGAGGAAGAAGAAGAAGAAGAAACAAAAAAAAAAAAAAAAAAAAAAGAAAAAAAAGAAGAGAAACTCTCGTCCTCATCTTCCTGCACCACCACCACCCCCCCCCCCCCCCCCCCCCCAAAAAACAAAAAAAATACCCACCCACCAACCCACCCTACAAAAGAAAAACAAGAAGAAGAAGAGAGAAGGAAGGAAAAAAAAAAACCAACCTCAACCCAACCCGAAGGAGGAAGAAGAAGAGGAAGAAGAAGAAAAAAGAAGACCCACCCTGCAAAAGAAAAACAAGAAGAAGAAGAGAGAAGGAAGGCAAAAACAAAACAAAAAACCAACCTCAACCCAACCCGAAGAAGGTCAAAAAAAAAAAAAAAAGGGGAAACTCTCGTCCTCCCTCCGGCCCCCCCCCCCCCCCGGGGTGGGCCCTGCAAAAGAAAAACAAGAAGAAGAAGAGAGAAGGAAGGAAAAAAAAAAATTAAAAAAAAAAACCCAGTTTGTCCGTCCCCCCGCACCCACCCTCTTCCCTCCACACCCATTCCCCCCCCCCCCCCGTTTTCTTCGCGCCCAGGTTCTCAACCTTCGAAATCGGCCTGGCGAAGGTTTCCCGATTCCACCTCAACGGGATCTAGGTTTTTTTTTTTGGGTTGCAGGTAATGGGTGTGAGGTTGGGTGCAGAGGGTGGGTGCAAAGGTGGGGAGGTTGGGTGGGGAGGGGGGAAAACAAATTGGTTTTTTTTTTTTTTTTGTTTCTGGGTTGCAGTTGCAGAAAGGGGGAAGAAGATGAAGATGGGAGAAGAGAGAGAAGGGGGGGAAGGGAACGAACTGATGTTGTGATGTTGGTTTTTTTTTTTTTTTTTTTTTTTTAAATAACTTTTCTTTATTATTTTAATATTTAAAAAATATTAAATGATTTTTTTTAGCTTTTAATAAATTTTTAATAAAAAATGGGTCACAATCAAGACACATCAACATTTAACTGAGAAATAAACAGTCAAACTAACGGAAGGTATAACATTGACACAAATTCGTAAGATGAGGTATGACATTGTCAATTTTAAAAGATGAGATATGAAAGTGTCGTGATACTAATAGTTAAGGTAGTTTTTTGTACTTTACCCTAACTTATAACTCAATTGGTATAGAATTCTTACTTTAGTTAGGCTTAAAAAACCTTTTAATATCTTGATCTTTTGGCTTATATCATTGTCATCGAACAGAAATAAATGAATCAAATTGTTGTCCCATTGGAGCTTAGTGGTAAATTAGGTTAATTAAATACATTGTAATTTTTTCTGTACAAGCGACAATTGAGAGAGGAAATCGAACCTACGACCACTATTGTAAGAATAAATATTTTTAACCACTTTAATTACAAACCATTTGCAACGCTATAATTGGTAGCAAATGCAATTTTTTCATATATAAATTACACATACAACTTATAATCAACATTCATTTAGAACATGCATCAAGCTTGCAAACTGTCCAATCCAACAGAGTCCTGCAAAAAGATTAAGAACACAAAACTTAATCAGAACCCGATTACGCAAATTCGAACCAAACCATGTTGCCCGAACACGAAAAACCTTACCAAGAACCTATGATTCTCTTCGAGGAGCGGAGAGAAGTTCGCGCAGAATTTCCCCATATCAGAGTTTAATTCAGGAGTTTCACCACCTAATATGTCCATGAATTTCTTCCTCTCCGGAGCAAGCTTAATCCCAACCTGCATTTCAATCAAACAACTCGAAAAAATTACGCTTCTGCATATGTCGCCTAAAAACTTAAGAAGTGCAGTTAATCGCACCGAAGAATGACGAAGAGCATGCATATCTAATTGAAAAGGGAATGAGAGTTCTTACACTAAAACTTGAGCTAGCCAGCCAGTTATGCCATTTCTTCAGCGTCTTGCCGTACGCTTCATTACAAGCCTTCGACATTGGCCAGTCCGGATTATCATGCAGATTGCGAAACAGCTCCACCAAGTAATCCATAGCCCTAATCAAGCACATTCAGTTCTCAAAGAAACAAGGTTTGGCTTGCAGGTGGAAAACATGCAACACGAACACGACATACCTTGTTAGCCAGAGTAGAGCATTCGTGCAACTAGATGAGGATTTCGCAGTTTTCGCTTCAATCTCAACTCGAATTATGCTGTACAAGTGGTTAAACTCTGACGGGCTCGACGAATACTTCGAATCCAACCTCTGCAATGTAGAGAAGAACATCAAAAACTTTGCAAACATTAGAAAACCTAGAACAGATTGCTTGTACAGAAAGTCACATTATTGTACCTATAAAAAAGTTAAAAGGAGCAACTTACCGATATGTTATTACCAATATCAGATTTCACAGGTGCGAAGGCAGCTCCAAACTTATCTGGAATCGAAACAATGAATCGAGAGAAACACGGTCTTGTCAGCATCAAAACACATTGATTCAATCCGCTTTCGGGTTAAAAATCAAACCCTCATACCTAAAACAGGCAGCAAGTGGTTGCAGACATCCAAGAAAGGCTTGGCAAGCATCTCGCTGGAGTCGGATTTAACGTGGTTCATCCCTTCCAGAGCAGAAGCGAAAACAGTTCCTGTTCCTGCCATTTTTGTGCTTAACTATCTGCAAAAGCATCACAAGCCGGATTTGGTAATCTGAATATTTTGGTCAGCATGGCAATTTATGTTTGTGTTTGCTGTCATAATTCAATGCGTGCAAGTTAAGAACTTAGATGATTTAAAAAAGTGCTGTACGATTGAAGCTACAAGTATTACGATCTCATGAAATTTTAAAAAATTAAAAATTATTCGAATTTAAACAGACGTGAAAAGTTTAGAATTAATCAAATTAAAATTTCCCAAATAAATTAATGGATTGAACGGGAAAGCGTAGAGAGAAGATGAGAAACGTGAAATGGTAAATGAACACGAACCTGGAAAACGACAGACAAACGAGCAGATCCCAAAAATCAGATATGTCAATTCCAAGTACTAGGCGGCATAGAGATGATGAAGCCGGGCAGTTATTGTTTTCTGGTAAGACACTCTCTTAAAGCGGGGTTCTATGTGGACTCTCAGCCACCTGATACTTTTGATACAATATTAACGGGTGGCACATAATATTATATTTGAATGAGGAAAATAAACTTGGAATTTAGATAAAAGTGAGAATTTATAAATTGACATGCATCAATTCCCTTGTTTGGATTCATAAACATAGAAATTTAGAATTTCTGCATGGAAAAAGAACTTGGAATTTAGGACCTCCAATTCCCAAATTTAAATTCCATGTAAATAGGTTTCATTTCCCAATTTCTATGATTGAGAGTTTAAAAATAATAAATTCCGTATTCAATTCCATTGTTCTTTTAGGTTAACCAAACAAGAAAATTCACAAATTATAGAAAATAAAATTCTGTCATTTCAATTTCCGTTATTTTAAAATTCATTAGTAATCTTAAATCTCTTCATCCAAACATAGTGTAAGAGTCTCGAGTCTCTTTAGCATTCCACTTGCTTTCCAAATTAATTGTAATTTGTAAGCAATTAATCATTTTAGAATTTATTTATACTAAAACAACGAGCTTAATTTTATTAAATAAGGTTGGCTGTATGAACCTCATAATGTTATTGTGTTCAATTTCACACCAAGTTTTCCGTTAGCCCCAAGTATTCCATATTTTTTCTTAAAGTCTCTTTGCAAGCCTTCGTAGGTCTTACCCTACTCCTTTTGGCTGAGAAATTTTTTTATATTCCGATAACACTGACCTAATACATTAAATGTAATAATACAATTTATTGGACATTATTTTCATTCAAATTTTCAACCAATTGGTTTTGTTTTTTTATTTTTTTTTGGGTAATGGAGTTGGAGATGCGACAGAGAAAGATGCACAAATCCAAAACCAAATTGGGCTAAAATTTTGACCCAAAAAAAAGGCCATAAACCCGTGAGACAAGGTCCTACTTTTAAACGTCAAAATAGCATCTTTCACTTATATTTGTGTTCGATACATCGTATATATTGTTTTCACTCACATATCAGAATGCGACCTTACCGTCGAACGTTTTATGTAAGTTGTCATTCCAAATTTGACAAAGACTCTGACCCAAAAAAGATGGCCCAAAACTCCGTATCTGGGAGCCTGAGACAAAGTCCCACTTCCTATCAAAATAGTGAAAAAAACAGATCAGACAGGCCTTCTTCCAGGTCAGAAAAAAGACAGACAGGGAGAGAAAAATATTGAGAATATCCCACTCAGGACCAGGAAGATCCTCACATATCTAAATTTTAACTAATTTTTACCTAAAATACCAAAAAAAAAAAAAAAAAAAAAAAATTACAGACCAAGATAAGAAAATGCGGGCATGTTTTTGTAAATTAATTTTCTTTTTCTTTTTTTATTTGTTTTAATATTATTGTAAAACACAAGTTTTGTCGAAAATTAGAGATTATTTTTACAAACTAAAGAATTTTACACTAAATTATTCTAGACCAAATGAAAATGAGAGTTTGAACTTGAGGAGCGGTAGGTTGAACCGAAAGCATCTATTGACCAAATATTTACTATTAAAAAAAAATTAAAAGAATTTTCAAAAGTATTGTTAACAAGTAATAACATTACGTGCGTCTAGTAATTGTTTATTTTTATTTTTTGAAGTTTGCTTTTGACCTGAGGTGACCCGTTCCAAAGAGACAGCCCAAACGAGTTAGGCTGCAGCTCAGAATCTCAGAAGATATCGCTTCACCCCTCATATTTTATTTCCTTTTTATCTTATAATTAATTGATTAATTCCTATTTATTTTCATAAATAAAATCGAAAAGGAAATTGCAATTTCCAAAAACATTAAAAAAAAAAAAATTACAACTAAAAAACAAACAAATATAATCGTCTCCAGGCTCCTTCCTCTTATTCCGCCCCTCCCCCATCTCTCTCTCTCTCTCTAGGCATCATTTTCCTCCGCCAATTTCCCTTTCCCGTTCATATTGCAAAAAACGATTTGTCTCTAGCTCTGTCCGATCCCAACAAAAATCCTCCCAATTGATCCTCGTTTGATTTGGTATTTGTACATTTTCGCAGCAGATTTCAAATTTTTGAAGATTTTGTTTTGTTTTGGCTTCTGAATCGAGGTCAATGTAGGTCAGTGTTCTTGTGATTCAGGATTCGAATTCGTCGTCTGCAATCGTCGATTTGGGATTTGGGGCGTTCTGGATATGTAGCTGGAGAAAAAGGGGTCCTTTGATTTTCCAAAAAGTTGCCCTCTTTTTTGTCGGTATTGTCGATAAAGCCGGATTTCCCAATTGGATTTTCTGGGGTTTCGTATTTATTTTCCATTTAATGGTAATTTAATGTTGGGATTGTGATCGTGTGGTCCGTAGGCGGGGTTATTGGGAGAAAATCGAAGGTTTTGATCGGAGGAAAATCTTTTAATTTTAATTTTTTGTTGGAGATTTGGGGGTTTATTGTTTGGCCTTTTTGGGTTATGCAAACAATAAAGGCTGAATTTTGCACAAATTGCTGTGAAATAAAGCCGGTTTGAGCTTGTTGATCGAATCGTATCGGATATTGTTGCATCATGGAGCATGTGATTGCTGGAAAGTTTAAGTTGGGGAGGAAGATTGGGAGTGGTTCTTTCGGAGAACTCTATTTAGGTATGATAATCAGTGCTTGCTACCTGTTTTTTCGCCGAAAGTTATTCGTTATGTTAATTTCGTGTGTTTTGTAAAAATTCCTGTTCTGGTGTTAGGTGTAAATGTACAAACCGGAGAAGAGGTGGCTGTTAAGCTGGTATGTGATCGATCCTTGAATCGTAGATTCAGTTCTGATGTTTGGTTTTTGGCTAAATGTTTCTAAACATTCTATAGTTTGTGCTTGAGCTATAAATGGGTAGCTTCATCAATGTACTTGGTTACGTTGACTGTGAGCTTCTGGTAATTCAATACTTTGGGTTCAGGAAAGCCGTATGAATTATCCAGTTTAACGAACGTGTTGAATAAAATCATGTTTTGTCCAACATTTCTTTAGTCACTAGAGGAAGTCGAAGAAGAACAAAATGAATACTCACTTTTGAATCTTTGAGAATAAGAGTAGGAATGGCACTTTAGATTTCATACTCGACAAGCTCTATGCGAGTTACATTCGAAGCTTCATGCTTTATATTCTTCATTTCTTTTCAGTTATGTTATCAACGAAAATTCTGTATGTGAAGCCAACCTTTTATTCTATTTAAGATTTGTCATGGATGCGTTTTGATATCACAAAGTTCGAGTCTAGTACAACCTTGTTACATTTCCTTATTGTACCATCTACATATAATTCAATAGTCTATAATTGCATGCATTTGAGCTAGTTTACTTTCCAAATTCCAGGAACCTGTGAAGACGAAGCATCCCCAGCTTCATTATGAGTCAAAATTGTATATGCTTCTTCAAGGAGGAAGTAAGTCTCTCTTTTCACTCTCTCACAGATAAGTTTTTTTACCAATAACCGATAGTAAACAACTAACCATTGTCATTTTATGATGAAGCCGGAATACCCCACCTCAAGTGGTTTGGAGTTGAGGTTGACTACAATATCATGGTTATTGACCTTCTTGGACCAAGTTTGGAAGATTTGTTCAACTACTGCAATAGGAAATTCACATTGAAAACAGTGTTGATGCTTGCAGATCAATTGGTAAGTACTAATTACTATCCTTCATCTAATTTGTCTAAGTTGGCCAGGATAATTGTTTTTACATTTTCAATTTCATCTTTCAGATTAACAGAGTTGAATACATGCACTCGAAAGGTTTTCTTCACCGTGATATTAAGCCTGACAACTTTTTAATGGGCCTAGGGCGTAAAGCCAATCAGGTATCTTTTCTTGTTTAACTGCAGTTGCTATGCGAATTATAGCACTTAGCGCATTAATGGAACACTTTTGCTTGAAACATTTTCGTTATTGGGGATCTCATATGGTATTAGGGGCGGGATTTCAAATCTTTTTTTATTAACACTTCAATCACGCTTTTTTATTTAGAAGTGTAATATATCGGACATTATTTGTCACAGGTGTATGCTATTGATTTTGGTCTTGCAAAGAAGTATAGGGATCTTCAGACTCATAAGCACATACCATACAGGTAAATTTTACTTGGAAAGTGACAAATTATGATAAATTTTTTCGTAAAGATTTTTTTTTTTTTTTTTTTTTTTTTGTAAAGTCGCTGCTCATGTTAAATATGTTTCTGTGGATTGTCTGTCAATGTATTATCAACATATCTCTGTGCTGCTTCCATTTGTATTAGATTTTGACTTTAATGTTTAATCTTGTACTTTTGATCCTTTTGTGCCAGCGTTGGATTTGATGTGGTTGCTTTGAAAGTTAAATTTGTTTCTTTTTCATTTGTTAGGGAGAACAAGAACCTCACAGGAACTGCTCGCTATGCAAGTGTTAACACCCACCTTGGAATTGGTGAGAGATATTTTATGTCTTTTTATTTACTATGTAAATTATAACAGTAAATGGATAATCAAAGATCCAACATGCTATGCTCTACTTATTCTCATTGTGTTTTATTTCACTTTTAGAGCAAAGCAGAAGAGATGATTTGGAATCTCTTGGTTATGTGCTGATGTATTTCCTAAGGGGAAGGTTAGGGTATAGTTCTTGCACTTGTTCTTCATGTGTTTTGTTTTTTGGGCATTTGCTATCTGATTTTGAGTATTTGATGCTACATTGTATCTTACTCTACTTTTTTATTCCTTTCTTTTTTGTCTTTTGCCTCCAATCAGCCTTCCCTGGCAAGGTTTAAAAGCTGGTACAAAGAAGCAAAAGTACGATAAAATTAGTGAAAAGAAAATGTCTACTCCTATAGAGGTAACAACTTTCTCCATGCATTCTTATTGCTAGCAACTTCATATGTTCCAAGAATGGACATTTTACACGTGTAATATTATATATATATATATATATAATATATTTATTTATTTGGGTGAGATCGACCAAAGATTAGAAATGGGGACATATATGGAAAAAGGTCTCGACTAGGAAGACTGGCACTTCCATTGATTTTGGTTGGGTTCTTGACTGGCTCAATATTTGCATGGGTTTTGACAATGAATGTGTTTAGAGGCTGTTTCAACCAAGCCTAGTCAGATAATTCTGTGCTTTATGTTTGTTCATAACTTGATATGTATTCAAGCATATGTTTCCATGCACACTCCCGCTCACACACTACATGCTGCTGCTATTGACTCTCACCTAGTTCTGGGAATTCTTGTTAATGTTGCAACATGGATAATATAGCCACAGATATGTTTAACAGGTGCTGTGCAGATCTCATCCAGCTGAATTTGTATCCTACTTTCATTACTGCCGATCATTGCGGTTTGAAGACAAGCCAGATTATTCTTATTTAAAGAGGCTTTTCCGAGACTTGTTTATTCGAGAAGGTAATCTTCACAAATTAGGTTATTTTGTATTAGATTTACAAACTTTTTTTCTTTTAATTGTTAGTGTTTTCCTTTTTCTGTTTGGGTTCAGGATAATAATTTTATGATTACTTGCAGGTTATCAATTTGACTATGTATTTGACTGGACCGTGTTGAAGTACCCTCAGATTGGTGGCAGCTCTAAAGGATGGGTTAGTGTTTGGAAATGTTATGTTGAAGTGTTGATCTTATAAGAATGTTATTTACTTACTTCCTTTCTCTGTTTCTAGCATGCCAGTGGGAAAGCGGGTTTAAGCGCAGGGCCATCTATGGAAAGACCTGATAGAGGATCAGGTGTTGCTCTCTCTTCAAAGAATATATTTCATTTAGGTGCCGAATCAGATTAATTGACCTTGATTTCAATAAAAAGTTATGGATTTGATGTATGCTTTTGACTTTGATGTCCTGTTTAGTTTCCTATATCCCAAACTTACTACTAATAAGTCCTAAGCTTTGATGCCAGTTACCCTCTTAATTTTGAAGATTTATCGAGTATTTGAGGACTTAGTTTTCTATAAATTTTTCAGTGTAGTTTCCTTTCTTCAGCTTGTTATTTAACTTTCCACTACAATTTTACGCTCAGTAGTCTCCTTTTTGGATTCCCACAATTATTAAACCCTTTTATGCAATTGGCTTATCCAGTTGGGAAAGAGATTCGAGAAAGATTCTCGGGTGCAGTTGAAGCATTCTCAAGGAGAAACACCTCAGGTTCTAGTCCACGCCAGGATCATTTGAAACACAAGTCTTTTGAGGATGTACCTTCATCCAGAGATGCGGTAAAGTTTTCTCTGACTGTTAATTATTCCTATGTTGCTTTGGGCATGGACAGTTTGCGAGTATGTTAAGCTACATGAATTTAATCTTGCCGATTTGCTTTCTGAAAATTGGATCTTGAGAAGTCACTAAGTAAAAGGACTTCAGCCCTGCTGTATTCAAAATTTTGTCAATTTTAAAGTCCAAAAGTGAAAGTTAATATCTTGATTTTCCTAATTATGACCCGTACACTTATTTTTTAAGAATTGTCTACGACCTTGTTGTTACGTCCTTGCTTTGTTTAAAAATTTTAACAAAAGCAAAGTTGAATCCTGGCCTAGTTAGGTGAAAAGTCCAAGAATAGAAGAATTGCAAACTATACAATTTACTACTTCATTTATGGTCCTGGTTTATGTTTGAGTGTGTCATCTCTTCTCACTTGTATGATACGCTTTTCACCCTTAATTCTGCATGTTATTCATCCCAAGTATTCAAGTTGAAATCGTGCAATTTGTTGTAATTAAAATTCTTATTGAGAGCTGTTGTTGCATTTTCAGCACCAGGATTCTGACAGGGGACGCAATTCCTCTCGATATGGCAGCACTTCAAGAAAAGCTATTGCTAGCAGTAAGCCAAGCTCCTCAGGTGATCACACTCCCAGTGACGGTCGCACAAGCAGATTAGTCTCAAGCAGTAGCCGCCCTTCTACCGGGAACAGAGGTTACGAACCCAAGCGCCCTGCAGCTGCAAGAGGCACCCGAGATGATCCTCTCCGGAGCTTTGAGCTCCTTTCAATCAAGAAGTAATGGACAGTATCTCACTACAGATATTTTCAATCAAGAAGTAATGGGTAATACTCAGCCTATTCGATGAGTACTAAAAAAACCGAAAAACAAAGACAAAATTCGCTCGCTTCTGTACATGGGACATCTCTTGAGCACCGCGGTTACAGACCCTGTTGCATGTCTCTAACGACGGCATCTCCAGGCTTTTCCTCCCACCTTTTTTCTCCTCTCCCTAGAGGTTCCGGGCATTGTAACTGTATCAGAAACATACATTTTTCTTATGCTTAGCTGTAATAATTCCTATTTCTTGAATATACACGTGCTCTGAGACCAGTTGGTGTTTGTTTGTAATGGACATCATTTCAAAAACTTGTTCAACAATGTTAGCCTGAGCTTCAAAAACTTGTTCAACAATGTTCGCCTGAGCTCGAATGGTCGGAAATTTGTTGCAGTTCAATTTCTTCCACAATCAAGAATGCACAGATGTTTCTGCTTGTTCAACAACCTTGTTTACTAGTTTGACCGTATTTACTTGAGAGCTCGTGGCAACTTGCTATGTGTCGAAAAACAAAAATTCTAGAATGCATCGATGTATTTGCGCTCGAGATTCCAAGGAATTAGCAGTAAATCTCGGCCACTTGAATTGCAATGTAGAATGCATACACCGATGTATAGTAAGACTCTTTTATGTATGAAATATGATGCTCTAAAAACCAATGTTTCATTGTTCGGCAACATCAAAATAGAGTTGGGGGGCAGTTAGCGAAAGTTCGAAACTGTCTGGTCCAGTAAATTCAAAAATCTGTCCTCCGTTCATGATAGAAGAAGAAATTCATACATTAGCATCGTCGCACTTTCAAAGTCATAGAGCGTATAACCTTAGCTTCTATATATGCAGCGACGCTGAAATGGATGATCGCTGAGGACAACATCACTAACAAAATATTTACAATGTGCATCCTTGCACGAAGTCAATATTCGACTCTGGGAAAGAAAAGAAAAAAAGAAAGAAAGAGATTCTCTGCTTTCCAATCCTCGGCTCATGGATTTCTAAGAGCTGCCAATCTTTTCTCAAGATCAGCAACGCTGGAACTGCAAAAAGTTGAAAACTCTTTAGTTAGAAGTTGTAACCAAATTAAAAACAAAAAGAAGCAACAACTGCAATGATGAATGCGTATCACGAATGACATATCAATTTGTTTTGAGGTGCTCTTTCCGCAAACAATGAATGCGTATCTTGTTTGAGGTGCTCTTTCTGCAAACAAGTTTATTGTTTGGGTGCTCTTTCCGCCAGTGTGTATAAATAAATCATGCAGTCACCATTGTAATTTTACGTGCAAGTATAGCAAACCATCAACCATTTCGTAATGTATTGTGAAAATATTCAGACAGTTAATTACAATGACAAAGCGATCAGAGGCTGTACCTGCTAACACCCTCAGCGTTCTTTGATGCAATTTTTCCTTTGGGAGCTGCTGAAAGCTGTCAGTAGATAAAATACAAAGCACACCAGATCAAATGACAAGGAATAGAGTACATGCTAACAAAAACTCAAAAATGCAAAACCATTGATACCAACCTGTGAGGCGACATCAACGCCAATTTCATCCAGCACCTGTTTGAGTAAGTTTAACAAAAGAAATTCTGTTAATTCCTGGTACCGAAGACCAATAGTCAAACAATATCTATGAAGAATGAGATCATAAACTATTTCTCAGTTTCATATGAACTCGTTCCACAGCATCTAACACAAATCCTTCTCAATCAAACTTCAACTATAAGAATTAACCTAATCAAAGATGCATAGTATGTATTACTCCATAAAATAGATTTCTTTTCCGTTTCTTTGGCATCATCTGTGAAAAGATCCATCTCAACAATAAAGTAGTATATAATGCAAGTAGGACCTACCTGGTCTGTCAGCTCGTCAGTTTCCTCTTCCGCCTCATCATTATCCAAGGCATCATCTATGGCATCGGACATCATTTCAGTCTGCATAAACAAATCTCTAAATTATGATCCGTGTATGCAACAAAGCATAGAGAAATTTAATTCTGTGCCAGTATACTGAAAGATAGAAAATCTTACAGTCATATCCATCTGCGCAGATTGCTTCTGAAACTCGCGTATCACCTTTGCTTGCTTTGCAGGAGCCATTTGCTGCAACATAAACACAAAATCAGCTACTAAAAATACCTTGAATTTCCTAACTATGAAAATATGAAGCAATGTAACAGAGTATACGTCTATCAGAATTTATTTACATTTAACAGAAGTGCCCAGTGTTGTTGACAGAACGCCTTTTAAACTAAAGCTCATCATAAGATGCAATCTCAAAATTTTCTTCTTTATAATATGAAAACTGCACAAAAATAATGTTTCAACGTTACAATCAAACCTTATTCATAGCTGCCATTGCCTTACTAGCACCTTTCATGCCAACAGCAACTGAGGACTGAGCATGCATTGCCTGCATGATAGAATAACGTTAACAACCAAGAACATAACGCAAATGCGAAAAATAAAGTTCAAATAGAAGAAATCTCGTATAGAGATAAAAATTTGGCAGTCCACCTGCGTATGAGTTGCTATTCCTCTCATTTGAGCTCGACTTCCTTGTAAGTTAGCTATCTGTTGCCTAAGCCTGACTAGCTGCCTGGCTAGTATTTTAGTTGCTCCCTGCAGAATACAAGACAAAGGCCTGAGGGAATACAAATTGACTACCTCTTATAAGATTCAATGGCAGCAGTCACTCGAACATTCATGGACTGACGAGAATGGTCGAATACGCAAAACATACCTCGTTTCCGGTTTTAGCTGTTCTCTTTATCTCAGCGACAAGCTTCTTTTCCTGACATGACAGTATAATATATCAAATGACAAGTTTATAAATACACAAAAATGAAATGGGACCGTCGACTGGAGCCTCTCGACATACTTCTAACTGCAATGCTCCAATTTCCTTCTCTATCCCTGAAGTAAAATGTGGATGAAAAACATGAATAAAAGGACCAAAATCAAAAATTCAAAACCAAGGAAATGCTAATCCATGACAAGGTGAGACCTCCATACACGCACACAATCAGATTCCGGTGTAAAATTACAGGTCAGCTGGACAAAGTAAAGATTACTAGTGAGCGGTAACCCGTCTAATCCCATCTATAGTGTCTATTCAAACAGTGCAATGTCAAAACTAAGCCCCAATGCCTCAGCTAGTCCAAAAGGGGCATAAATATATGTTTATTACCTCTAGTAGCATTAGCCATTTCTCTCTTGCTCTCCCGAAGAGCCTCTGCGATTAAAAATGCAAACCCACATGAAGAAATTAAGAGAATTTGAATTAAACCCATAATTCAGATCTAATACGAAAATTAAGAGCGGTTGGATAATTGAATTTCAGCTTAATCCTAAGCAAGGAAATCAAAAACAAAAATTGGGCAGGAGATTAAGAAAGCGCGAACCTTTGGCCGTGGGTTTCTTACTGAACATGTTCATGGTGCAGACAGCTGCAGGAATCGCAGAGATTTCTTCTTCGAGTTGCAGATTTTAGAGAGAGAGAGAGAGAGAGAGAGAGGTCCAAGTAGGGAGGAGAAGGTGTCTCTGGGGTGTTTTCCTATTTTTCATATAGGCAGGGACTTGGCGGTAAATATCGCGGTAGACCCTCCATGGTTTCTGAAATTTCAATCATATTGAATGGGGGCTTTTTCATATTTTATTTATTTTAATTAACTTAATATTTGGGATTTTTTTGTAATTTACATTTTTGAAGGGCCATTGACTCAAATGGGGAATGGGGGATTAGTGGCAGAATGATAATGATTGGAGAATAGACTTGAATTTAACTATTTCCACGACAAGATTATTAAATCTGGGTATGCATGTGACATTTCCTAACCTTTCCTCTCACTATTGATAAAAAATAAATAATAATTTAATGTATGTCACGTGAAACTTTAAGTTTGAAGTTTCTTTTCATGTTTTTAAAATGAAAAAAAACGTGAGAGATGAGAGATAACGAAAGAAACTCTTTTCGGATTTCTTTTTAAGGATAAGATAACTCTCAATGTAACCGATTTATGTTTTTCCTTTACTTGTATAATTGTGCCTATCATTCTATATTAATGTAGAGGTGCCATTCATATACAAATTATTATATGCTTATCCATATTTATATAGAAATAAATCGATTATAATTGGGAAGATTGATAACTCCACTATTAACTTCTTTATTTATGAAAATTCTCGATATTTAATCAAATTTTGTATTTCGCTCGTTATGTCTTTCTATGAAAACACAGTTCTTTCAACTGATAAGAACCAAATCATATTACACTGTCGTAATTCATGTTCCATGTTTTAAATTGCTAGCTTGACTAACGTGCTATTCTCGTGTTACAATGCTTATCCCTTGTCTTTGTGCTCTACATTTTTTACGATATTAACATTGTATTAGTAGTACACCAATATAAACACAGAACCACTTAAGAACCAGATTGGTACCGCCTCTTATCTTCTCCACTTCGAATTCTCTTTTAAATTTTCTACCACTCTTCTGGAAGTCTGGTTAAACAACTGAAATCGGCGCTGCTAATCTAGTACAAACAAATTGCTAATACTACTTCTTTTCATTTCTAGATTCTTATATGTTTCTTATACTTCTAGTTTTCCTTAAACGTTACAAAAAACTCAAAAAATTGACAAAGAATATATACAATGTTCACCAAGTTAGATTGTCAAAAGGGACTCTTGACAAGCATGTCTCCGGGCTCCGGCGGCAGTTTCCGTTCACTTAAAATCCCACGTGGCGCCCATCCTCTCGCTCCTCGCCGCCCTCCCCACCCTCTATATTTTAGCCTTTTCGCTCTCTTTTTACAATCTCTCTCTTCTCTCTCTCTCCCCCTGACCAAAATAGACCCCCTCGGTCTTTCCAAGTCTTTCACTTCAGACACGAATTCTTCAGAGCGCGGTTTTCCGATTTCCCAGAACCGCCCAAAACCGCGAGGTTTCCCGGCGGCGTCTGAGTTCACCCGCAGGGACCAGTGGGAAATCGGAGTCGGAAGAAAGCGTGCGTTCGTACTCGCAGAGCATCGGCGAAGGCGATAGAACTGGTACTGCTTCTACAATCTTTCTATCTCAATTGGGATTCCGGCCTAGGTTTTCCGTCTCAATTCAGAGCAAAAGCTCAGTGGCTGTTTCCGACTGTTAGTTTCATTCCGTTTCGGTTCCGACCTAGGGTTTTTTCAAATTTTCATCTTGAAAATTGATCGAAAGCGAGTGGGTTGGGATTGCGGTAGGGGGTGAGGCGTAGCCGATTGTGATGATTTTGGGAATTGAAGGGGTGAATTCTCGATGGATATAGACACAGTAGCAGGGGATGTTGGTTCTTTGGATCCTGAGCTTTTACAGCTGCCGGAATTGTCACCGTTTGCACTTAAAACCAGTCCCCAAATTGCTGAGGATTTGTTTGCACAGTGGCTTTCGCTCCCGCAGACCCGTCGTTTGGTAAATTTGCTCACTTTTCTCTGTTCATGTACAATTCGTTGTTATCAATGTGCATTTCTGGACTCAAAGCTATAGTTTGTATGTTTTCTTGTTTGGATAATTATAGGGTTTCTATTGTTAGCTTAATACCTTATATATGGGAGAGCTGTCTCTATCGGTTACTGCCTCAAGTATGTAATTATTTTTCGCTTACTAATAGTTGATCTTGTCATTAAAGTAAAGGATTTGCTTTTATGTAGTATTTATGTATGATTCGGGTAGACGTAATTACCAGAAGAACTGTATATTCGGTAATTTCAGGTGTTGAAAAAAGTTGATGTTTTGCGGTTTGTTTTGACAGGTGAAGTCTCTAGTAGATGATGCAATAGCAGGAATTCCTATCACTGCACCTGGGAGCACGTCAAGTGCAAATACTGCTGGGAGCAATGTGTTACCTTCCATGTTTCCGGCTGGAAGTACACCTCCACTTTCACCAAGAAGTTCCCCTGGTTCTCCGCGTTTTTCAAAGCTGAAGACTAGTCCTTCTTCTCTTCGCTCTCCACTAAAATTGGCTAGTGAACCAGTGCGAGAAGCCATTCCTCAGGTCAAACTCAGTCCTAATTGCCCTACTACTACTACTACATCCATTATTATTTTTGTAAATATTGTGAGGTAGAAATTTAGTTGTGAACTTGAATACTGGGTTCTTTTCACGCTGTCAAGATTGAAGAATTACTTCTCATAGTTTTGCATGTTTCAATATGCTTTGCAGTTCTATTTTCATAATGGTCCACCACCACCAAAGGAACTTAAGGAGCAATGTCTTTCTAGAATTGATGACCTTTTCAGTGGTCAGATGGATGGATTGCAACTGCATGGTGAGATGTGTATCTGATCTGTAATTCACCTTTAGAAATGCGAAAGACAAGAAGTCCCTCTCTTTCTCACCCCTTACCCATCCACTGCCAGAGATTAGTGAAACTGAATATTTTGAAAGCAAGGAGTTTATGTTATTTTTATGATTATGCAGAGTTTAAGTTGGTTACAAAGGAGTTATGCAAGCTGCCAACATTTTTCTCCTCTGCCATCTTTAGAAAGATAGATACTAGCTGCAGTGGGATAGTGACCAGGTATGCAAAAAAGTAACTAAGCTTACTAAAAGCAACTAGATCTCGTTTTAATGAGACCTCAATATGTCAGTTGAAAAAGAAAAGGTCTATGAAATGCTTCGTCATGTGTTTGTTGTTGGGAAGTTATATCATTCAGCTAGCTGTATCACACATATCCAGTATATATTTTATCTGTGAATTGTGATCCTTCTACCTTTTACTGTATTTCTTTTGTTCATTAGTAGAATAGCTTATGTTACTTATAGAACCATGACTCAACAAGCTGTATACATTTTATCTATCTTTTACTTTTATTCTTGTTGTTCTATATATTCTTATTATTTGCTGATATACATAATTGGTTTGTAGGGATGCATTCATCAAATATTGGGTTGATGGAAACATGCTCACAATGGATACAGCAACTCAAATATTTAAAATTTTAAAGCAGTCTGATCATAATTACCTTTCTCAGGTTTGATTTAATACTATTTTTCTCTAGTCTATGAGAATTGCCATTTGATTGAAGTCCTTTCTGCTTACTTAAATGCCTATTTCTGTCAGTTATGTGCTAATGTTTTCAGACTTTTTGGTTCTGCATTCTAGCTTCTCAATTTTTGTCCACATTCTCAATGCAGGTAGACTTCAAACCCATTCTTCTAGAGCTTGTGGCAACTCATCCAGGATTGGAATTTTTACATGGAACTCCTGAATTTCAAGAAAGATATGGTATGTGTTTCATACTGCTAAGTTCGTGACAATAATTATTGTTCGTTTTAGTATATTCTATGCAGAAGTAAGGTTTCTAATTCACATATCAGAACTGATTGCATGGTTCTGTTGGTTACAGAATAGGCAATTTCTGAATGAACTGTGATGTCAAGTTAAGATTGTAAGGATAGGAATATGAAAAGTGACAATAGGGTTTTATCAGATTTGTCGCGAAATATATGGTTGACTCATTTAGTTATTATCTTAGGCATATATTGTTACCTAAGGCACTTTTTTTTTTTTTTTTTTTTTTTTGGGTATTTTGAGATGACCATGTGTTTTCCAAGTGAATATTTTGACTGAGCTCGCCTTTTTTTTCATACTACTATTTGCTTACATAAGCTTCATTTTCAATGCCCCAGCTGAAACTGTAATATACAGAATATTTTACTACATAAACAGATCAGGAAATGGTCGCCTTACCCTGAGGGAGCTAAAACGAGGAAATCTAATTGCTGCCATGCAACATGCAGATGAGGAAGAGGACATTAACAAAGTTCTAAGGTTGGATTATCACTGGAACATGAATCTTTAAGTACCAATTAACGTTACTTTCCTTGTGCTTTACTTTCACGTATTCCCCTACTTGTATAGTTATGTATATGATGTGGGTTTTCTGGTTTGTTTTAATGGTTTGACTGTTGAAGTTGACATGAAAGAAGTTGTAGTGGATGAAAGATTAGAAGGAACATAAGAACAGCCTATCAGCGTTTTTTCTTAGATTGCCCAAAGGGAAACCAGATTCATTTTCTTTACTAAATTGTGTTAAACTACTAAACTATGTTATTGATATTTTCTTTCTTGCCAAATATTAGGTACTTCTCATATGAACATTTTTATGTCATATACTGCAAATTTTGGGAGCTGGACACAGACCACGATTTCTTGATCGACAAAGAGAATCTTATTAGATATGGTAATCATGCCCTTACCTACAGGATCGTTGATAGAATATTTTCACAGGTTGGTGCATATTATAGTTTCCTCTTTAAAACTTCTTGAACAAATTATTTATTTAAATGAGGTTTCTGAGTTGATTGCGTATTTGCTCATTCCACTCCAGATTCCGAGGAAATTTACTAGCAAGGTTGAAGGGAAGATGGGTTATGAAGATTTTGCTTACTTCATGTTGTCAGAGGAGGATAAGTCGTGTGAGCCTAGCCTTGAGTATTGGTATACGTTTCTTGTTTCTTTGTTCTTTTTCCTTTCTGACATTCAGTAATTTTATGTCATGGAATTCTTATTTTTTACAAGTGCAGTCAATGTTCCTGTTTTCTAGTGGATGTAGCCATTGTTAGATGCATGTAACCATGAAAAGTGTGAAATCTATATTTTAATACGTTAATCCAAAACTTGGAAGTTGGTGTAATATTCTAACTCCCTGAAACGTCCTCTTCCGCAATATATTTAAAATAAACTCATCAGTATTGAAAGATTAAAATTGTAAATTGAAAAATAAACTTGCCCGATTTTGTGAAAATCTCATGCACTTGAATTGTAACCTCCCAGTCTATTTGTGGAAATTATCGGATGCATTTGAGTTCAAAGATTATGAATCACTTTTTCATTTTGGAGCTGTTATTAGGACCCCGAAAAAGTCATCTTGCACTCCAAATTTACAAAAAGACAAGGAATTTTTTTTATAGAAGTGCAGGATGACGTTTCTGGACTGCCAATAACTCACGATAGTGGAGTCTCAAAGATAAGTCATGCATATACTGTAGTGTAGCCACACTCATTGCTGTGAGGACAAGCCTTGATTCAACAACCTGTTTTTCTGATGCTATGCCTTTAGTGATTCATCTTTTACTTTGTCTGCTTTTTTTTCCTTTTTATTTACTCAAATCTCATTTTGTAGGTTCAGATGTATAGATCTGGATGGAAATGGAGTTCTTACACCCAATGAGTTGCAGTTTTTTTATGAGGAGCAGCTGCATCGTATGGAATGCATGGCCCAAGAGCCTGTTCTATTCGAGGATATTTTGTGCCAAATAGTTGACATGATTGCACCAGAGGTCAAATATCATAATCGTCATCATTGTTATTGTTATTATATTACTAAATTCCATATCTTACTTTCAGTCACTCATTAGGAATGACTAATTTTGACATTGTTCCTGCAGAGGGAAGATTATATCACTCCAGCTGACTTGAAAGGTTGCAAACTTTCAGGAAATGTCTTCAATATCCTTTTCAACCTTAATAAATTCATAGCTTTTGAAAGTCGCGATCCATTTCTTATTCGTCAGGTATTTTTGCACGGGTTACATATGAGAAATTGAGAAATACTGGTTTAATTCTCTGGTACAATAATGGTGTTCTGGCATTTTGATGCGTGCAGGAACGTGAGGATCCAACTTTGACTGAGTGGGACCGCTTTGCACACAGAGAATATATACGGCTGTCAATGGAAGAAGATGGAGAGAATGCCTCTAATGGAAGTGTAGAAGTTTGGGATGAATCACTCGAGGCTCCTTTTTAAGTTCAAGAAGGTGAGGTTTAGATGGAGTTCCAGTGGAAAAGAGTGTAAATATCTGAAAGTGCTATGTTCATCATGAAATCAAATGCGCCATCGTACTTTTGTAATTATAGAACGAAAAATATTTTGTTCCGAACTCAAAATAAGGTTCTAATGTGAATCCAACCATAGCATTACTTACTGAATTCAAACATGGAGCATCTGCTATGTAGGATCAGCAAAATCATGCGTGTTAACTGATTTGTTTGACCCTTTTATGTTCATCCAGCTGCGTACGAGATAGCTTCAGATCCTTCGTCAAAGTCGCTCGTCCAGTGAAAAGAATCATTTTTGTCAAGATGCTCCGTGGCACTGATCAGTGGATCTAGGCCTGTTCAACATTAAATTTCATGCTTGGTCGTGCAACATTCATCAATGGTAAATTTCAAGCAGGATTGGCGCTCATTTTGCACTTCCATGAACCTCAAGGAGGATGAGTATGGAGTTGTACAAACCAATCGTCGTCTAGGTAACGTTAGTCCATGCTGTCCTGCGAGCAGCTCGACCGAGCCGGTTGCTTTTCTTATGGTGTTGTAAACTTCCTAAGTGCCTTGTAACATTTGTTCAGATGCTCTGTTTTGGTCCAACATCCCCCCACCATTTTATTTTCTTTGCTTCTCTTGCTTCATACCTTTGTCTATAGATTTATTTTATTGGATTTTTATTTAAATTAAAGAATTGAGAAAAGAAACAAGGCGTAGGCTGTGTAATGTTACCTACAAGTTGGAGGCTTTTTGCAAGGTTTAGCAAAACATGCTTATAATATGGGTATTTTATGGTTTTTCATATGATTAGTCATGTCATTAGATGAGATAATTTGAAGGAAGTACTCGATGTTCATTACTCCGCATTGCAGACAAATCACAATTTGCCAAGGTAAGTGTTCAAGTGTCAAAATGTGATCCTAAACATAGTACCTATTTAGATACGCTTGAATGACCCCTTGTATATAATCCTATTCCGGTCTAGTCTGGTATGGGATGAACTTATAATCTATAATCTAATGATCGAGTCGATTCCATGATTATAAGTTCATCCCATACCAGACTAGACCGGAATAGGATTATATACATTCTAATTATGAGAAAGGGTCCATTTTGGGAGGAGGAACGATACGTCACATAAGGTAAGGAGCCAAGCGGTGTTCCGAATATAGTCGGGGGTTTATCCAACGACGAAGTAGAATTCACTGATTTGGAAATTTCACATTCAGATCAGCGGCAATTTCACAGATCAAGCAAGTCTTACAAAACCAAAACTAGGATTTCACATAACAAAAATCCCCACAAGGTGTTTCATTTCAACAAAAATCCCCACATGGTTTACAAAGATAATCTTTTGCGGCTGGTTTCCACGCGTAGCTGTGACTAACCAAAATACCAAGCTACCGTCGCCTCTACGAATCAAAACATAAACTCGCCGAAATAAGTTAACAGGACTGCGTTCAGAATGCACTCTCCTTTTTGAGCTTCGTCAGCTCCTGCCTGATGATTCCGGCCCTCTGTACATACAAAAAAATAAAACAACATTTTACAAAGACAAATTAACCAGTGAACGAATTACCAACATAGACACGTAAAGAAAGAAGACGAGGCTCAGGCAGTCATCAGATGGGGTTTTTCAAAACTTCAATTATTCACTTTGTATCAAAAGATTCATGCTCTTACAAACTAGGAGCTAGGATGCAATTTTTTCCCATTGAAAGCTGTAAATCATGCATAACAGAACTGAAAAAATGATTTTAGCTGCCGGTAGAAATTGCAAAGGCCAAGCCCGGCATAAACTTTCCAGATTTTAGAAGCTAGTGATACCTAATTGGCAGTGTCTTAACTTCGATGAATTTTTCACTGCCAGCCAAAAAGCATGTACGGCATTTGGTGTGAAAAAGGGAAGGTAAGGACCGAAAGCCTAACCCTCAACGGTTTTTGTCAACTTCTCACACATGGAATAAAAATCTTATGAACATACAAAACTAGAAATTAAACACACAAGAGGTTCAGTTTTTAGAAAAGAAAAATGAGAGATTAATAACGCACCTTGATCTTTGCCAACATGAGCTTAAACCTATCGAAATCGTTAAGTGCAGCTCTTCTCTTCTGCACAATCAGCTTCCTGCCCCATGAGCTCTTCTCCCATTTGTTCTTTACGTCTGCCAACCACATTACGGAAAAACTCCATTCAGTTGGTAACAAAATATAATTGGATACGCCTCAAATCCTCATCTTTCCATATTCACTCAATAGTCGAAACTCACCAGCAGCCTCCATTGCAGAAATCAGAGTCTTCTTGTTCGGAACCCTTTTGATGTCGATTTTGATATCGGTGAGCGAAAGCCTTTTGAAGTTCAATTGTGTCCTCACCATGTCAGGTGCATCAACCAGAGCCTGCAAAACAAACAGCAAGTCTGTCAAATCCTTGCAAAAATAATTAATACAGAATAATCTACTTACATAAACTCAAAATCTGCTTATTTTCTTGTAAAATTTCATCAGAACTCTGCTTAATTTCATATAATATGTCACAATATCTGATTAATTTCTTACAATATTTTCATGAAAAATCTGATTAAACAAACACATACCCATTATTTTACTCGGCGTTGTAATCGTAAAGCAGAAAGCTTTGAAGCAAAGTGCATTGAGGAAAACTGGCATTGTGCGTAAATAAAAGCCAGAACATACCCTGTTTTGGTCGATGACATCGACGATGACGACGAGCCTACCGTAGTCTTTGCCGTAGTTGACGAGAGCAACTCGTCCGATCTCCACGTATCTCTTGAACGGCATTTTTCCAGAGGATCTGAAAATATCCGGCAGAGGAGTCTGAGAAGATGAGTGAGAGGCAAGAGTAGAGAGCTAGGGTTTGGGTTGTGAAGAAATAGGCTTTTGTTCAAGCTGAGCGGGAATCCGCTGCGGTCGAGGAAATTTCTACAATCGTGAATTTTGTTGGTTACCATGTTTGAAAAATTTATCTTTTCTGTTGTACCCTTATATGTTCCTCTTTTTACAATGAAGTCCTCCTTCACACAGTTGAGTTGGGTCCAAACCAATTTTTAGGAATGTTATTATTTGACAGTGGTGTAATTAAAAATTATTATATATCGATTTATTTATCCTTAATGAATTTTATATTTTCTAAATAGGATTGGACGCCATGTATTTTATTTCTTGCATATTTTTGTTCTCATTGACAATTATAATTATGTTGTCTTTATTGAACGTTGTACTTACTAAATAGGATTTCTTGGGTAACAAGACTATGTGGAGCCGTGGGACTAAGAAAAATTATAACATTTATAATATAGAGTTTATTCCAATACATTACTGGTTTAAAGTTGTCATCAAAATATTCTAGATTTTAAGGAGGTTATTTCATTATAGAGTATTATTTTAGAGAAATTTTAATGTTTTTTTTTTCTTTTTTGAAATGGCTTGTGGTCATACTAGTGGCAGTGCTTCTTTATACTTAATTTTTAATAACTAGTTGAAGAGAAATTTTTAAAAATGACTCATTTTACTTTTAAAATGATTAAAAAACGCTTTTAGAAAAAAGAAGAAAAAACTTGGACTCCAAAAACTTTTGAAGTACTTTCTTCAAAAAACCCTGAGTTGAAAACATCTTTTTTCATTTGTACCCCTCGATTTCTAGGTCGGTTCCCTAATATTTTAAAATGTAACCATTTTCTTTGGTATGTAAAATTTTAAAATGTATCAATTTTCTTTGGTTTGTAAAATCTTTTAACATTTTTTTGTACACTTTAGTAACTTGTTTAAGGGAAAGATTTAACAAGACATTGTAAATTTCATAACCATATTTCTATTTGTACTATCAACTTTCAATTTAGTTTTGAACCTCGTACATTGATTAACTTGAACCGTCAAATTTATATCCATTTATTTTTTATTTTTTATAGTTTTCACCACCTAGATGAGCAAAGTTACAAAACAACGTCCGATTTGACGGAAAATTTGACATAAAGGCAAATTGGTACTCTTAAAAAATTAGACGGTTTCCTTTCCGTCCATTGGAATGGTGGGGGTCCCCGTGTGTGTGTCGCCGCTTCCGGCTATAACTATAATCCAAAAAAGGGCTCGTATAAAAGAAAAAACTAATTTACCGTTAAAGCAAAAATGGATGCCAATCTTTCTTCCTTTCCTATAATATTCCTGCGTTTTCTTCGCTCCCACCTCTCTTTCTCTCCAATCTGTGTGAACTTTTTTTCACCATCTCGAAGAAAAGCTCAAAGGGGTTGCAGCAATTACAATCCTAATTTGAATTTCTACCACAGTTACTGAAGGTATTAGAAATATACATTTTTTTAGAATGTTTTGAATGCATTTGATGTGCAGAAACGACGTGATGAGCATAAACAAGATATGTGAATCTGGGGTTCTCTTGTATCTGGGATTTTTGTCATAAAGTTTTAATCTTGGGATGTTTAAATGTTTAAATCATTGAACGCAAAGGGGATTTTGGGTTTATCTGTTAGATTGTCTTGAGATATTGAAATGTGAAAACTTTGCATTGGAGATGGAGATTATGTAAGATGATATAATGTTGGGGAAATCTGGTATTTTGGGTATGTGATAAACGGTGGTGATGTATTGTGGGATGATCCCGTATGTTTGTTTCGTTTCGTTTTCGAGTATATGTGATCTTCTTAGTGTTTATGTTTAAGTGATAATACTGACGCTGTACTTGAAATTAGGAGTCTGGACAAAGAAAAGGCAAAGGCGATTGAATTGGTGTATCTTGGATGCTTGGTTGTGAGGGAGAATGGCATTGTTTTTTATGAAGAAAGCTTCAACAGCTGAGTTGGATGCTTTCTATCCTGTTAGACCAGAATGCCAAGTTGACATCCCGAAGACACACTTTAGGCTCAGGGTACGCCCTTTTCACTTCATTTTGTTGCTAATTTATCTTTTAGTTCTGTCTAACACAGTTGATTTCAATCACCTTATGGAACAGTTTAATTATTGCTGCTAAGATAATTTCTAGAGTTTTTCCATTGAAAAGATATGGTTTTGCACCACCAATGCTGAATTGCAACATGATTACTTTCTTGTACTTTTACCGGTGTGTCATGCTCCTGCTAAGCATGTGTGATCCCTGCTTATAAGTATCAACTTTTGCAGGCGGGGAAAACTCTTAGTGAAAGAAGATGGCATGCTGCCTTCTCTGAAGATGGTCATTTGGATATAGCTAAAGTGCTTAGACGAATCCAACGAGGGGTAACCATTCGTTTATTTGTAACTTCTTTTTTCGTTAGGATCTATTGTTGGAGCTGGGGGGTTGTTTTGTGTTTCTGTGTGTGTTTCGTCACTTGTGTTATTGAGTTGTGTCCCCAACAATAGAAAAAAAAATGTAGACGTTAAATTTTAATGCATGTAGGATACAGCAAACACATCATAGATGATTTTTAGCCTTGCTGGGGTTAGATACACCATGTAATGCTGCTCCTTTTGGTGCACTCAAAATTCAAATTGTATGCGTAACATATTTAGTATATATCTTCTAACTTCATTTGTTATACTAGGGTGTCCATCCTGCAATCAAAGGTGTAGTTTGGGAGTTCTTGTTAGGTTGCTTTGATCCAAATAGCACCTTCGATGAACGAAATCAGCTCAGGCAGTGCCGGAGGTAATACATTTTTTTATTGCAATCTAGTATGTAGAGGATGGCTCTAATTTAATCGTCATCAAAATCAATGGAGCACCCATGAAACTCCTCTTACTTCAATCCACATAGATATTTTCAATATGAACATAACCTCATGATGCTGGAGCGATGCAAAGATCCTGGTTCTTTAAGTTTTGGATTGCTCTAGAGTAATATCTTTTGGGGGCATGGATGGTTACGAGATGGGGTTTTACGTTTTTTTTTTCTTTTTCTTCGCTTGGTTTTTGGTGTTAGACCTAAGCTTGTGCTGTAGTTTTTGGGTAGATAAAGAGGGGTGCTGGTGAAATGTGAGGTTAGCGAGGCTTGGAAGGGGTAAAGATTTTATTTCTAGTCAAGTTGGCATTGCTAGGTTGTTTTTCGTATTCTAATTTCCTCTTACATTATTTCCCTAAACAAAAAAGTCCTATTGGCATGCTGTCCATCGACTCCATCTTACATTCTTTATTTTGATTTAATATGGTGACTTAATATTTAACGTGCCATTTTAGGGAGCAGTATAACAGATTGAAAGCTGAATGCCAGGAGATGGTTCCAGTTATTGGCAGTGGAAAATTTCTTACAACACCAATCATCACGGATGATGGCCAACCCATAGAAGAATCAGCAAATGGCAATATCAGAGAGGCTTCAAACCATGCTTCTTCAGACAAGAAAGTGATTCAGTGGAAGCTTTTCTTGCATCAAATTGGTACATATCTGTTCCATGTGTTGCAAAACTATATTATTTGGATAAATTGTAAACTGAAGACCCAACCTACCCTTTACCACTCGACACAATCTCACTTTTCTGTTGCTCTCATGGTACAGTTGTTCTCACTGTTTGTGGCTGTTTTCTTTCAATAAAAATGATTAACAAATCACTTTTAACTTATTACGCACAAGGAAGAAAACCCAGAAAACTACCTTAACTTGACACTTGTTTTTCTTTTCTCGAGGAAAATACTTTACACTTTTTATTCATGTACGAATGCGCAGCATGTATATTTGATTATTATGATATTTTCAATGATTTTTTTAACTGTTTTCATTGCTCAAATTATGAACCATACACATTTGATTATCTTATGGCTATTTTACCATGTGCTCACGATTATATTTTTTTGTTCTTTTTCACTACTATAAGCTCTGAACCTTTATCTATTTCGGTATCTTATGGTTATTTTTACTTATGTTAACTATTAGAAGTGATTACTCAACTGGGGGATTTGGCTTGTAGGTTTGGATGTTGCTCGCATGGATCGAACACTTGTCTTTTATGAGAGTCAAGCTAATCAGGCAAAACTTTGGGACATTCTTTCAGTTTATGCTTGGGTGGACAATGATATTGGTTATGTTCAAGGTGAATGTTTCTGAATCTCAGTGATATTCCATTAAAGTTGAACAGTATTAAGCGACATTTATAATGGGCACATTTGACAGGAATGAATGATATATGCTCGCCAATGGTAATTCTTATTGAAAATGAAGCAGATGCCTATTGGTGTTTCGAACGTACCATGCGAAGGCTGGTATGTTTTCCTTCTTACCTTGATGATACTATTATTGGTTGCTTGTTTTGATAGAACAGTGTTGACTGCCTCTTGTTGCTGTTCATTGTCCATGAACTTGTTATGAGTGATTCCGAACAGGTAGTATATTGTGAACAGTTTAAACTGGGATCTAGTATTTGACTAGCATGAGCAATATTGGTTGTCTTTATTCTTCCTGTAGACTGAGTCCTGACTGCTCAAATTCATCATGTAGACTAGAATGGACAGTTGAGAAAGGTGTACCAATAATGGATGTGAGGGTTTTAAGAATCAAGATGGATGATTGGCAGACCTAGAAGGTATCTTGGAAATTGTTTCCCATAAAACATTGTAAATGGATTGCTTAACGATATAATTAGCTGAGGTTCTCTAGTCAGCGGGTACATGAACGTTGGCTGTGCTGAATCTGTCAGGCGCTGCACTAGTAAATAAAGGCAACATGATTCAGCATTAGGCATCAAAAGTCAGATCAAGTAGTCAAGTTTCAATGGTTAAATCAACTCTTAAACTTATAGTCAAGTTAAATGTGGCATAATTAGCCTTAGATTATACTGGTAAGGAGTTTTTAAGTTTGTTCTGCTGAACTGGATTGGATTCCAACATGATCATCTAGTTTCATCGACGGTGTGTTTAATTCCCTTCTGATAGAGATCATGCATAACAAGAAGATACGAAGTGTTAAGTTGTCTATTGGGAGCCTTGGGGCTGATTATTTATCTTGTTCTTTTTTATTATTTACCGCTGACAAATTTTATTTTATATGATTTGTTAGATGATTTGTGCTTGTGATATGCTTCTGTTAGGGTATAATTCAGATTCCTGCTTTTGTTTCGAAAACAGAGAGAGAATTTTAGGTGCAGTGCGAGTTCGATAGGGGTGCAATCTCAGCTGGGTACACTCTCCCAAGTAATCAGAACTATTGATCCTAAACTTCATCAGCACCTTGGTAATACTTGCTCTGTGCATGTCCAGTGACGCAGGTCCTTCATACTCAGCTAAAGTTCCATTTCAATCTTATTGACAGATGATCTAGATGGCGGGGAGTATTTATTTGCTTTTCGCATGCTAATGGTCCTGTTCCGAAGAGAGTTTTCCTTTGTGGATTCATTGTATCTTTGGGAGGTGAGTAGGAAAAACTTTACCTATTTGCCATACTGTGGATTCATGCTGTCAATTTCTGATGTGAATTCAAACTGTATGTCTTGTGAATCTCAATGTAATCAATGTATTAAGGGGTATTTTTTTTTCTTTGCTTTTCTTCATAAGCTTGTTTTAAGACAGTAATAGATTGGTTTCAGCTGATGTGGGCCATGGAATACAACCCAAACATTTTCTCATCGTATGAAGTTCCGAGTGGTGGTGCTACACCACCAAATGTAAATGACAAAGAACTAAAGCAATATGGAAAGTTCGAGAGAAACATTGTGAAGACAGGATACACGGAACAGCATGGTGCACTTTCTGTCTTTCTTGTTGCAAGTGTTCTTGAGACCAAAAATAAGCAACTTCTAAAGGAAGCTAAGGGTCTAGATGATGTTGTCTCGGTCTCTCTCTCTCTCTCTCTCTCTCTCTCTCTCTCTCATGTTCCAATGCAATTCATGTTACTTTTTTGTGTTCACTAATCTCGTATTGGTCTCCAGATCTTAGGTGACATAACCGGAAATCTGGATGCTAAAAAGGCATGTAACGAGGCATTGAGGATTCACAAAAAGTACCTGAAGGTATGTATCCATCTAAAGCAAAGCATAAGCAGGGCACTTTTTTAAATTTAGGGATTGTGAGATTTTCGAAAACTTGATTATAATTCCTCTTTTCCAGATAAAGAAAACACATAAATAAATTCCAGATAAATGCTTCTTCAAAAGATTTATAGAGAAGAGTGAGCATGGTAGAGGAGGCTCTTTCATTAATTTATAAACTGAAGGATTTCTTCGCCTTTTACTCTTGCAGACCGTGAAGTCATAGATGTTTTCCCGGGCTATCAACTTTGTTTATCGAAATTTTGCACCCAAGTGATGGTGAATTGGTGACACGGGCAACCAGCTACAATTTTCTGGTCACTTTTTTCGTTATGTTTTCCTTCTAGTTAGGTCTCTCTCTCTCTCTCTCTCTCTCTCTCTCTCTCTCTCTCTCTCTCTCTAGCAACAAGAACATGCAAGGGGCAATTCTTGAAGACGACATTTTCGGCCTAATAACAGGAATTCGATCGATCGTTGATGGAGTTTTGGTTGTTTTGGGTGCGTAGGCACAGACTCTGCTCTTTATAAAAGAATACTTCGGAAGAGAGGTGGTCTAAAATTCAATGCATGATAATATGGTGCTTTGCATTTAACTTTTTTTCGTATGGACATTGGAAACTTAATTGGGGTAATGTGGGCATCTTGGTTTACAAGGAAGGAGCTTAATTGTTTACCAAATTAGAAAGTAGAATTTTGACAAAATTGTTAAAGGATTTAGGGGAAGGGTGAGTTTTGAACTTGGGACGCATGGGTAAAACTTTACACTCTATCTACTGGGATATTGGACTACATGCTAATTTGTAACACTAGTACAAAAAATGTCATATGCAACTAAGTAGTTACACAACAACAAAAGTACACGTACGCTTGTTAATTTGAAGTTGTATTGAGTGTCAAAGGGTAATTAAACATTCCAAACCCCAAATTAGTACAATCAATGACCAACCATTTCACGAGAAGAAGGAAAAAAACAAACCATATAAACCCAACAAAAAAAGACCTAGTAATTGTGCGAGTAGCCTCTAATTCAAGCAGTAAAGAGCTTTTGCTCCTACAGCCTAAATCTAAAGTTCGATATTCCCTTAGGCCCCTTTCCAATATCGCTTGTATAAAAAACTGGCTAGCTATCTTGAAGCATGAGAGCAAGTCCATGCAGAAGCAACATACAAACTAGTATCCTTCCACCCAAGCCTAATAGTCCCATCTCCTTGCACAAGGCTGTACCCATGTGTAGGAGGAAACATATTCAATATCAACTGTGCTTGTGCCATTGAATTCCCACTCATCTCTACTTGCATGAACTCACTTCTTGCCCCAAGTTCACTCCTCCACTGCCGGAACTTGTCCTCGCCGCTTCTTGCCGGGCCTCCAATCGCCAATATGTTGTTGATTTCTCTATAAAACATACCATGCTCCACCTTGTGCCTGCTAGGGTTGTCACTAGGCAAGTATGATTCTAGTGAATCAAACATTGTCGAATAGTAATGTAACGACCCAACAAAACGGTCCAAAAATGAGCCACTATGTGACATATCTTGCTCTACCAATGTGACAATTCTTGGTGCTAGTTCTTCGATGAGTCTCAACGTTTTCCAGTCGGAGCCGGTCGCATCATACAACGAATGTTGCAGCCAGTGCACGGCGAGGGTCTCCCCTCGCTGTACTTGCACCATGGAAGCATCTACCTCGCCAACTGTCCTTACAATGGGAAGAAATTCGAATGATAGTCCAAGCCGCTTAGCAAAATTTGAGAGCTGCTTTCCGGTCTCCAAAAGAATTTCCGATGATGTGCCCACACCGGTCATTCTCAGGTGTGGAGGACCCTCCATGCGTGTGGCGAGAATGTGAAACAAGGCTGGCCATTGCAAACCCTGCAAACAATATATATCGATGTTAGCTAACATGAGGGAAACAACTCGTTCATGCAAAATCACAGTTTGACAAATATAAAAAAATAACTCATTAAATACATATGAGATTAAACATGATTGGCCGGACTGTATTGGAATTAATGTCTAATTCTAATGGAAGGACGCAAGTATTATCCGTACGGTACTATCGAAATTTCGAACCATATATACCTGCATGATGTCGAGGTCAAGAATGTGAACCCTATCGCGGTGGTGAAAGGCCTCGAGGATGGCTTGGTTGGAAGTGAAGTGGGCAAATTTGACGAAAGGGGAGATGGTGTTGAAGACTTGAAAAGCACTATGAACGCTTTTGTAGTTGACCAATGGGGAGCAAATGCCTAACCATGAGTTGACAACCCTACTAGCCATGGCCTTGGCGAAATAGGCCACCACTCGCTCAGCGCATGATGGCCCGTACGGCGAGGCCATATGGGTTAGCTCGAGGAGCATCCGATGGGCCTCGGGGAGGTTGTCAACGGAGATGGCAACCGCGCATTCGAAGAGGAGGGTGATTAGGGTTAAGCCATGCTCATCGAGCTTACTCATATTATTCCCTCCTCTTGCTCTTACGTCGTTATTATCTGCATGGAGTTGAAGTTCATTGCCCCATTGGAGCTCATGATGCTCATGCTCGCCATAGCTTCTCCGTGGTACTTTCCTCGGACTAATTAAATCGGTGGAAAGTGATGACGGGACAAAATAGTCCTCAGACGTCTGTAACGTGTCGGCGGAGGCCGTGTTGGTGGTGGCGGGTTCAGGCAAGTCGTCGATGAGCTGTTTCGTGATGTGCTCCACCCACTGAGAGAGCTCACTCCTCTCCAAGTTTATAAACCGGTTTTCGACGGGCTTGGGATTGGAGATGGGATTATTTTCGAAGCCAGTAACATTAGAGTTGGGATAATTAATCCAGGATTCGTGGGATTGGATTATGTTGACAGTCCCGTGAGCCATTTCAAATTCTGCTTTCATTAAGATTGCAAAGCTGGGCAGGAAGAAAATAATGAAGGGGAGGTGGTGGTAAGGAGATGGAGTTTATTTTTAAAGGTGGTAGCCAAAAGAAAAAGTCGTGGGCGATGACATAGCAGAATTTTGGCATGGAAGGGATGGCCGGCATATCCAAGACATACAGAAGAGGTTAACATGCTACAAGCCAAGACCTACGTAACCCAGGTAGTGATTTTTCTTATATATTAATTATACAAATTGATAGAATATAGGGTCATTCAGAAAAAGAAAATCGGTACAGATTAAATTTTAAAATATGGGTACATATTAAAATTTAAAATTATAGGTACAAATTAAAACTAAAAATAATATTGGTGAAAAAAAAAAAGAGTACGAATTAAGATAGAAATATATCAAAAATACTAAAAAGATATATTTGGAAATGATTAATAAGTTTTTTAGTTTTAAAATTGACATATGATGACATGTAAATAATTTATGTTTAAATAATGACATGAACCAAAATCAAAAGACCTTAATAAAACATGAGGAATAAAACATGAGGAAGAAAAAAAGATTTCAATTAATGAAAATAAAAAAAATGAGGCATGAGAACCTAATTTATCGTTGAACGTATACAATTTTTTTTTTTTTTTTTACATGTCTATTTGGTTGTTAAGTATTTTGATTCATCATGCATGATGATACCTTCAGATTTGTGTAAAAACAATAATAAATTCATTAATAATATTATGTGTTTTCAAATTTGTTTAAAAACAATAATCAATATGCGTTTTAAGAAATAAATTATTGTACACTCTTTTTTTTCTTATGTACATTCCTATTTATTCAATATCTGAATATAAAAATTAAGGATAAATATTCAAATTTCAGTGCAAAATAGGAAAAAATATACTCTAGCTATGCATTTGATAGATTTGATATTTTAGCTTTAGTATAAAAGATTCTGGTCTTTAACTAATCAATGGGGAGGACGAATTCGGACTTTAAGGTCTCTTCTAACAATGAAAAGAGAAACAATATACCAGATTAAGAGTTAGTTTATAAAATATTAGAATGTCACTCTTAGAACATTACATGTTATTGCTTTATTTACAAGTTAAATGATTTGGCAAATGTATATATTTAATTAAGATGTTCTAGTTATATATATTGAATCTATGTCACTCTCACTATCCATGTATGTAACCTAAATTACTTAGTTCTGTTACTTGCATCTTTTTTTCCTTTCTTTTCAAATCGATGATCAGTTGGTGGCGAAGCCACGACAGTGCTATTTTTTTGAGAGTCCGAAAGATTCACATAGGCATTTTAACCTCTTCCTGCCATCATCGTATGATTTACCAGCGTTAGGAATCAAACCCAACACAAGTGAAATATAGGCTTGAAATTCACCCCAACTGCTGGGCAACCCTATAGTAGTTCTGTTCCTTACATCGCAAACGTTATATGTTTTGAATTATGTAGGTAAGCATGAAAAATTGCTTGTCATTGAGCTATAAAACTCATATTATTTTCTTATACAAGTGATGATGTGCTTAATTAAGTTCCTTATAATATAATGGAGATGAAATTGCAAATCAAGAAGGTGAGGAAAGAAACAACTAACCCGCTAAACACATCAAGCAGTCGTTAATGATCGATGGCTGCTCTTAATTTATTTTTTTCATTTTAATTGTTTTAATATATTTCATCAAATAATTGGATTGTCTCAACTGCCGGTCCTGAGATTTTAGAGGTATGTTTGAAACTTTTTGCTTCTAATTGTTTTTAATATCTTAATAGATAGAGAGTTGAATTCTTCCAATGCTTATGAGTTTGAAACTTCTCATTTTTTGACAATGATATCGAATTCCCCGTTTATCTCTTTAATAATAAAAAAAATTTCCTTTATTTTAAAAATATTGGCCCACAGGATAAGACATTTTTTGCGACAGACCTAAATAAATTATTTCCAAAATTTTGTTTGCTTTTCTGGGTTGGATTGGACCATATCCTTCAGTACTAATAAATTACTAATTATGCATATAAAAAAGTACTCATATGACGATTTCTTGATTGACAGCACCATACTTTAGAGATTTGTCCAAATTTGAGAGACTAATTTTTCTTTGGCGTACGTTAAAACCTTTCAGCCTGTTATTTTAAGATTCAGAAATAGTCACCCGAGCTCGAAACCCTTCAACCAATGCTCAAATTTTCTCGAAACCCCTCAGTCAATCTTTGAACAGCGTTTGAAGTGCTCGCACCTTTCAAGTGGTTAAAATTTGAAAAATAACAAAAGCAAATAAGTCTGAAAATCCTTAACGTATTAAATTTGATTACTTATTAAAAATTCCTTGGATAAGAATACTCATGTTTGACTCTTACAAATAACGAGTCTGATTCATAGTTATAATTGAATTATTACGTAACTTAAATACATCTCGTTCTTGAAATATCGTGTTTCAAACCATTGAGTCATGATATCCAATTTTCCTCCAGAAATTCGGCCAGCAAAATCTTCCTCTGATGCCACCTTTGGGAGGCATAGAAAACCAACCCACAGTTCATGGAGCGCATCTTCTCTGAAGTCATTCGTCAACCTTTTGTTTTCAGACACAACAAGTAGAGAGTGAATCGGAAGCCATCAAGCTTGTCAAGATCCAGGGTGCAAGTCCTAGTCAGCCAGTTTGGATCCATCCTAGCTCTATTTTCTTTGTTGGAGGGGAGAAAAATTCGATTAGGGTTTTGTTTGTTTTTGCAGAATCAAACTAAGGAATTAGTTGAGCATTTTAAATATTATATTTCCATATTTAGCTTTTTGTATCTAAAATCTACAAAATGATGAAAGATATATGTTTAACTTTTCCCGTATGTGGTAAAGTTTAAAAGTTTTTGGACTTATTTGAAAGTGTTTTTAAACTGATTGAAAACACATTTAAAGAAAATATTTTTGTTCCAAAGCGCTTTCCAAGATTCACTTGGATAGTTCCCCCGCATTTTTTATTTTTTATTTTTGTTTACTTTCATTTATTATTAATAAAAATGGTGGAGAAGGGACGGGCAGCAGGAGGTGTTTTCTAGGGTTAAATCCTTACTCAAGATAGGTGCGTCGCACGCGATCATTGTCCAAGAGCTAATCTCGTCTAATCTTTCTACATTTGAGGACAAATAATCCAAAAATTTAAATTTATCGCGGTCTTTGTAAATACTGGATAAAATATTATTAAAATGGAATTGTTATTGGCACTATAAAAATCTCATTCTGCACTAGTCATGAGTATATATTTTTTTTTAAATATAAAAAGTTGAAGTGCAAATAACAATTCTCTTAAATAAATAATAAGATCGACCTTTTTACGTTTAGAATTGTAAAATTGTAGTTTGTTTCGCTTCCACGCCACTTCACCAGGAAAATAAAAATGTATTCGTGTGCTATGTTCTCTCTAGTCAATTGAGAATTAATGTAAACAAAATGTTTAATTTATTAGAATAAAATATAGAGAAAAGAGACAAACAAGGGAGATTTTTTTTTTTTATAACCAGAAACAAGAGAGATTAGGTGGAGAAATTAGAGTATCCTTCCTTCTCTTTAGAGTGTCTATGTATAGGCTTAAGATGAAATAGATAAGATCATAACTAATTTCATGATAGAGCAAGTCCACCCGTTTAAGAGATCAAGGACAAGGCAAGGCAAGGGCAAGGGCAAGGGCAGTAAGATTGCCCTTATTATTCACTCTAAATATAATTGTCTTTGTGCAAATCCATCTGTTTAAGAAGCGCAAGGGCAAGGATGATAACTATTCACAAATATATTTTTCATTTTGTATATCTTGTAAGTGTATGCTTAGTAAGTTTGTTCCTTGAAAATAAAACTTATTATTTAACTCCACGATAATTTAATTTTAAATATAAAAAAAACATAACCTTACCCAAAAAAACAGTATTAATTAAAAAAATCATTATTAACTTATTCATTATTTGGCTAAACCCAAATTTTATTCTTGAAAATCCTGTTTCAAACCATTTGGTCATGATATATCATTTTCCTCCTATTCAGCCAGCCAAATCTTCCTCAGATACGACCTTCTGGTGGTACAGAAAACCAACCCACAGATTTATGGGAGCACATCTTCTGTGAGGTCATATCGTCAACCTATTGTTTTCAGACAAACAGAGAGAGAGAGGGGGAGAGAGAGAGAGAAGCAGAAGCCATCAAACTTGTCAAGATCCATGGTGGTCCAAGTCCCAGTCAACCAGTTTGGATCCTAGTTCTATTTTCTTTGTTGGAGGGAATAAAATTACAATTAGGGTTTTGTTTGTTTTTGCATATCAAACTAAGGAAATAGTTGAGCATTTTAAATAATATATTTCCATATTTAGCTTTCCCCATCTAAAATCGACAAGATGATGAAAGAAATATGTTTCACTTTTCCCTTGTGTGGTAAAGTTAAAATGTTTTTAACATGTTCAAAATTTGACTTCTGTCACCATTTTCATGCTACAACTAACATAAAATATTGAGAGAAAAAATGTGTGGTAGAGTTAGTTTTGTGTGTGCCTGTAGGGACAATGGGAACATTCTCACCTTATGCTTGTGCTTCTTAGTCAATGCAGGCCTATTCGTCGAAGGTTCGATGAGTGTTGTTTAACTTTTAAGTATATTTACAGGGAATTGAATACTGTTGTTGACTTCTGTTGGTGGACTTTTGGGCCGAGCTGAACTTGAGCTTTGACGGATACTCTTTACTTTCTCTGGTCCGTTTGAATACAAAGTTCGGGATACCTCGAAAGAATTAGTGTGTCTCGGTTAGGTTAATGGCCCAAAGATAACATGATTAGACAAATAATGACTTGCCTAAGCAAAGTGTGGCGTGGAAGCTAGAAGTTTGTCAGTTTAGCATGAGAGAGAACTTTGCATGGTTGCATGATGTTTTGGGTTGAGTAATCTAGATTTCTAGTGTTCTAAGAGAGCTTCTACTGATTGAGGAAGATCGAAGGAAGCTGGGAGGGATTCCTAAGATTGTAAGAAGATGGCTATTTGTAAGATTCAAGTATGCTTGCACTTGGGGAATGATTTCCCTTGTTTGGTGTGATGTATCCTTGAGCTCCTTTCCTCCTCTCAGTAACGTTATGTCCCCCTATCTTGAGTTGAACCTTCGTTTGTAGGTGATGGGTTCTCTTTGCAGGTTTTCTTAGGGCATCTCTAGGCTTCTCACATAATAGCTAAGTCTTCCTTCTTTTTCCTAGGCCAACTGCAACTTTCCTTTTTTGGTGTAAGATAGATGAGCATCGTTGCTCTCATTTTTGTATTTACAAGCATTTTAATTCTCAAATTATTGTAAAGTTAATTTTTAATATTTAATTAATCTGTGAGCCTACATGGCATGAACTTGTGTGTCAAATTCTACCATGTCATCAATTAACAGAAAAGTTAAAAATCAAACTCACAGAAGTATGAAAGTGTCCCACAATTTTCATGTTAGGTATGAGATTGGGATGAAAAAAACTTAGTGTGTAAAAGTTAAAAAACCACGATACTTTAGTATAGTAAAGTGAAAATTATCGTATTATTTAATACAGGAATGGTTGCTGACTAATGGTGACTTCATGGGCGCGTTTGGTACGTGGGATGGGACGGAACGGAGTGGGACGGACGCGTTCCGTCCCATGTTTGGTGCGCTAAATTATGTGAAACGTGCTGTCCTACGGAACAAAAATAGGTTAAATTTTCGTTGCACCTCCCCCCTTAGAACGGGTCGTTCCGTCCCGTGGAACACAAAAATCATAAAATTTTAAGACAAAAATACCCCTTAGCTTTTTCAATATTTACACCATCTAAATTATACAACAAACCTTAACTATCATCTTCTCTTCTCTGCCGCTGTGAACTTCTTCATCCCTGCATCTCCCCTTCGCAACCTTCCTCCTCATCCTCTTATCCGTGAATTTCAGCTCTGCATCTCCGTTCCAGGTTCAATCTGATTGTGATTGCGTAGCCTCTCGGTTTCTCTTTCCTTGTATTTTGTAGTACTTTTTGTTTCTCTCTTGGTTTGATGTTTACTATTGCTTTGAGTATCTACGTAGCTTTCAGCCCTCGTACCACTTTTTGGAGGCTTGCAGTCGGAAACCCTACCCACTTGGACGAATTGAAACTAAACCCCATACCATCCATGCGACAACTGTTGAAACTAAACCCCATACTCTTACAAATCCTCCAATCTTAAATTTAATTAATTTTGATGTAAATTTGAAGTGGCATTATTATTCTTTTTTGATTTGTTTGTTTCGATTTCATTAACACCTAGTTCCTAATTTTGTTGAATTTCTTTGTATTTTGTAGTGCTTCAATTTCTTTGTATTCTTTTCTGATTTGCTTGTTTTGATTTCTTTGTATTCTGTAGTGCTTCGATCTTCCCAATATTGCATCTGCAACCAAAGATCTGCCTTTGTTTATCTGCTTCCATTCCCCCTATTGAGCAGTACTGCATTCAAAGGTATCTCTCTATCTAGATTCATTTTTTCAATGTTCAAGTTTCGATTTTTATGTGCTGAAATCTATAAATATGATGTCTTTGGGTTCTGTTGGATTGGATTGGGTTACATGTTTTGGATTTTCATATGTTGGATTGGGTTCTCTGTTGGATTTTCCTCTGTTGGTTCATTGCTGCTCAAAATATAGTCATTTTATATCTAGTTTTCTGTACATTGACCTTCTAAATGTTAAACAAAAAACATAGTGACTATTTTAATTGAACAAAGAATCGTAGTGCTCGATTCTGATTCCCCTCACCAATGTATATGATTGTTGAGGATAATTGCTTGGGTTAAAAGTTTTTGACTTTTAGGAAGGGGAAAAAGCTAGAGTTTCATGGGGGGAGAGAGAAACAAGAGAGCAAGGGTGGAAGAGAAAAATGGATGGGGTCTTTTGTACTAATTTTTTATTTTTATTTTTATTTATTTGAGGTTTTGTGATAAGGGAGGTTGCTCTACTGCAGCAACAAAAAAATTAAAAATTGTTTCAAGGAGGAATGAAATGACTCCAATTTTAGGAAGTTTGTGTTTTTGGTTTGTCATGAGAAAGAGAGAACACGAAATGGGAGATGAAGATACAAAATAGTAAGTTTAATTGTAATTTAAAACTTTTTTATACTGTTAGTGGAGGAACCCATCTGTTGGGTGAAGTGGTAGGTCTAAAAATGGATATCATCCAGTGGAAGAACCCATACGTGATGTTTATTTTTACATAAGATGGGAAGATGTAAACAGTTGGAGGTTCATACCATTTTCCAAGTTCTTTATTAGTGTGAATGTTTATGTTATTTTGATTAGGAACTTAAGTGAATCAATCGTTTTCGAATTTGTAAACAAATAATTGCTTACTAATTCATAAAACTTTCCACCATAGTGAACTCCAATCTGCATTATAAATGCATGAACATATTAAAGGGGTAAAAATGCAGGTACTATTTGTTAGCAATAAAGGGTAACGTTAGCTCCAACTAGAAAATTTCATGGATATATCCAATTCTTAATTTATCAGGAGCAATTGTAGAATGCAAAGAAAGACGAGACTTTGTTTCATCTTCATCCATTTTCTTTATAACATGTTTAATGAAGAAATTTTAGAGAGACCAACACAAACATAACATGATCTTGAATGGCAAAGAAATTGCTCAAAGATAATTTAGCAAAATTTTACAATTTGCAACCCCATCCATATGTGAAATCCAAGCATCTTTGTGACTTCTAATTTGTTTGCTTGTTCTGACAGTGATTAAACTATATATGTTAATTAACTTAATTTTTAGGTAATCACAAATTAGAAACTTCATTAATTACATTACAAGCTAATACTGATGTTGCACCTACTGCTGCTTTCAGCCTACTGATGTTGCATCAGTGATGCTGCATCAGCAACATCACTGATGTTGCACTCAGATTTTCAGTGCATGACAAAGTTGATGCTACACTTTAAGAATTGCAATTAGGATATGAAGCTCCACTTTATTTTACCATTTAATCATACGTTTGTAATTGAATCCGGCTTATGTTGATGCTCCATTCATTCATGTGTTGTTTTTTTGCATGTGAAGGTATGGATGAATATGAGACTCAATTCTTTGTTCTTTTGAACGTTTGGATTATAATGGCACAAATCTTTACTATGAATGCACAATTGTTGAGGTATAGACATCAACAAATGAGACAACGTGAAGGAGCTAGTTTAGAGCTGAGGACATTTGTTGGACTTCATGTTAGGAGAGAGGAAATAAATCGTATCATGCGATTGAGTGATACTAACTGTTTGTGGAAGTTGCGAATGGATAAGAATGCATTTGCAGTTTTATGTGATTTACTACAAATTCGTGGTGGGTTGGTAGATGATGGTTATGTTACAACAGAGGAGCAAGTAGCTACTTTTGTTAACATATTAGCCCACCACAATAAAAACAAGTCAATGCAAGTTAGATTCATTAGGTCTAGTGAAACTATTAGTCGGTATATTCACAGAGTATTGTGTGCGTTGCTCAATTTGCAAGACGTGTTGTTTGCAAAACCAAACCCTATCCCAAAGGATTGCACGGAATCGAGATGGAAATGTTTTAAGGTAAGTATCATAGTAAAATCATTAATAACAAAATTATTTGTAGTTGGTAATTAATATAAGTTTTTCTTTTGTCTAGGGTTGCTTAGGAGCGCTAGATGGAACATACATAGAGGTCACTGTGCCTGAGGTCGATAGACCAAGATATAGAACAAGGAAGGGTCATATAGCAACTAATGTGTTAGGTGTATGCACACATGACCTCAAATTCGTATATGTGTTATCTGGTTGGGATGTATCAACTACTGATTCGAGAGTTCTTGGTGACGCTGGTACTAGAGCTAATGGTCTCAAGGTCCCAACCGGTAAGATAGACAAGTAGCTAGTATTCTTCCTCACCTTTGTTGGCCAAGAACTAAAATTTACTATCAACTAATATAGGTACATATTATTTGGTTGATTCCGGATATACGAATAGTGAGGGTTTTCTGGTACTGTATAGAGGCACTAGATACCATTTGCAAGAGTGGGAAGACAATTCACGTGCACCTAGGAATCATGAAGAATATTTTAATATGAAACACTCACGTGCTAGGAATGTCATTGAGAGATGTTTTGGCCTCCTCAAAAGACGTTGGGCTATCTTGCGAAGTCCTTCCTACTATCTAATCAAGATTCAGGGATGAATGATCACATCATGTAGTTTACTTTATAATTTTATTAGAATGTATATGGCGGTTGATCCTGAGGAAAATGCAAGGCTTGCATTTGATGAATTGCCTATAGGGGAAGATTTACCAGAAGTATTAGCCTACATTGAAACCGTTGAGTCAAGCCTAACATGGACTCAATAGAGGGATGATCTTGCAAGAGAAATATATGATGAGTGGAGAGAAAGGAGGGCTTGAAAATTGGTTGACATGGTAGTTGTTGTAATTGTCTTTTATTGTTTGATGACATTTTACTGAGATGATTGCTGTAATTGTTTTTTTATTGTTTGAAGACTATTGAGATGTTTGTTTTTTATTGCTTAAATTATCAGCAAGAAGAAAATACTAACAATAAAGTAAAAGACAGAGAATAAACATTTAGCAAAATAAATTGCAGCAAATTGATTGCAATGGCCTTTTCATTTCTTCATATTGTAGAATCAAGCGTATGAATATAAAAGACAAAAAAACGCTGGTTACAATGGCTTTTTCATTTCTTCGTTTTAGTCCCTTCTTACTCGTCGTAAGTTGTCTTACTAGGTAATACTAATGCTGCACCTACTAATGATGTATCACTAATGCTTTCAGCCTACTGATGCTGCACCTCCTGATGCTGTATATGAAAACCAAAGAGTTGCAATACTGCCCAAAACAACAGTGAAAAAAAAACATATATATTGTTCACTGGATTTGCTTTTTAATTGATCATATATATTGTTCACTGAATTACCTTTTCCACTAGGAAGTAATTTAGCTTTGTAAAAAGTTGTAGGCAGATATTAACTTAATTGCATCATGTTTGCTCCACTAACAATATGTTTCTTTGTTTTACATATGTAATATTATGGCTTCTTTGATGGATTATATGGCCGCCTCACGTAATTGGAATGATCATGACGAGGATGTATTGCTTACCATCCTCGAGGAGATGGTAGTTGATGGTGTTAGGTGTGAGACCAACAGTTTTAAGGCTGGTACATTTGTAATGGTTGCCATGAAGATGGGGGAGATGATTTCGGGCATTAATATAGAGCCAAAGCATATACAAAACAAGTTGAAGCGTCTAAAAGAAAAGTGTTCCTCTGCATATGACATGATGAATACCTCTGGATTTGGTTGGGATGACGAAAAAAATGTGTTGTTGTGGATAGTGACGATGTACTTTAGTTGTGCGTAAAGGTACATTTTGTTTCTTATTCTTTTTCAATTAGTTGCTTTAAAAGTATAACTTTGATTTCTTTGGGTTCTTATTGTAGAAACATCCTAATGCATCTTACAAACCAAATAAGCCATTTCCGTTGTATCCTTGTGTACGGTGTTTGGGAGAGACCGAGTCACGGGTAGTATGGCTGAATCAGCAGCATATGCAATCGAAAACATGGGATTGAAAAATGAGGATGGCGATGAGACATTCGAGATGCCTCTGACTTCACCTACCCCATCTCTTTCTGTTGGTACATCTAGTGCATCTCAACCTATTAGGAAGAGGAATAAGAATGATGCTGATGCAAATATTGTAGCTGTTATCCGTGAAGGTTGGGATAAAGCAATTACTGAAATGAAGAATTTAGGTGAAAGTTTTACTTTGAGAGAAGCGAAAGCCAGGTTACTTTCTCAGCTTCAGGCCATGGGTCTCCCATATGATCAGGTGCTGAGAATTTAATGAAATTAGTGAAAGATACTGATATGATGAGTATTTGGTGTACCCTAGATGACTCTCACAAGGCAGATTTCATTAAAATGTATATGGATGGCATCTGAGCATTAGGGGGTTTAGTATGATATGAACTACATCAACTTTTGGGGTTTAGTAAGACATTATCTTTTTTTTTTTTTTTTTTTTTTTTTTCTTCTGAAGTCAGGACGAATGTTTAATTTGGGATTTCATGTTTAAGTTCTGGATATTTCATGTTTATTGCTTTAGCAAGATAATATCATTAAACTTATATATTTTTCATCCTTGTTTGACAACCAATGCCATAGACATCCAATTGTCTCACAGCTCAACCTATAATATACAGATTGTTTGACATAATTTGCACTTCAATGTGATGACGAAGAGATGAAAGCAGATTGTGTCAAAGATTCCAACATAGTCATTGCATCAACGGTTATTCTATCACGCCAACCTCTTCATATGTAATACATAACCATATACATATTGTGGCTACACTGCCATGTGCCAAGTGCCAAGCGAATGGCATGCTCTCACCCTATTATTTTTTTAAATCACATAAAATTAATTGACGTATTATCCCACTAAATTAATTATATGAGCAACAAAGTACAAATATATGTCTCTTGTTTTCTGTTATATGCGGTACGAAATATGAACACATCCAAGTATAGTGTACAAAATATATCATAGATAAGTAGCAGCAAGAAGAAGGAAAAAAAAAAAAGTGTTCCGTCCCGTCCCAAACATTGTTCCAAACAACAGACGGAAAAGGGGTAAGTTAGTCATTTTAATGTTTTGGTTCCGTTCCGTCCTGCGTTTACCAAACGCAAAACGGAACAACTCTCTCGTTATGTCATGTGCATATCAAACATCATATAGAACCACTATTCCGTCCCGTCTTGTCCCGTCCCGTCCCATCCCGTTCTGTCTCATCCCGTCTGCGTACCAAACGGCCCCTATGGTCTATATAGTCGCCATACGGCAAACTTGGAGCAAACACAGCCCCACCAGGAAGAATAATAATATTATCCGTAATTGGAGAAATTTTCAAATTACGCCCTAAATTCATTTGGCCTCCAATGAGATTCCCAGTCGACGTGCATTCTACGAAATCGTCATACTCTCTATGTTTTCGACTGAAAGATAAAAATAAATTAAATAAATGAAAAATATAATATACAGTACACGACATAGTCACAGTAAGCATGACATAAGGTGGCATCATTCGTTCAAATAAATTTGATCGGAAAGATACATTCAAATAAAACCAACTACAAATTCTTCCAATACTACTTATGATTAAAAGTTCGCAACCAACTGAAATTCGTAACCAATTCAGTTGGTGCTTTTTCCTATTTGATAGATTGATTTATAAAGTAAAAGACTAGAAGCACAAAATTCAAAGAAGAGAAAGATTAACTTAATAACCGTTTGGTCTGACAACTTAATTTCCATCATGTTAGATGAGGTTCTGAGTTCAAATTTCATTGACATTAATTGCTGATAAGTAAAAAACACGCGTACATTGGTGTAATTAGTTAATAAAGTGAATAGCACATGTATACTGCAAACAAATTCGAGTGTGTTTGTAGAATATTTTGGTAGAATTACATCAAGAATTACACGTTAGTTGTGGTAAATTGAATTTGGGTAGTATTTACTCTTCAGTTTTACTTTCATCTTTCAAGACAGAGAAAACTTACAGGATGCTTTGTCCAAGAAAAAGGCTCAATTAGAATTAGTGGCTTCAAACTGCACTACCTTTCTTCGGGCCTCAAGAGCCTCTTGAGTTTTTGTTCGAAACCTCGAAGCTCCAGCCGGTATAGCCACGGAAAAATACAGGCGTAGAAGGCAGCGTCTGAGAATTGTATCCTTTGCCACTTGAAAGCCGAAATGCAATTGAGAACAAGCTCCTAGTCCGTGTGATGGATTGGTCAGGTCAGGAAGACTCCTCCCGGTTTTGAGATACTTCTAATTGGGGAGGCAAGAGGTTCAAAAAGCTCCCTTGCACATGATGACTGCTTCCGCTATCGGATGTTTCTGATGTCTCAGACTTCTCTGACTCTTCATCTGCATCAAGTGAGCACAAAAGGGTGAGAAATGTAAAAGACATTTGCCCAATCCTGGATTAAAACTTTAAATGCTGGGCAGCAATATATGTACTTACCAAAGAGTGTTTTTACAGATGGTCTTTTCGATTTGGCGTTTTTCTTCTTCAACGAGGCTACATAGAAAGAAGACACCCAAGTTTACATAAAACAGAAAATTGCCATACCCAAGACCACACGTTTTCGGGTTTACTCACACATTGCGTGACATGAACCATAAAAAAAAATCCATGTATATGCCACGTATGTAGAAAACTTCGAAACTGATACCAATATATAACGAACGATAAGGTTCTCCAGCAAGTTCATGGAAGATAGAAAGAGGTATACCCATCCCAGGCCCTTGATAATCGTTAACAATTTCGAAGTTTTTATAGGTATAGCCCACAAAATTAATGTCCTTAGAAGAGAGCATCTGCAAAATGGGGAGAGAAAAATATTAGGGGAAAATTTGGAAAGATTTAGGGGTGTGGTAGGGGTAGCTTGTAGGGCGAGTTATCTAACAAACAATGGTGACAAATTCGATACATAAATCGGTGACAATAGCTGAGTGAAAAGAATAAAAATCATAATTTTACCTTTCTCCAGGGACCAGTTTTGGATGAACTCTGAGTTTGATGGTCAGCCTGCATACGGAAATAGGTATTCATCAAACTATGAGCAACATGATATGCTCACCACAAATAGCGTGACAAAATGCACAAAAACTGAGGGACATCTATACCTCATCGAACTTTTCAAAATTTTGAGTATCCAAATCATCATTGACCTCAGGAATAAATGCAGCATCCATTTGATAAAGCTTATCCCACTCAGTCCCATCGAACCAATGATGAACCTGAAATAGGAATCAGCAGCAAGGTAATTCCCATTATATGCAACAAGTTCATGAGCAAATCAAACAAACTTAGAACAGGACACACCATACAACACCTTTATTTCATCTGAGCCATTTGTTCCCAACCTTAGGTTGACATTACACAAAAGTTTACTAATAAGATCTTTTGCCCCTGGAGATAGCATTGCTTCTTCTGGAAATTTCAAATGAGTTTTCCAGTTTACAATCTACAAGAGATGAGCAAGACAGAAAACGTCAGGAAAATAGGATAGGATAGGATAAATGGTGAAATAAGACATCACAAGCCACACACAAAAAAGCCCAAGGGAATTATGGTTGAGACTTTTTAAAAGAGAACAATCTGACTTTCAATATTTCTAAACTTTACCTTCCTGCATGTTGACATTGGATCGTCAGAATAGAAGGGTGGGTAACCCACAAGCATTTCATACATAATAGCACCAAGTGACCACCTGTGTATCAACAAAAATCACAACTCGGTCAATCCAGGCATCGAAAAACAAGGTCGCTCTTCAGTTTATGGTCCATAAAAGTGATATGGTACACCAATTTCAAAAATGGTCCCATTAAAATATAAAAGGCAGTAAAAGTAGTGATTGTTATGCCACATGATTCTCCAATTGATTGTTGATTTAACAAAAATGAAGTATATGGTAAAAATAGTGATCGTATGCCACATGATTCTCCAACTGATTGTTGATTAACAAAAATGGAGTCTATGTAAAGAGATCTCAATTGATATTTAAAACATATTGGAATTAATTCATCGGTGTTAAACATTCAAACATCCTATTGCTAAAATGCATAATACTCACCAATCGCATTCCATCCCATAACCTTTTTTCAACAGAACTTCTGGAGCAATATAGTCAGGGGTACCAACAGTCGAATAAGCCTGCAATAGGCATATATCAACAATTTAAGGAATGACACATTTTCAACATTCTACAAAAAAGATCATAAATGACAACGTTGTGCATCCACAAAGAATCACTTCATCTTTTGTCTACTCTCAAGCAGATATTAGATTGCATAGTGGTATATAACTTACAAGCATTCTCCTATTCTTCTGCCAATGTTGCAGTTGCTCTTGTTGTGTTCGTTTTGGAGCTGCAGGACGTTCATCATTCTGTGCAGCGCCATTAGCATTGGGTGCTACTGAAAAATCTTCTCGGATAGTACTGCAGTCTAAAGGTTTACACAACCCAAAATCTGACAGTCTCAAGTGTCCATATCTATCGAGTAGCAAATTGTCAGGCTTAATATCCCTGTTATATGCAAAAGAGACTAGGTTAACCTCCATTTCACAGTCCCATAAAATTCTGTTGCCAAATTTGTCAGAAAAATCAGTGTGAATTGTGAATTTGTACAACAAACCTATGAATGTAATTGTGTTTATGGATAGATTCAATAGCCAAAACTGTTTCGGCAACATAGAATCTAGCTTCATCATCAGTCAAAATATCCTTTCTCATAAGCAAAGTCATCATATCTCCTCCCGGTAAGTATTCCATTATAAGATAAAGATAGTCATCATCTTGAAACGAACAGTACAGCTTGACAATGCAATTGCTGTCCACCTCAGCAAGTAAGTTCCTTTCAGCCTTGACATGCTCTACCTAAACATAATATAAAGCAAGTGGCATTAAATACAGTTGTAATTACCTCAGTAATTTGAATGGAAGAACAATAAACCAATTACCTGGCCTCTACGAAGCATCTCTGATTTCTTTAGCTTTTTCATGGCATATACAGAACCAGTCGTCTTTTCCCTGCATACACGAACCTGCACCATGAAGTAACATTTTACTGGTCAAACACTTATATCAGCCCCATAAGACAAAGACTCCACGCTGTGCTGGGACGCTGAAACTGAACTTTTTGTTTCATTAACGGTCTCTACTTCATGTAACATTTTTCTTTTAGTAGCCAAACATGTATTCACTAACTCCGCATTCCCCATATACAGAGACCAAAAACACTTCTAAAGCTATTCAAACTGAAGAAGACGATACAAGTACAAGATCTTGATGGAAAACATATACCTCACCAAATGCTCCCTTGCCGATCATAGTCAACAACTCAAAATCATCAACACCCATTTTATGCCTCTGAAGGCGCATGTATTCGGTTTCTTTCTTCTCCAAGAACTTCAGAAGGTTGCTTTGATCTTCCTCAGAGACGTCGGCATCAGCCAACTTTTTCTCTAACATATTTCGTCTGCCGTAAAGAATCATAATTTACTAAATTGAAATCGAAAGAAACTCAAAAAAGCTGGTTTAAATTTCTGTGCTGATATGAGTAAATCCAACAAGAAATTATCACAAAGCTGCATTATTTAGCGTTACAATTGCTAAATTCTACAATTTTCCCAATTTCCCAAAACAAAAATCCAAATTCATCAATTCAATGTATATATACCGTTCCTTTCGCTCCAGGAGGTTCTTCATCTGCTCCTTGTAATGGTTCTCAATATACTGCTTCGCCGCCGCAGCCTTCTGCTTCGTAACATTGGAAAGTGCCTCCTCGTCCATATTCGACTCGTCTCCGCCTCCATCGCCGCCGGCGCACGGCTCCTTCCTCCTCGTCGAGTTCCTCATCTTGTCGCGCGGCTGAAGCTTCTGCAGCCAACTCCTTGCCGAATCCATTGCCTCCTCCTCCTAGCAATGCAGCCCACCACCATGCCAAAATCGCAACGTGAATTTCTCAATCGCGAGCCATCTGCATTGTAATTCCGATCACGAAACACATCGAATGCAATCGATTGCATGCAAATCGAGCATTGTAGGAATGAAAATTTTTGGAGAAAAAGGAAATTGAAAATTTGGGGCTGAGAATTCGGATTACCGCGTAAACTTAGCGACGGGCAGAAAAGAAAAGACAATGCGATCCGCGAGAACCCTAAATAAACTCTCTCTCTCTCCTCACTTTCTCTCTCTTCTGCGTGTTGTGGGCAGCAGAGGGAGACACATCTTCCCTCCATTTGTATATTGGCATATATAGCTCCCCATCTTCCTTCGAATTTTCCTCTTGGATTTTGAAAAATAATTAATGATTTAACAAACTTTTATTTATTTAATTTTATTTTTTGGTGCGTTGGATCTGGCTAGAAACTGATCGGCGAAGATTCGCGTGGGTGGCCGGGTTCTTCCACTTCCATGTGTTTATGTTCAAAGTTTTCCCGCGGGTTGCGTATCCTTTCTTTCCCAATTATTCTCTTAATTTAAAATAAAGAAGGCCAATGATATGAATAGGAAAAGTTTTGTAGCCCAGTTGGTCGAAAATATTTGCTTTTTACATTTTTTTTTTTTTTAATTTGAAAAGTTTTAAATAATTCATATATAACTCTTTTCAAAAGTATATTTTGACGTTTGAAATATCACACACTTGTTTTTTAGAATCATGTGTAATGCACGTATTACCCTTTAGACTTTGAAATTGAATATTCGTCGTAAGTTACAAAATCTTGGGAAAATATTCTCCCTTTTATTTTCTCATGCAAGGCTCGAGCGAGTTATAACCACAAGTAGTTGATGTATTGTGAAATTAATATGCACTAGTGGTTCTTAGTTGCACAAATGGCCAGTCACGCGTGTGGACGACTAATCATTAGCATTCATTATTTTTGTTTTGTTGTCAATATCGAGTAATAATCCAATGTATTATCATAAAAAGTAGGACCATTTATGAAAAGAACGACAAACCCCAACATACGAAAAGGGCAAGTTGTTGCCATGAGTAGGCCCAGTCCAGGCCCAATGCCACTAGTGCGGTTGTCCAGGACCCAAATTTGAAAGGGGCACCCAAAAAAAAATTTCTAATAATTAGGTATATAAAAAAAATTATATTTATGATAATACATTGGATTATTAGAAAAAAAAATTCTAATAATTAGGTATATAAAAAAAATTCTAACAATCCAAAGCTGACTATTCATTGTTTACAAAAAATTTAAGTACTTGTTTCACAACCTTGCTCATTTATGTGGATGATATTGTGATTACAAGCAACGACATGGGTGCCATTGATTCTCTGAATTTTTTTCTCCGTAATAATTTTCGGATTAAGGACCTTGGTGATTTAAAATATTTTCTGGGTATTGAGGTTTCTTGATCCAAAATTATTTGATAAAGGATGAAAAATGGATGAAAAATGGCGTTTAGTAGGATAACTTCTCAATGATCCTAAAAAGTATTGGCGTTTAGTAGGTTGGTTGATCTACCTCACTATAACCCAGCCGGATATTACCTGTCATGTACATGTTATAAGTTGTTTTATGCACGAGCCACAGATACCTCATATGGATGTTGCGCTTCGAGTTGTTCGTTATTTGAAGTCCACTGTAAGTCAAGGCTTACTCTTCCGTTCAGACAACCAAATTAAGTTAACTGCATTTTGCGACTTTGATTGGGCGAGTTGTCTTATTACTAGCCAGTCGACTGTTGGGTATTGTGTATTATTGGGAAATTCTTTGATTTCATAGTGGACAAAGCGACAGAAAATTGTTTCGCTCTCTTCAGCTAAAGCGGAATATAGGGCTATGGCAGGTGCTTATTGTGAGGTAATTTGGCTCTGGTTTTTGTTGAAGGATTTGAACATTCCTTTAATTGACCATTTCCGTTTTATTTTGTGATAATCAAGGTTCTAAAAAACACTAGGCACTAGTCGGGCAGTGGGCTAGCGCCTAGCGCCTAGGCAGCTAGGCGGGCGCTAGGCGGATTTAGATAAATTTCTTATATATTATATGAATTAATTAAATTTACTATATCAGATGTAAATAATTATTGAATAATATGTTATTTCTTATAGAAGAACATGCATATGTGAATGTTTTATGTGCATATCTAATATGCTTGCCTAGGAAAAAAAAAAACAAAATATTATCTAAATGATTTATAATTTATAATTTATATAACATTTATATACATATAATATACATCCCAAACTTTTAAAACTACAAAAAAAACCCACGCAAGTGGGTGCTTTCATATTTAAAATCATCTGATGAGTGGGTGGTTTCATAATTAAAACCACTATTTCACATCACCCAAGAACCCATACCATCTGGCACTCTCTTCCCTCATGCCTCATCTTCGTTCTTCTTCTTCGGCCTTTCACTTTCAAAACCTCAAAATTGGATCTCAAATCCAACTTGCGCCACCACAGATTGAAATGTTTAATACTCTCTCTCTCTCTCTCTCTCTCTCTCTCTCTCTCATCTTCACAAAGTCGCAGAAATTCGCCGGAGCTCTGCTGCTATGTACGAGATCGGAAGTTGTAGATCCAGTTGCAAAAATTGCAACCAGATTCAAACCGTCTAGACGGCCGCCTAATTGAACGTTTTGGTCTAAATTGGGTCTGAGCTCCACCGCCCAGCGCCTAGGCCGATTTTTAGAACACTGGTGATAATCAAGCGGCGTTGCATATAGCCGATAATCCCGTTTTCCATGAGCGAACTCATCACATTGAGATGAATTGTCACTTTATACGAGATAAGATTGTAGATGGCATTATAATGAGCAAGTATGTTGGTTGGCAGATCTATTCACGAAGCCTCTCGAAAAGGAAAAGTTTTCGACTATGTTGCACAAGTTGAGAGTTCCTGACATCCACTCTCCAACTTGAGGGGGAGTGTTAGACAAATAGAAAAATAGTTAGAATTAAATTATGATTGTATTCCTAACTTGTAAGAAGAGTCCTTGCTATGCAAGGAATATAATTGTATATATACTTATTCACGTATCAATGAAATATACTTTGATCAGCCACATATTCTTTTTCTAGATAGCTCCTCTCTATAATTTGCGTATGAAATACGAGCGATAATTACAAGCGAGAAAGCAGGTCCAATGAAGAAAGTATATACCGGTATTCAAATGATTTAACCAGACAATCAGAAATTGCATGATCACAATGTCGATCCTGGATAGTACTTGAAGCAAAAAACATAATATAATTTTTCCAGGTGAAATGACGTACACAGTTTCTCCCCATTTATGAAAGTAAATAAAGTCATTCATTGCCTGATCGCATTCTTCGTTGCAGATCTATATCAAGCCGTTCAAGAACCGCGGGAGGGCGCGTAGAAACAAGGGAGTGGAGCTGTTGTAACATGCGTTGATATTTTAAATTTGAAGATTACGTGAACGATATGTCATGTCTTTACTATGCATAAAAATTTTATCTTAAAAAATTACTTATGTTACTATTTACTTATAATTTTTTTTTTTTCTTTTTTTTTGATTAAAACTTAAAGTTCAAATCATTTTTGATTAGTTTCGATTAAGAACCGCAGGACCGGAGCCACGCCTTTGCCGCGATAAGTGAGAAAGCCGTGGAAGTTTACTTCTCGGATGCGACGGAGAGGGTGCGCAGGTTAATGATCGTGTGCCCCTCGCGAGCCATAGAAACAGCAACCGAACAGTAGGTTCAAAACCCTCTCACAGTAGGAAAGAGAAAGAGAAAGAGAGAAGAGAGAGGATTTCACTTCTGTGAACCAATAATATCTGAATTCGGTACGTAATTTATCGAATTCGATTTCTGTTTGATGTTTTGTGTTGGATTTTTGGGGATTTTCTGCTTAATTGAATTCGAATGCATGCTTAAATGCTGTTGCTAATTGAAATTATCAGAAAAAATTGCCTCAAATTTCACGTTTGCAATAGCATGGTGGAAGACGAAGGTGCAATTTTGCTCAACAGTTTGAAAGGAGCAACGGCGGCGATTCCGGAGGATATCGAGAGGGACATTTTATCAGGGGTATGTGGAATTGCTTGAATTCGTTGTTTTAATCTGGATTATATATTGCATTGCAAGTAGATGATCGAAATTTTCAAAATCGTGTTTTTAAGCTCCGAAAAGATGGGGAGAGTGATGGAATAGTTAATTGGATCTTACGAGTTGAACTGCAGGTGCACAACAATGGCAATGGTAGTAATGTAAGTGAAGTTGGAGAGAGTAATGAGGAGGAGGAACGACTTGAGAAAGTGGATGGTGTTTATCCATTGGTGGCCAGCGAGGTCAAATTGTATAACAAATTGAGGGCAGGTGAGTTTGAAATCGATGCTGTTGAGTCCACTGTTGAACCAGAACAAGCAGGGAGTGAAGATGGTGATCATGATGGTGGTGATGGCGCAGAGCCGGGAAATAAAGAGCATAACCTCCAGCATGCCCTGGCTACTGACCGGCTAAGAATTCTAAAGAAAACAAAGGTGCAACTTGAGAAGGAGCTTTCGGATTTAGGCAAGGGAAGACCATCCAAGGGTATTGTGCGCAGCAGAGTCTTATTAGATATTGTCAAGGACAAGCCTGCACCCAAGAGGAAGTTGAAACAAGTTCAGAAATCCGGAGAAAATCAAGAAAAAAGGATTAAAACGGTCTCATTTGATGAGGATGACGACCTTGATGCCGTGTTGGATGCAGCATCTGCAGGCTTTGTTGAAACGGTGAGTTGACACCCTTGGACTGAACATGGTTCTTTAATCTCTCACCTTGTTCTGCTTTGTAAATTTTGATGTGTAAGATGGATTACCTAATAACAAGGATAACAAAGTTGATGCTTTTGATATGCCAGGAAAGGGATGAATTAGTTCGGAAAGGAATTTTGACTCCTTTCCATAAGCTAAAGGGCTTTGGGCGTAGCCTTCAAGAACAAGGGCCATCTCAGAGGCGTAGTGTTCTTGCAGAAGAAGGCAGGAGTGATGATTTTGTTTCAGCCAGTGTTGCTAGAGCAGTGCAGTCGCTTTCAGAGGCTGCTCAAGCTCGCCCAGCTACAGAGCTGCTTGATCCAGAAGCTCTACCAAAGTTTGATCCACCAACTTATCCTTTTAGAGGCTAAGGAAACCACTTAAAATTCCTTAATCCTTAGAAAATGGTACACAGAGGAATAAAAGTTCAGGAAAGAAAAGGAAGCGTCCTTTGCCTGACAAAAGATGGAGAAAGCGCATTTATTTTGAGGAAAATAATTTGCATGAAAGTGGTATGTTCAGTGTTGTCATTGCTTATGGTGGTGTTAGGCAGATGTATGGTACAGTTAAGTGTTTTGTAAAACAGAAGTTGTTTTAATAGTGTATATTTATTCTTTACAAGATATTATCAAGTATGTTGCTTAATATCTATTTTCCTTGCTTGACAATAGAAATCTGCAAAGTAATGAGACGTGTTATTTTTCTTGCAGACGACACTCCCAGCTGTGAAGAAGAAAACCAAGATGATGATGATGATGAGTATCCGCATGTTACCCTAGAAGGGGGGCTGAAAATTCCGGAGTACATTTTTAACCAACTCTTTGACTATCAGAAGGTAGGGGTCCGGTGGCTATGGGAGCTGCATTGCCAAAGAGCAGGCGGAACTATTGGAGATGAGATGGGTCTTGGTAAAACCATCCAGGTTCTGTCTTTCCTCGGTGCATTGCATTTCAGTCGAATGTATAAACTGAGCATTATTATCTGCCCAGTTACACTTTTGTGCCAATGGAAAAGGGAAGCTAAAAAATGGTACCCAAGCTTTCATGTGGAGTTACTTCACGACTCAGCTCGAGAGCCTGCTACTGAAAAAAAAAGGATCAAAGTCTGATGAAAGTGATTCTGATAGTGAAGGTTCATCCGACAGTGATTATGTGAGACCAGAATCGTCTAAAAGCATCAAAAAATGGGATTCCTTGGTCAACCGTGTTTTGAGGTCAGAATCCGGGTTGCTATTACAACTTATGAGCAACTCCGTATTGTAGGGAAAAGTTTGCTCGATGTTGATTGGGGTTATGCAGTTTTGGATGAAGGACACCGAATCAGGAACCCAAATGCAGAAATTACTCTAGTTTGTAAGCAGTTACAAACAGTACACCGTATTATAATGATGGGTGCACCAATTCAGAACAAGCTGACTGAACTGTGGTCCTAGTTTGATTTTGTTTTCCCTGGAAAGTTGGGAGTCTTGCCCATATTTGAGGCTGAGTTTGCAGTTCCCATATCTGTTGGTGGTTGTGCGAATGCTTCACCATTACAAGTATCTACTGCATACAGGTTTGCATTGATATTTTCAAATATCCAAATGGCCCAACTCATATATATATGTCAAGATTCGTTCAGAGTACTTATGTATTATTTTGTGTAACTTTGAATGTGTAACTTCAAATTTTAGAAATTCCTTAACTATCTTACAGGTTCATCCTAAAGGAAAAAAAAAATATAAAATAGATTACTCCTCAAACTTCTCGTATTTTCAGTCTAAACTATTTTCATTGTGCAGGTGTGCTGTGGTTTTGCGAGACTTGATCATGCCGTATCTTCTTCTGCGCATGAAGGCTGATGTGAATGCCCAGCTTCCTAAGAAGATTGAACATGTCATCTTTTGTAGCCTCACTGATGAACAAAGATCTGCTTATAGAGCATTTCTTGCTAGTTCTGATGTAGAACAGATTATGGATGCTAATAGGAATTCTCTTTATGGAATTGATGTCATGCATAAGATCTGCAACCAGCCTGAACTGCTTGAGAGGGAACATTGTGGCCAGAATCCAGATTATGGGAATCTTGAACGCAGTGGGAAATTAAAAGTTGTTTCACAAGTGCTTAAAGTTTGGAAGGATCAAAGGCATCGTGTTCTTCTTTTTTCGCAAACTCAGCAAATGCTTGACATTATTGAAAGGTTTCTGGTTGCTGATGGTTATAGTTACCGGAGGATGGATGGTCTTACTCCCATCAAACAGAGGATGGCCTTAATAGATGAATTTAACAACTCAAGTGATGTGGTTGTTTTCCTTTTAACAACTAAGGTGGGTGGTTTAGGAACAAATCTGACAGGTGCAAATAGGGTGATCATCTTTGATCCTGACTGGAACCCTTCAACTGACGTGCAGGTATATGATTGTGGACTTACTATTCTTCTAGTTTTCAGTTGGATGCAAATGTTTGAACTTGGAAACTTGTCTTCTCCTCTGTAAAATTTTACGATAGAATCATAGATATGTCCCCCTTGCAAAATTATGAACATTTTAGGAGGATGGATCCTTCTATTATATTTCTTATTGAAGTAATACCTACAGGATTTTCGTTAAACCTTGTTTAGAATAGTTGATTTGTGCTTTGTTAAACCTTGTAATCTGGGTGTTTTTAACAGGCAAGGGAGCATGCTTAGCGTATTGGTCAGAAGAGGGATGTAACTATATATAGATTGATCACCCGTGGAACCATAGAGGAGAAGGTATATCATAGACAAATTTAGACGCATTTCCTGACCAATAAGATATTGAAGAACCCACAGCAGAGAAGGTTCTTTAAAGCTAGAGACATGAAGGATCTTTTCACTCGGAGTGACGACAGAGAGAATGGGTCTACCGAAACAGCATATCTGTTTGGTCAATTATCTGAAGATGCCAAAGTCGTTGGTGCGCAGAATGATAAGCCGGATAAGCAAGAATCTCAGAGAGGTTCTGTACTGTCTACCAATGGTGCTGTGGCTGACAAGTCGAATAACTCAGAGGCTGGACCATCGAGGAGGAATGGGAAAGAAAAGGCTGACCAGAGTAACGGTGAAGTAGATGAAGAGACAAATATTTTGAGGTGCCTTTTTGACGCCCAAGGGATACATGTAAGTTTCTTCACTTTGTTTAACGTATACACATTTTTTTTATAGTACTGTAACTGTGGGCATGTTAGGATTTATCTCCAGCTGTGGAACTTAAATTGAAATAAACTTATTATTTTTGTCGGAAACAATCAAGAAATTGTTCGGTTTCTTCCTGTTCCCGTTATTTATTATTTTACATGCTGTTCAAATTTTGACTTCAGAGTGCTATGAACCATGATGTAATCATGAATGCCCATGATGAAGAGAAGATGAAGCTTGATGAGCAAGCTTCCCGAGTTGCACAAAGAGCAGCGGAAGTGTTGTGCTAGTCACGGATGCTTCGAAGCCTTGACGGTGTGTCTGTGCCCACATGGACTGGGAAATCAGGAATGGCAGGTGCACCATCAGCTGTCCGTGGGAAATTTGGGTCTGCTGTGAATTCCCAGTTGATCAAGAACACCAAACGGTCAGACGAAGTCCCCAGCAGCAGCAGAAATGGCTTTGTGGCTGGGGCACCTGCTGGAAAGGCATTATCTTTTGCTGAATTACTGGCAAAAATTCGAGGAAACCAAGAAGGAGCCGTGGAAGCCAGAATTGAGCATCAGTTTAACATAGCAAAATCCTTCGGTGTTGGAACTTCTAGGACGGCTCAGAACTTAGGCGGAGTGCAGCCTGAAGTAGTGATTCGTCAGATTTGTACATTCATCCAACAAAGAGGCGGAAGTACCGATTCTTCAACCATTGTGCAGCATTTCAAGGACAGAATACCATCAAGGGATCTTCCCTTGTTTAAGAATCTTCTGAAGGATATAGCCAAACTGGAGAAAAACCAAAACGGAGCAGTTTGGGTTCTTAAGCCAGAGTTTGATCATCAGTAATCTCAACCGTCAGTTCATCGCTCGAAAGTGCTGATTAATTTCAACCTTTACCATTGTTAATATCTTTTGTAGGATATATTTTATCTGTACAGTAATTTGTAGAGTTCTGATAATTTACTCGTTCCACTGAGACGTTCTAGAATTCATACAACCGACCCCACTTAGTGGGATAAGAGTTTGTTGTTATTATTGTTGATAATTTACTCGTTCCATTTAACAATGTTAGGTCAACTAGCCACGTTTCGAGTTTGAATCTTCCTTCCGTAAATTGAAATAGTTTAGAGAGTAAATTGTAGCAATGGTTCCTCAACTTTAATCAAATTGGAGCAATGATCTCTCAACTAAAAATCCATTACTATTAGTCTCTCAACTCATCAAAATGTGTAGCTATGATCATTTCCGTCAACTTCATTAAAATTTTGTCAAAATGAGTTATGTCGGAAGGACAATTGCTACAATTGGGATCCCTCAACTCATTAAAACGTTTAGCTATGGTCCTTTTCGTCAACTTCGTTAGACATTTATCAAAATGAGTTATGTTGGAAGAACCATTGCTACAATTGGGTTAAAATTGAGGGATCATTGCTACAATTGGATTATAATTGAGAAACCATTTCTCTAATTGGATTAAAGTTGAGGGATCAGTGGTAATGGATTTTTAGTTGAGAAACCATAGCTGCATGTTTTGATAAATTAAGAAACCAATGACCAATGGTAATAGATTTTCAGTTAAGGGATTATTATTCCAATTAAGTTAAAGTTAGAGGACCGTTACTACAATTTACTCTAGTTTAGAATATTGCGCTGTGAAAAAGACTGTTCCCCCGAAAGAGCCATGGAAAAATTATGGACTTTTATTCTAGTGGTAACCCGCAAGGCACTCTGAGATAATTATCCCTCAACTCTAGTGGAAAGGAGGCCACAACAAAAACCACTTGATACAGTAAAGAAAAAGACAATTACTTTGAGTTTTGGCAACATATGTTTCAAGTTTTCTACGAAAATGACAGGGGAGTGATTTTCACACGTCCGTTCTCTCTTTTGCACTCCTCCCCTTCGTTAATGGGCAGACGGCGCTGTTATTACAAAATTAATGAACCAAAAATGACCAACTAACTTATTTTAGTCGACCAGAGTGTCAAATTGCATAATGCAAGTACTAAAATCCATGCAGGAACAAACAACAGAGAAAATAGCAAATGAAATAGATAAGGCACATTTCTCTATTATATAGAAGCCAAAACATGAAACTGTAAGTTGACAAAGAGCCGGCACAATGAACAAAAGAAGCTCGAAAATATATTGCGGGGAAACACACATATGGAAGTATTTGGTACCTCGTGCTTTCTTTCCTTTCTCACATATTCCTTCCTCTCACTCCTTTTTCCTCAAAAAAGGTAAAAAAAAAATCAAATGAAGACCTCGATGATAATTAACAGATACTCACACAATCAGAAAGCCGCCCATCCTGCTGCACTTGTCTTTGTCGAGCCTGATCCGGTCGCGGGGGGAAGATTCCTCTGGAAATGAATCATAAGAAAATGCATAAGTAATCAGAATTATGGAAAAAGGGTTCTTCAAGAGGCAACGATAAGTAAAATGTCCATAGCACTGACAGAGTTTGCATCTTTTTCCTTTGTGGGAGAAGAAATGCATCGATCGACATAAAAACAAAGGACGCAGAAGAAAGCAACTGAAACAAAAGGAAAAACAATACCAAATTTGCTAGAACTAAGCTTTCTGATTGCAATCACTTCCTACATGTTCAAACTTTGAACGCACTTGACAATAAGGTGTGGACATAAACTAAAGTTGGCTAGCTACTCATTCTGAGCTTGCCGTTCTCAGAATGGGACTCGGAACCAACTTTTCAGGTCAATCAGGAATTGAAGGGCAGGTAAGGCCTGTATCAAATAAGTTAGGGACATTGATGACAAACATGCGCCATAGATGGTCAGAAGCAGCAAGCCACTCAAGACATACTTCGACATTACCATTCAAACAACACGGATACAATCAAAATTCAATAATACGCATAGACAACAGAGATCAGTCTATCAACAAACAATCGATACTGAAGGTCTCCATAAAATCAACACAGATACGATCAAACAATTTGTGCCTTCCTATGCACTCAAGTTCCATAGTTTAGACTAGATTAGAGCATTAAACAAATCAAAACGCAAATGCTGAAGGTGGAATTCTAGCATTTTAGTCGGCTAAGTTCGATGACAAATGCTGTAGCTAATATTTACTGAAACTCAAAGACACATTCCATTTGATTTTGAACTTCGAATTCCAAATTCAAGATGAAGAACAATTACAGCTGAACAAGAAATGTAGTGCCAAAACAACAATGACTAACATTTGCATACCTCAATCTGGGAAAGATCCGATAACGGGTCCGATCCACGTCTTGTGTTATCCGGCGACTTGACAACACCAGAGCTGATTCTAGCAGCAACAGGGTCATTGGGCGGTGGTGGCAGAGCCGACCTAACTTTCCCGGACCCAGGTGGCGGAGCCAACCCCAAACTAATAGGTTTTGCCTTCGCCGTCCCGGATAGCCCGGCGGCGGACAGCATCCCGGCCCCACTCGTCGGCTTCGGCTTCACATTTATCCTTATCGTTTCACCTTCCTTCAGATCCCCAAAACTGACATAAATAAACGAAATTGCTCACTAGAAATGTGAAATTAAAGTAAAAATTTTCATACTTTCAATCTATGATTGAGGGCGGGATGAATATCGATGTGGCCCTCGTCGCTGGTTTCGCCGCCGTTGCTCTCCTTCTCGTGCTCCCTCTTCACGTACTTCTCGTGGTCCGAAAGCGCCACGTTGAAATCGAACGCTTCGTTCCGCTCCGCGAACCCTAGCCCGATGAAGGCGTGCTTCCCGGTGCCGTCCTCGATCTTGAGTACGAAGTAGCGCGACGAGTCGAGGACGGTCTCGACGGAGGTCTCGCGCTGGCCCGGGTGGACAAAGCAGGCGGCGAAGAGCTCGCTGGAGTTCGGATCCTCCAGCCGGATCTCGCACCGGTCCTTGCACGACACGACCCGGAGCCGACCCGACCAGATCTTATCAGACTGGAGCCACTCGCCGCACTTGTATCCGCCGGAAGTGCTCCGCGGCGGGATTTTGAAGACTGCGACCTCCCGGACCACGAGCAGCGTGTGCTCGAACGCCTCCTCCTCCTCGTCGAACGACATCGTTTCGGGATCGAACTGGGGGCAGAAAGCTTCGAGCTTTTCCGGATTCTGATCGAGCAATGCGGCTGATAATTCGAGTAAATTACAAAAAAAATTTTTTTTTTTTGGGGATCAAATTTTTGGTGAGGGAGTTAGTGATTTGGATTTGGGGAGAATTTGAGATGAATTTTGACGTGAACTCGAAGTAATGGGGAAATGGTGGGCGGCAGGTTTCAAATGAGAAGAGTTTGCAGCGAGTCGTGGGTTCGAAGGTGAATGACACAGTTTGCTTGAATGGTCAACTGGATTTTGTCTAAAGTAGATGATGTGATATTACCCTTTTACCTCAAACTCGATTGTGAAGTAAATCGAACTCAAGACGTGCTGACGTTTAGCTGATCCACAAGGCCAACAAGTTACAAGAAATTACGAGACGCTCATCTACCTTGGTGTCAATCGAATCAAGTACCTGATGATTGTAACATAAAACTAACAAGTTACGAGAGATCTGATTACATTTCAGAGTATCAATAACAATTTCATAAAAATATGACTCTCAATCTCTTACTTACTATTGAATTGGGCCTATTGGGCTTCAGATTTTAGGAAATTTCAATAAAAGCAAAGTGGTCGGAGTTTGGGCTTTGTTATCTGGGCCAAGAGTTTGGGTTTCGTTTTGGCAATAAGCAACAGTAGAGGGGTAATTTCGGAAACTAATCCAGCCTATATCTCCGCGAGCCTTCACTGACCTTAAACCCTAGCGCGGACGCCAAGCACTTTCTCATCCGCCTACATTTTGGAGCTCTCAGGTACGAATTTAATATGTTTTTTCTGAACAATTTCTTATCTTTACTCCTTAATAATTCATAATTTTCATGTTTTAAAACCTCCAAGTTCAAGATTACTTAACCATTTTTTGATAAAATTCGAGATTTTTTAGCGCCAAAAAATAAATATCGAGAAATTTTCTAGGGATTTTACCAGTTGGAGTTAATGGGTTGATTTCAATCGGAAAATTTTCAGTGGGGGTTTTTTTTAATAAGGATTTCTGTGAGGGTTTCATGGAGAATTGCTTTTAATTTTCAGTAGTTTGAAGAAAAAAGCAGGCAGCATGTATCTTCAGTACTACATAAACGAGAATGGCAACAAAGTGTACACCACCAAGGTATGTGATGATGATGAGTGTTTTGGGTTGTTGTTAGAACACGTAGTGACTTGCCGGTGTATCGATTTTTGAGGTACTTACTGAACTTTTCATTTGCTTTTGTGAATGCAGAGGGAATCACCACTTGGGCATGCTACGCAATCTGCCCATCCCGGTAAGATGTTTGTGTCTTTTTGAGCTTGTTATAAGCTTTTCTGCTTTGATTGTTGTCTGAATCGGTGGTTGCATTGATTGTTATGTTGTGATTAGTGAGGGTATTGTACCCTGTTGTTGATATAGTATGTTATTTGGGATCTTCACTGTTTACTGCTATCGCAATGGTAGGAGACGGATGAAATCAAAAGTAGTCCTAAGTTCCCGGCTGGTTGTTTACTACGAATCCTTTGGATATTTCTAGATGCTTGGGGTTGTAATCTTTCACGAGATTTTTCCGATCGTTGCTATTGTAAATGCAAAAGTATAAGATGGATTGCTGTAACTTACGTCTTCTCTGTTGCCTGATTGTTTCTGAATTCTCGATGTTGTGCTCTGAATGGTTGTGTTATGTGTGTACAAGTTGTGAGTTCTGTGATGATCTATTGTCTGTTACTCTTCTTAATGTTCCGTGCGAAAAGCGTTCCAGTTCTTTTTTGTTACTAAACTGTTTCGTTCCCGTGATTAACTGCAGCCCGCTTCTCCCCAGATGACAAATATTCAAGGCAAAGGTATCTTCTGAAGAAGCGCTTTGGATTGTTGCCAACCCAGCAGTCACCTCTAAAGTACTGACTACTTCACATGTTTCAGCTGCTTTCATGTCGTCGTTTGATGTGTCTCGGAGCTTGAAGTTCTAATAGGTGTGTTATCTAGTTGAACCTTTTCGGGACTGTAACTGAATGTCTACCACCGGTATGTAGCGGCACCACAAATGATTGTGGACTGATTATCTGTTAAGGTTTTGCGAGTGTCGTAGATTTCTATTAATATGCGTTGCGATTTGCGAATATAGTTTCAGCCTTTATCTACCGAAGTTAAGGTACATATACAACCATGTATTTGAATCGCACCTTAATCCAATTTCGGAGTTCATTTTAACCAATCTAAAGTGTGGGGAGGGGCATACCGAGGGTTCATCTTTACTAGCCAATGTTTGACAACCTCGTTTAACACCAAAGTTCTACAAAAAATTGCTTTAAAAAATATTGAGGCTTTTTCCGCAACACAAGGGTGCCGGAGAAAGCCAGGTGCCAAAGGTAAGATCATCTCCAATCAAAAGTTCAAAGGGTTAGAGAGTCGAAAATGGTCCGAAAATCATCTCTAATTGAGGGCAAGGGCAAAGGGCTCGTGGATTCTACGGAATAAAAAAAGGCCAAAAAACCAACCGACTATCTTCAGCTAGTTAGCCCACTCTCTCTCTTTTTTTTTTTTAATTTCTAATTTTTTTTTCTACATCATTTCTCATATATTTTTCACCATTTCATACTATCTTACTTTATTTTATTTCAATTCTTTACATTTCATACTGTAGTCTATAGCCCTTTAGCCCTCTGGCCCTCCAAGAAATTAATATTTTAATGAATAGTACGCAACCCGTCTGTAATATTAGTGACACAAATTACATTGTCTTAGACCATCTCCAACCAAAAGGTCTAGAGGGCCGAAAACATCTCGAAAATTGTCTCCAACAGAGAGTTAGGCGAAATGGCTCATGTGCCCTACGGGACAAAAAATGGCCAAAGAGCCAATCGGGTGGCCATGTTCAACCAGCCCGCTGGCTAGCCCATTATTATTATTATTATTATTATTTTTTTTTTCCATTTGCCCAGCCCATTTTAGGGTTTAGGGCTTAGGGTTTTTTTTGGTTCCAGGCCATTTTTTGTTTTTTATTCCCATCCCACTTTTTTTTTGCCCCTAATTTTTTCCTACACCATTTCTCATATATTTTTTACCATTCCATACTATCTTACCTCATTTTATTTCAATTCTTCACATTCCATACTATAGCTCTTTGGCCTTCAATTGGATGCGGTTTTTTGTGATAGGGCTAAAACGAGCCATATGGCCTTTTGGCTCTCGGTTGGAGATGATAAGAAATATAGCCCTGCACTATTTATTAAAATATTAACTTCTTGGAGAATCCCTCTGGCCCTCATTCGGTTAGAGATGGTCTTAGGTCATCGTCAACCGAAGGCTGGCTAGAGGGCTCGTTTTAGCCCTCTGACCCTGCAAGAAATTAATATTTTAATGAACAGTACATGGTCATATTTGCTTCCATCTCCAATCGAGAGTCAAAGGGCCATAGGGCTCGTTTTAGCCCTGTCACAAAAAACCGTCTCCAACCGAAGGCCAAAGTGCCATATGGCCAAACATAATTTATCATTTAAATTTAAAAACGACAAATTAAATTTAAAAACAACATTAACTTAAATTTAAAAACTACAACAACTTAAATTTAATATCCATAATCAACATCATCTTCATCATCCGCCATTGTAGGAGTATAGTCAGAGGCAAACAACTGTCGTCGGGTCATAATTTCTTTTTTTTTTTTTCCTATCAAAATAGGCCTTACTCATTGGAGTGTAATTCGAAGCGTTTCTTTCCATATTCTTATTGTGACATCCCGTCCCAAAATTCATATTAACGTACGTGTGAAATTACGAATTTGCCCCTAGTTCATTTCCGTCATGTTGTTTGGCTGTTTTGTGTGGTGTTGGCATGTGTTGGGCCACACACACACACACACACACTCTCCCTCTCCCTCTGTCTTCTCCCTATCTCTCTCTCCCGAGTTCCCTTTCTTCCCATTTCCCTTCCCCTCTCACTATTCATGTACGGACACACCCACAAGCACCCTAAACCTTAGCAGATCGAGGGAACCAAGAACACTGTCGAACTCGTGAGGTTGAGAGGAGCACGATCGTACCATTTTCAGGTGAGAATCCTAACGTTTTCACGTCGATTCGTGAAGCTCCAAATTGTGTACTGTTCATGCAAAAATTATTCATCACGTTTTTGGGATTTCTAAGCTCGTAGGTAGCTTGGTGGTGTCACGAAGAGTCTCGGAGTGGTTCATTTGGTGAATTTGGACGTCGGGATCGTTGGTTGTGGAGTTGGCCGGATTTTGGAGATTTGGACAGGTAAAATCTAGTGGTTTTCAACCCTTAAAAGTTGTATATTTATGTTCTCCTAGTCCTAAGTGTCATTTTGGTGCAAAAATCGTGGAATTTGGACGAGAAATGACCGAGATATCAAGGTGGGAAGTTTTTCCAGTTTTCCGGCGCCGGAGCCTCGCCGGAGAAGGTGACGGAATATTCCGTCAAGTCTGACGGAATATTCCTGACACCGTTAACGGAATCTGTCAAAACTGACGGAATATTCCTAACGGCGTCAGTTGACGCCGTCAGCGTGCCAGGCACGTGCCTGCGCGTGGCCGGCGCGTGGGGGCGCGTGCGGCGGAGGAAAATTTTTCTAAAATTATGGTTGTGATTCTGAGGTTGTGTAGAGCACGTTGGTATATTCAATTATCCAATTTGAGCAATGTATGAGAAGTTATTACGAGAAGTTGGTTATGTGCTTTTAAATTGACGTTTTTATAGTTATTTCGCATATAGGTGATACGTACCCCGAGGACGAGCGTGGTCACTCGAGGCAGGGGGGCTACGACCCTTCCACATACCAGTGAGTGGGCTTTTGTTTTCCGTATATACCTATATACATTTATTTTCCCAGAAATTGTTTAAAAAGGGTTAAGTGTTTTATGTCATGCACCATATTATTATCGTTTATGCATCATTGCATACATTAGTGGTGGTATACATTTACATATGCATATTTTGTGCTGTGGACGCACAGGTAAGTGCCAGGTAAGTGGTATACATGTTTATATTCAGTAGTGGTTTGAGATGCTTAGAGAGCTCATAACCTGCACCCCCGATGTTAGTGATCCCGCCCAGAGTAGGGCACAGTCCTTCACGTGATGTTCACCTCCCGCACCACACGCTCAGCTTGGATCCAAGTTAGGTGCACAGTCCTGTCGTACAGACCACTTTAGGTGGTTCCGACTCGTAGGTGACCCGCGATTATTCGCACAGCCTTCACGTGATCGTAGCACTAGAGCGTACATATATGTATTACACCCAGGCCTGTCGTACATACCACTTTAGGTGGTTCCGACTTGTGGGCAGGTTCAGTTATTGAGTATGAGATTTGAGCTCTATATGCAGCCGTACAGGTCACGTTAGGTGACTCCGGCTGTCAGATTACATATGATTGATATGATTTATACCTGAGCACTTGCATTTCATTATGAGGTTCCGACATGGCATATTATTGAGCATGATTGGCATACCCTTGAGCATGTTTGACATATCTATACATATGTATATATGTTATTTTCTGGGAAGTATACAGGTTTTACGGCGAGCGAGGGGTTAGAATGTATTTTACTAAACGGTTTGCAAAGAGCTTTGTTTTTGCCCACTCACGCGTTTGTTTTGCGCCCCTCCAGGTTCTAGTTGATTAGCACTTTCGGTGGTTTCCCAGAGGGCGTCCCGGCATTTCTGACAGACACTCACCATTGTAGGGTCACCTTCGGGTGTACTATTGTCGCATCCTTGTCGTTTGGACTGCTGTAGACTTGCTCTGAATTTGTGTTTCACTTTCGCTAGCACTTGTATTAGTACTTTGTATGCTAGTTTTTAATTATTCGTACTTTTATATTACTACTTTATTAGCTTTCGCACGTGCACATGGCTACGTCACCTTCGTGTGACGGCCAGCATGCCCTGATCTCGATCGGGGTGTGTCACTTATCATCCATCTCTTCTTGTATTTGTTTGGCCCATTCTTTATGCCTACGGTTCATTTCTTCCGCCTCAAAGGCAGTTTGCTCCGCCATTAATCGCAATGAGGCAGCAACTTCCTGTTGAGCGGCGTAATCATCATTTGCCTTACCCTTTTTCTTCAACCTTTGTGCCTTGTTTCGTCCCATAACCCTAGATATGGAACCTTCACCTAAAGACAGATTTTCTACCCTTGTTTGTTGAACGGTAGGACATCCATCTTCATCTATATTTGCAGATGAGGATGCAGTTCTGAACACCGGTGTAGGACCTACTCTATGTTGAGGTGGATCTTCAAATAACACCCACCCTTTACAAATTTCCTAACAACTATGAAACTAAAAGGGTTTCGAGTTGCTCTCCATATACAATTCTTCCATTTGGCGTACCTAGAAAATATAATTACAAAAATTAAAGGAAATTAATTTATGAAATTAAATGTAATATAATTAAGGGTAAATTACACTTTACCACCTCAAATTTGTGGTCGATTTCAATTCCTTACAACATCTTTAAAACATTTCACTTTCATACCTCAAGTACTATTTTCTTTCAATATAATACATCCGTTACATTTTCCATCTATTAATCCGTTAAGAGCTGATGTGTCTGCCACATTTGTGTCACGTGGCTGCCAAATGTGTGCCACGTGGCTGCCAAATGTGTGCCACGTGGCAATTTTTTATTTTTTTATTTTTTTAACCTGAATCTTCTCAAAATAAATAAATAAAATTAAAACCCCTCTCAGCAAAGAAACCTAGAAATCTTATCCCCCTAACCTAAGCAAGGAGAGAGAAGAGAAGCGAGGAGAGGGAGAAAGGGAGGAAGTTGTTTGTAAGAAAAAACAAAGCATAGATACAAACCCTAAATTGAAGTAATTTTTGAAAAATTGAGTAAGTCAAAGAGTTCAATGAGAAGCTGGACTTTGGGACTGCAGGGTTTCTGGTGTGAAGGCATTTAAATCTTGTTGGTGGATCGGAATCTCACTCTCGCAAGCCATCCGTAGAGACTCCATCTTCGTCCGTACGAACTCATCTGGTCAGTCATCAAAGGAGTACCCGAACCCGAGCCACTTTCATTCTTCCATTGATTTCACCGCCGCCAATTGGGTCTCTCTTGTTTCCGATTCCCCGCGGCTTTGCTATGCTAAACCGTGATTCACAATCCTCTCGATTCAATCGTCGACGTCGACAGTGATGAACTTGGTTCCGAGATTCGCGGGCGGAAGGCAACTAGGTAGCCATGGATTCATGGAGCTTGCCTGTGCATGGGTCAGGGGGATAACGTTTTTGGGTGAGGTGGGTCGTGTGGGAGGGGGGAATAAGGTTTATGGGTTTGTTTTGCGAGGGTGGGGGTTCTGGAGAGGTGGGTTTCAGTTTCAATTTCAGTTTTAGTTTTTTTTTCTTTTTTTTTTTTTTCAGAAGATTCAGGTTTTTAAAAAAAATTAAAAAATTATTTTTTTTGCCATGTGGCACAAATGTGGCAGCCATGTCAGCTCTTAACAGATCAATGGATGAAAAATGTAACGGATGTATTATATTGAAATAAAATAGTACTTGAGTTATGAAAGTGAAATGTTTTAAAGATGTTGTAAGGAATTGAAATCGACCCCAAACCTAAGGTGGTAAAGTGTAATTTACCCTATAATTAAATGTATTTACAAACAATAAAGGAAAGTAATTCATGAAATTAAATGTAATATAATTAAATATTTAAAATAAATTGTGAAAACACTTACTTCATCGTAGTAGTTAGCGCTGATTTCTTGTCTACTTGCGGCTGCTAACAGTGCTTGATGCCATTTGTTCAAACTTGGGTGAAGATGTTTCTTCCATCTTGAAGAACAACTCTCGTGATTTCGAACATTCAGTGGAGTAGTGCCTTCGTAGAACTCTAAGTATTTTTGGACACACGAGTCCAAACACCTTCACTTGTTTGAGAACTCTTCCTCACACTATCTTTCGACACCCATCTATGAGACCTGCAAAGAACTTCATCTTCTTTTCGGGTCCAAACCCTACCTTTTGTTGCAAACGAGGCCATTTGAAAATTATTGAAATAATTGAAGGAAATATTTTTGAAAGAGGTAAGAAAATATGAGAATTGAAATGGTGTAGGAATGGTGAAAAATTTGTGAGGAATGGTGAATGAATTGTTTAGGTATTTATAGGAAAAAAAAAATTAGAATTTTTAAGAATTTTTTTTTTTTTTTTTAAAAAAAGGCCCAAAATACCAAAAAAACAAAAAGAAAAAAAGAATACAACGGTAACTTTAGATCAGCTAGCCATTGGATTCAAAATTTTGTTTAAAAATTCATGTTTGATATAACCGACATGATTAATAACTCCGGGCTGGCTGGCTGACTCCTTTGGGCCAGCGAGTTGGCCCTTTGACCCTTTCAGATTCCGTGGGACTCACGAGTCCTCTGGGCTAACCTTTGGTTAAATATGATTTTCAGACTATTTTCAGCCCTCTGATCCTCTAGGTACTTCGGTTGGCGATAAAATTAGTGTCCATCACAATGTGGCACGTAAAGGCAAATTGATTTTTCCATATTTAATCGAAATACAGGGACATGCGCAACAAAGTACAGAAAAAGAAGGAAAAAAAGAAGTAAAAATAAGGTAAGTACACGCGCGGGCCGCGGTCAATCAGAAGGCCTCGTTCGTAGCTGCCCCAGAGTCTTGACTCTCTCTCCTCAGTACTCACTCGCCCGGTAGTCCTCGCGCCCTGGAACTTCACCTCCGCTGACCATCTCTCCCTCTCTCTGTCCAACGCTCTCAGTACGTTCCTCCTCTCGATCTAAAACCCTAGCGTCTTCCGAATCGCATTCGTACACAAATGCGCGAGTGAATTTTACGTATCTGAACCTGTTGGTTTCGTTACTGTTGCAGGAATGGCTTCCGGAAGCAACGGCGGATTTCTGGTGCTGGTTTTGGCGGTTTCGATCTGCCATGCTGCTGCTTCTGTCTTCCACCCGATTTCCGACTCTCACCGGTCCGCGGCTGCGGAGCTATTTGCGCCCGTCGATGGATCGTTCGGGAGGTAATTCAAACCTCGAAATGATTAGTCTTTTTGTTTAATTTTGTATTTTCCGTTTGGTTTCTGAGAAAATGAAATGCTTTGGATGATCCGATTGATCAATTAAAAAGGTATTTATTTCACTTTTATATGACGTCACCGCTGAGAATTCTGCGATTTGAGGTTAAGGTTTCGATTTTTTCCCTGCATTTTACTATAATGCGCGGTTAGCGTTTAATTCTGGTGGAATTTATTTTCATTTGCGTGATTAGAGTAGTTTATTTTGGATATTGCTTTCAAATTTGATTTTAATTATTCGATTTCGATAAATTGTTGACAGTTTAGAAGAGGCATATGAAGCCTTAAGATCGTTCGAGGTTCTTGGGATTAATAAGAAGTCCGATATACGGACCACTACTTGTCAGTCTGTTGTTGAAAAACTCAGGTCATCGTCGTCTGCCCCAAAGTATTTGTTCTATGCCTTAAAGGTTAACGGCATTTTGGAATGCACGGTTATAAATGAAGTATTTGAGGTACTGTTAAGTCTTTAGCACCCTTTTCTTTGTTCTCGACATGAAAGTAATTATTTATGAGTTATGTGGAAGAATAATGAAGTTGGTGACTAATTCTTAATTCCTTGTCTAGGGCATTGCTTCAAGACTTCAAACTAATGTCAATGGTGCAAGTTCATTGCTCGAGTTCTACTACTCAATTGGAAGCTTGGTACTTATTAAGGTAAATTGTTGATCTACCTTTTGGCAGCACTTTCCAACTCAGGTTTACATCTTCTTTTTGGTTTGAGGTCTTAGTTTTGCTGCAGATTCAAAATGTAGGAATGGTGATTTATGAAAATAAGATCAACTCTATGCAGGGAAAAAGCAAATATTTTGAATAATGTTACTATTTTAATTGTTTGAACTATTGTGCAAGGGCCTCTTTTCTGTGTTTCTTTGAGGCCCTACGTACTGGTTTGGTACTAAGGTGCTTTTATAAAAAGTGGGTATCAAAAAAAGCTGAGCTTAAAAAGGTGTTTGGTAAGCACTTAAAAACAGCTTATTTTCACAGTTTTGGGTGAAAAAAAGCTGAAAACGTGAAGCAGCAATAATGAGCTTATTCTCACAGCACAGCAGAAGCAGTTTTTTTTCAAAGCACAACAATACCAAACCAGCCACGTCTTTAGATTATGAATTATTTTCCTAATTCTTGTCTTTTGTCTTTCTTGCTGCAGGATCAAAGTCCTGAAGTCGATGTACTTCTTGCTGATGCTGGTGGAGTTTTCCATTCTATCAAGGTAGTTCCCACAACAACTAGTGGTATTTCTTGGATGAAATATTTTCAGTTTTTTGCTATCTCCAGGTCCTGACAGAACTTGCTATGTCAGATAATTCTTAGCATCTGGTCACAACTTTATTTTCCTTGTAATGTGAATGGGTTGTTTGGATTTTGAACTCTCAATCATTTTCCCTCTTTTGCATTCACTTTTTTTGAAGTCTCGCATAAGAATATATTTCTGTTTTGAATTTATGAATGATAGTGAAATATTGTTGCAGTCTCTCAGCCAGAGTGATGGAAGGTGGCGCTTCAGTTCGGATAATCCTGAGGCTAGTACCTATGCTGCTGGTAATGACTTTTGTTATGCTGCATATTTTTTCTTGGAGAACTTTTTCCGATCAATTGGTGATGTAAAGTGGGAACTTTCGCTCTAGACACCTAAATTCCTTTGCTCCCCTTAGATCTTTATTCAAATAGAGGGGATTTAGCAGCACTTTGTTATGGTGACCAATATTTATTTTACCATTGATTTTATATCTTTGCGGAACATGGTATAGATATTTAGTAACTGTAAGTGGCTTATACTCACTATTTGAGCTTGCTACCCCTCTTCCAGGATTAGCTCTTGAAGCACTTTCTGGAGTTATCGCATTAGCATCTTCCGAAGTTGATCAGTCTAAGGTAGTATACATTCTTTCTCTTGCTTATACAGGCACCAATCAAACATATTCTTGTTATGTTTAACTAAAGTGAACTGATGCTAAGAACTCATTTTCTCTAGAAGAGTTGCGTACTATATTCATTGGAAAATAGCTTAAGGTGCACATGTGGCCACTGGCCACATTATGTTTAACTGTGCATGCAAGTGTGGTTTATACGATCAGCATAGAAACACGTCTCATATATTGCATGTCATTAATTTAATAGTATATTGGATGTTTAAACAGACGAAGTGTAAATTAATACAATATCTCAGAATTGTTATATCTTTACACACTGACCAAATAATTACCAATATCAGTGGACTTATTTGTCAGTGCCATTTAGTCTTTTTTTATATAGATGTGTAATCAGTTGTATAAATCTTATTTGTATAATGTGCTTCTACTCTGTTATTGTAAATTTTTTGTCCTTTTTTATTATATATTTCATTTTATTAATACTCGATGATGTTGTCTCTGGGCAGATTGGTACATTGAAAAGTGATATTTTGAAGCTTTTTGACAGTATTGAGAAATATGGTATGTGTATCTATGTATCATTTTCCAACAGATGTCTCCTTATAAGGGTATTTGTTTTATTTTCATGAATTATTCAATCCTACTATTTTATTTAATCCTGCTTTCAGTTTGGTTTTGTCATTTAATTGTCTGGTATATTTGTTATTCATGTGAAATAATATAACTATGTTTTCTAGATGATGGGACCATTTACTTTGATGAAAAAGTTGTTGATCTGCGTGAGCATCAGAGTCCTCTTTCAACTACTGCATCAGTTATTCGAGGATTAACAGCATTTGCAACTGTGACATCTGGAAACATAAAGGTGATACTCAGTGCCACTTTCTTTCCTGCTCTTCCGTGCAATGCAGTTTCTTTTTGGGGAATGAGGGGGTTGGTATTGTATGCATACTAATGCTTTAGCTTAGAGTTTGCAGATTCCAGGGGACAAGATATTGGGTCTAGCAAAATTTTTCCTTGGAATTGGCATTCCTGGCAATTCTAAAGACTTTTTCAACCAAATAGATTCATTAGCGTCTTTGGAAAGCAATAAGCAAGTGCTAAACCCTTTTCTTTTTTTGAATAGCATCTCCAATTATTTTGCATTTCTAACCGTGCAGTGCAAGAATTTTCTTTTTTGTGCCCTAATTTGTGTGTGTTTTTTTTTTTTTCTTTCTTTTCTGGTGCAGGGTCTCTATTCCTTTGGTATTATCACTTCCAGCTACAGTGCTTTCATTGACCAAGAAAGACCAGCTCCAGGTTTGTCAATTTATCAACACAGCATTTCTTCTTTGAAACTGATTGCTGTGAGGTATTACCGTATTATATATATATATATATATATATATATATGTACACAGTTACACACACACACACACACACACACATATATATATATATCTCCTAGGTTACAATAGAAGGATATGCCTTTTCTTTGATATATATCTATACATATATAGTATGTATTGTTTTTTGAAATCTGCACTGTTTACCTTTTTCCTCAATCTGCCATTTTTGTTTTTGTTCTCTTTTTCAAAAGTCAAACTCCTGTACTAAGTTATGCTCATATTATTTTCTAAAGTGTACTGCTTTTAATTGACCTGCACAGAATCAATGTTATATCACCCGGCTGTGGATTAATTTTTTTGCTGAGGAAAAGATATAGTTACAAATTAATGTTGCTTATGCCTAATAACATACTCTGGTTAATTCGAGTGTGTTATTTGTACTGGAAATTTGAATCAGGTGAAAGTGAATACCGTGCTTGGTTCAAGTGCACCACCTCTGACAGTTAAGTTGGTGAAAGCATTCAGTCCTGGTTCAAAAGCTGCGTCTAAAATTGCAAGCCAGGTGGGTAATAACTTTTTTTCCCTTGTTTTCTTCCTATCACAAAATTAGTTTTGGATATCCCTTTTTTACAAGATTATTGCATGAATGGCGTTTGGTTCACTGCTTTATCATGTGTGTGATGTAGGAACTCAAGTTTGACAAAGAAAGTGGGTCCCATTTCTTGGATGTTTTGCCAGAAAGTATCGATGTTGGAAGTTACACATTTGTCTTTGAGGTACCCTTCTCTTTCATTTGGTTAATTCTTTTGGACTAACTTCCATGTGGCCTCAATTTGTACTGAGTTTACCAAATTTTTGTAGGTGGTTCTGCATGATTCTGAAGAAGAAAATGTTTATGCAACTGGAGGGTCTACTCAAGTACAGATATTTATCACAGGAGTTATCAAAATTGAAAATGCAGAGATTGCAGTACTGGATAGTGACATTGGGAGCATAGAAACCCAGAAAAAGTACGTACTCAAAGTTTATTTGGTTTATATTTCCTGCTCTATCATTTCTTCTTCTGAATTTTTGTCTGCAAGTTGATGCTTGTAATCACATGGTCAACGTGGATTTTTTTTTTTATAATTGTTATATGACAAAGGCCGTGCTTATTCACTTCTGAAATATATAAACTTTTTGTTACTTATATGTCGTCGATTTACCAGACTAGATTTAGCCAGAGGAAGTACTGTCTCGCTATCAGCTAACCACCTCCAAAAGCTGCGTCTATCCTTTCAATTGACCACTCCTTCTGGGCAAGCTTTTAAGCCTCATCAGGTTTGTATTCTGTGTCTATTTGTATTCTTAAGTAAATGCTCTCCGTTCAGTTCTCTTAGGCGTTTGTTGGGCCGCAGGTATTTCTTAAGTTAACACATGAGACCAAGGTTGAACATATCTTTGTGGTGGGAATCTCTGGCCAAAAGTTTGAGAAAATACTGGTAAAGTTTCTTTGATTTCATCCCCTAACTTTTGGCTTCTTTTTTTTTTTTTTTTTTTTTTTTTTCAAGAATGTCAGTTGAAAGCATACTTCACAACTCACATGTGATTTTTTTTTTCCCCGCATAGATGCACTATGCATGAATGTGCAGTCAAATGGGCCTGATTTTTGCGAACACTATGTGGAGCCATGCAGCGCTCTTTTAGAAATGTAGATCTTTAGATTTTTCTTTTTTTAATTTATCTATTTAGGTGATACTGTGATAAATAAACCCATGATTAATGTCTGGATACCTGAATAATATAAAAGTGCAGTTTTCACCATCTTAGGTCATGGATTTACCCCAAGGAGAGCTCTTTAATTTCTTTGTTTTGATTGGTTTTGGTATCTTCTTACAGGATTTTCTCGGATTAGTTGAGAAGTTTTACTATCTGTCTGGTAGTTATGATATTCAACTAACTGTTGGCGATGCTGTAATGGTAAGCGTGAGCTTTCCTCAAGTTTTTAAAATTGTTTTTAGTTTTTAGGAGCTGTTGTCTAAGCGAACTTCTTTCCTTTACAGGAAAACTCTTTCTTACGGGCTATTGGCCAGATTGATTTGGATCTACCAGAAGCGCCTGAGAAGGCCTCCCGCCCTCCTTCTCCAGCTGTTGATCCTTACTCAAAGTACGGGCCCAAAGCTGAGATAACCCATATCTTTAGGGTTCCAGAAAAGCGTCCTTCTCAGGAGCTCTCTCTCATTTTCTTGGGCCTCGTGCTTTTGCCATTGATTGGATTTTTGATTGGAGTGAGTCTTTCTTAAGTGAATCCTTGATCTGTTGTCATTTGGCTCTGAAATTTATTAACAGTTCATGCTCGAATACCCTTGGAAAGTCCAAGTTGGTTTGAGGTGACCTGTTTATAAACTGACATTCTCTAGGGTATGAAGGGGCCGAAAGAGATTTGGTTGCTGTCAACATTCTGAAGTTTTTACCCGTTTTGTATTCTAATTAACTGTATTTTATGTATTAAACAGCTATTACGCTTGGGGGTGAATCTGAAGAACTTCCCCACTTCAGCAGTACCCGCCACCTTCGGTATACTATTCCATGTTGGCATCGCTGCAGTTCTTTTGCTCTATGTGCTCTTCTGGTTGAAGGTATGCCATTAATTCTGTTTACTTGCACTTTCAGTCAGGAAGGTTCCCATCTGCTTCATATCCCCAATGATCTGGACGATCGCATTTTAATATTTATAGGGTGACCTGTTCTAGAACCCAAAAAATAACACTAATATATACGAGTATTCACGGTTCGGTTTCAAAGTAAGATTCCATATTTTGTTCGCAACACAGGGCACGCTTATTGAAGATGATTTTGGCTTTTGAATGCAGTTTCTGAGGCAACCATACAAAGATGTTTAAGATTAGGCATACTAGTAAACGTCATTTTAGTTTCCCTGCACATGGATTAAGCTTTGTCTACTTGTTTGTTCCATGTACAGTTGGATCTATTTACGACTCTCAAAACGCTTGGATTGTTGGGAGCCTTCTTGCTGTTTGTCGGACACCGGATTCTTTCCCACCTGGCCTCTACGTCATCCAAGTTGAAATCTGCTTGAAATGGCAATCAAGCAATCTCACATTTAGAGAGGTCAAAAGAATTTTCGGCCTTGAAAGAGATATCGAAAGGGTGAGGAAACTTTCGTTTAGAGACGAACAGAGCGTGGGAGTTTATAGAACAAATTTTGTAGGGCTCTTTGTTATGTTATACATGTTCCTCTTTAACTTCAGAATTTTATTTACCCATAAATCATATTTATCGAAAAAGAAAGTTGTACCCACGGGACGGGTTTCATCTTTCACATCATTAGTGTAACTTCGACATATCAAAAGTACATAACTTTGCAAGGAACTGCGTCGATTACATCATTAGTCTCATCAGTTTTTCCTTTCCCCACTCTTTCGTGACTTTGTAGTCGAAAATTTTGACGTGTTAAAGACTCGTAGTCGAATTTAAACCACTCAAGGGGCCAAGGGGCGAGCATTTCCTCGAGAGGGGATTTTGAACTCGAGTGCATAGGGAAAACGCACATATACTTTTCTGTTTTAGTACTCATATATATTGCTAAAGATTACAGATTCAATCCTCTCATAGGCAGATGGCGTATGCCTCCACTTTTCTCCAATCAATAGCAGAGAGTGATTATTTTACAATTTCCCAATGAATTATAAATAAGAACGTAAAAATTGTGACCTTTCTGTATCAATTAGAGGAACAAAGAAAATTGGGAAAGCTGTGGAAAACAAAAATGTAACTTGACCAAATGCAACAAAATTATGGATAAAATCAGCACCACCTCAAGCGCTGTGAAATGCCGGGATCATGTCGCACTATTCTACATTTCTAAAGCTCTCGCTCGTACGCCAAATCTTTTTCTGGATAATAAACACCACATCATCATCTTTCTCGGTGCCTCCCTCCGCATCAGCGGTAGCCACTGCTTCCCAGTGTAACGCCTTCATATGTTTGTTTATGAACTCCACCACCTTTCGGTTATCACGCACAATGATGAAACCTTTGGGCCTCAAGATGCGATCCATCTCAATTAACAAGTCAACACCGCTACATCCTTTCCTTTCAATGTCGGAGAAGATGGTCCAGGCATGAAGTAGATCATAAGTTCGTGGGTAGGTTGAGTAGGCTTCACACCTGTCACAAGTTGCACCAAACAGATATATCAATATCTGATGCAGTGTTACGGTGGCAACGAAAGTTGATATCATGTTGTTAATACATTATGCACTTATGCCTAATGCAATCCAACAAAAGGTTCTCTCGTTCCCATATCGAAAGTAAGCCTGAGATCTTGCCTAGTAATATTTTAAGAGTAACAAGTCTATGTATGGCAAGAGAATTTCTCATTCTAAACACCAACCGCCATTAATGGTTCAAGGTTCTACAAGTTTCTAATTGAATTTTTCATTGGCTAGTTTGCCTAACCAGTATTAAGTACCATCCTCTCCGTCATCTTTCCGTTTGCCCCAACCATACGGGGAGTGAATGTCAAAAATAAAAAGCAAATTAACTCACAAAGATTGTTCAACGTACCAGTTGTGTACTGAGCCTATCAGTCCTCTGTCGTATATTATTTTAAGTGTGTTAGGTCCGTCTTCTGGCACCACATTCATAACCCAAACATCTTTGTTCTTCAAAGCCCCTGCAAATGAACCCAGGTTTGCCTTCATGTCCATCACATTCCTTATTGTGTCGGAACTAATCTTTGGGCTCAAAAGATTCCAGTAATTTTCAACTCTTCGTTGCCAAGCTTCCTGCACCACATCAATACTGTCATACACCAAGTATTTGTATGTTGGTAATTTATATATGTGAATATAACCACGGCAGAGTAGGTAAAAAAAATGCAGGTTTTTTGAGAATTACCATGTCCTTTTCAAATATGTCGCTGGAATAGCCGAAATCACCAAGACGGGGTGGAGGTGTAGTCAATCGAGTAGGCCAAGGAGCCAAACCACTTCCTCTTGCTCTATGGTTTTCTGAAAAGAACACACCAACAAAATGTAAGTGCTTTCTCAACTCTCTGCTATTTAAACAACTAGCTACTGCAAAAGTATCAGCAATCTATAGTTCCAGGTGAGTCCATTTTCTACATTAGTAATGTAGAATTTTTCAGATCGACGGGCCGAGGGCCCACTCCAACAACACCGATATTGTCCCCACTTAACCACCTGCACAATCCTCAGGTGTGGGGTTTTATCACAAAAGGCCTCGGTGTTCGTTAGGGAGGGGTATTTCTATTTAAACTGCTTTCCTTCTTCCCTCCTGGCCAATGTGGGATAATAGGTATTCCAACAAGTAATTCTCAAATAACAATGTAATCAACCAGAAAAAGGTTCTGGCATGTTACTTTGAGACTTCTCAAGACAACTAACAAAGCACGAAAATTAAGAAATCATTTAGAAAATGGAGGAAATAGTACTCACGCTCAGAGTACGGCGTGATGCAAGCCTCCATTTTCACATTATAGACTGCATCTGGATCATCATCCGATCTGCAAAGTGGTGGTTGAGTACCAGGCGGTCTTTCCATGTAACAATCATTAGTCAGCGGCTTGACCCAAATAACAGTTTGGTTCCTTTTAGCAGCAATTTTCCAGCACATCCGCTCCACAAGGGCACTCATCGCTTTCCAAATTCTAAGGTCCTCTTCATCCTGTGCATAGGCTTCAGGAGATGAGTAGGCAAAATAACCTCCTGGTCTAAGTACCCTATCTAACTCAAGGAGAAGTATCCCATCCCTTTGAAGCCAATCAATCCTACAGCGAGAACAATGAGCCAGTTCAAAAGATCTACTTGGGTAAGGGAGTCTCTTGGTCCCTAAAACACCAAGATATGCAGGAATTCCTCTCTCCAATGCAAACTGGATCTGATTTTGATGAACATCATTAGGTGCCAAGGACATTGCGATAATATCAGAAGACAGCAGGTATCCTCCAAAACTAGCAACACCACAACCAACATCAAGAACTGTTCGGAGCCTTCCTCCATTATTTAAAATGTTCTTAGGAAAGTTGAGCATCTGCCAATCCAAACTAAAAATAGTCAGTGTTTTATCATGAACGAAAAAATTACAGATTTACTAAATTTCTACTGACTAATTCAATTTTTACCCTGTGAAGGGCCACTGTCTTACATTAGCCATTGATGCGATGTACTTGCCAGCTCCATAATGGAAGTGAGTACCTCCTCCAGGAAATCCAATCTTTTCACCTTTGACAACCATCCACTTTTGGTCAGACTTCTCGGTCGCAAGGTGCGTATGAGGTATATTTGCTTTCCATACCTCGTCTCGGCTTTTAGGCCACTTGATTGGGATCTATTTACATAAAAACAGCAGAAAAGCTTCAGACTATTCAATTCAAGTGAAACTTCTAGTACAAACTTTCCTCGCTCATTCCATTTGATGTAATGATTTAAGAGGATCTCACCTTATATCCAGGAGGAGGTGGAATCAAACAGTTATATCGTCTTTCAGGCACTGGGCAGTGTCTCTCGTAATGCTCCATCACAGACAGATCCAACTTCAACCTTCTTTCGTAGATAAGGTTTCTGTCTAAGCAAGGAATCAGTTCTGAATGTCTATCATCACAAACCTTCATCATTGAGAACATACTTATATTAGCCTAAAAAATAGATAACTCAGATAAATTACTCAGAAGTACCCTATGAAGTGAAACGACATAGTAAATGTTAGCGAAGGTAACTCACTGGTATGCTCTTCAATATAACACCATCCTCTTCATCTTCACCAAGTTTGGGATGTGATTCATCAACATCTTCATCCGCACCCAAGTAAGTAGAACGGAATTTTCTTATCTTACTGCCATACTCAAGAGTGGAGGAATCATTTTTCTTAGAATACAAGTACAGGAGACCACAAATGATCACCAAAACAAGAATTGTGGTGACGAAACGTTTCCTTGGGCTCCCGTCAGCCCTTCCCTTCGACATTCTTGCAAACCAACAAGATAATCGCCCTTCTACTTCGACTTCAACATGCAGAGTTCAAAACCAAGCAACAAGATACCAGCTCCAGTTTCCTCCTAAAGGAAGATCAGTCAATGTCTCACTTCAGCTTCAATCACCAAAACAAGATTAAACTGGTTAGTTCCATAGACCACAGAAACAATGCCAGTACATAAAGAAAATGATCCACCATACTACAAATTCAAACATTAAAAATTAACATATAAGATTAAGACCATTCAACGCATCACTTCAAGTAATCCAGATGACAACTTACTAAATCGCAAGATTCAACAATGAATCATCCTAATCCAATCAATATTATACGAAAAAGAAAAAGTTATTAAGTTGTGGTTTTAGATATCTTAATGTCATTAATCAAAACAGAAAAGGAAAACCAGAAACTAACAGCTAAAAGGTAGTGTTAGAAACTCACAAGCCGACCCCAACCAGACCAAAGCAAGTGAAACAACTACCTGATTTGTTAAAAACAAAAAATAAATTCCAGCAATAAAAAAACGAATTCCAATCTGATCCAGTTCCTTCAAAGAGGAGCAAACCTGGAAAAGAAGTACCACTACCTGATTTGTCTACACACATTAAATGTCTGCAATAAATGGCATACAAAAACGAATGGTACCAGTAGAAAGCATAAGAGTGAAGATGAAGGAGGGTAAAATCAGAAACAAGACCCCTAAAAAAAGATCAAGCATTAACAGACGCAAAGCACCGACAATTGACTGTTGCCATATGTACAATAAATGTGAGACCAACTTCAACAAACAAGAATTGACAGAGATTGATACGACCCAACTCGTGAAATCGCAAAAATTGTCGGCAACGTTAATTCCCAAAGCTGAAAACGTTCGATCTGAATTTGCCCAGATGAAAATTGTAAGAAAAACAGCAAAAAAATCAGATCTTTTTTGGAGAGCGACTCGAAGTTGCAGATGGCCAATGCAGAAACAGAGTGTGAGTGAGATTGGAGAGTGGGGTTGGATCTGAACCGTCAGATGGGGTCTATTGTTCAATGAGGATTGAGAAGAGGACGTACCTGGTTGTGATGGGTTTTTCTCAGAGGAGCGAGAGAGAGAGAGAGAGAGAGAGAGAGAGAGGGTCCCTAGTTCTTGTGACCGATCAGTGAAAAGCATAAATATGGAAACAATATAATTGAAAAACAGTATGGGAGGATTTTGACTCTGACTGAGAGAGAGAGAGAGAGAGAGAGAGAGAGAGAGAATAAACAAAGAGTGAGATCTACAGAGGGGAGAGAGGGAGAGAGACGGTGACGGTGAAAAAACACGTAGATACAGGTTGTCGTTTGGAGAGACGAGCGCGTGAATACGCGGCATTGCACGTCACATGGGAGATTTTGGCGCGTGGAAGTGAAAGCCCTTTATAGGGGTGGGCACGGTGCGGTTCGGTGCGGTTCCACCCCTAAATTGGAATCGGAACCGAAATATATTAACGGTTCGATTCGGTGCGGTTCCACTTAAATTTATGACTAGAACATTACGGTTCGGTCTACACCGGTTCCGATTCGGTTCTTGCCGGTTTACGGTTCCTAATAATAAATTATTTGAACACCAAATCATTATGCATTCAAATACATCTTCTAAAACTGATTACATAAAGTTGCATACAACACATCTTTTTTAATGCAAATGTCTTTGGTAGTGGCACCAAGTCAACAAAAAGAGACAACTAAAATACATATGCATTGGTCAATCAGTCAACAAACAAAAAAATGATGAAACAAATTGCAAGTTTTCAGACTTCAGAGAGCAAGCAAGAAGCAGCAGCTCCTGTACACAATTTTTCAACCTATTTTTCAACCTATTTTTCAACCTATTATACCATGACATGTGTGTGTATATATAATTTATTTATTTATTATTAATAAAACGGTTCGGTTCGGTTCGGCCGGTTCTTGGTCATTCGAAACCGGAACCGGAACCGGTTTGAACGGTTTGGTTCGGTTTTTCACTCAAAGTTGACTTTTCCAGTCAACACGGTTTTTTTCGGTTTTTTTTTCTTACGGTTCGATGCGGTTTTGCGGTTTGGCGGTTTTTATGCCCACCCCTAGCCCTTTACGTTTTTCACTTTTTTTTACAGATCGTTGGTGACAAGTGGGATTGGAAATGTCCAAATCTTGGCCGAAAGTGGAGTGTCAAGTGGCAATAGTCTTAATTGTGAGAGGCTGACTCTGTAAATCTAGACATTCACCGGGTTGATTTTTACATCATGGCACGTTTAGGTCATCTTCAACTGAGGGTTGGCCAGATAGTTCGTTTTAGCCATCTGACTTTTTAGGATATTAATATTTTAATGAATAGTATATGGTCATATTTGTCTTTGTCTCCAACCAAAGGTCTTAGGGCTCGTTTTAGTCATGTCACAAAAAATCGTCTTCAACTGAGGGTCATAGGGCCAAACATAATTTATTATTTAAATTTAAAAACTACAACAACTTAAATTCAAATTCAACAACTTAAATTTAAAAACTACAACTTATATTTAAATATTACAACGGTAACTGGCCCAAAAAACCAAAAAAATTAAAACGTAAATTTAATTAATGGTTTAGTTATTTATAGAAAAAAAAAATAGAATTTTTAAGAATTAAAAAAAATTGGCCCAAAAAACCAAAAAAAACAATTTTTTTTTTAATCCAACGACTAGCTGACTAGCCGTTGGATTCAAATTTTTGTTTAAGCATTCTTGTTGGTTATAACCAACATGATTTTTTTAATTTCTGGCCAATCCCAGGCTGGCTGGCTACAGCCAACCCTTTGGCCTTTTCAGATTTCGTGGGGCCCACGAGCCCTCTGGCCTAGCCCTTAGTTGGAGACGATTTTCGGACTATTTTCGGCCCTGTGGATCCTTCGGTTGGAGATAGCCTTACTTATCTGTAATATGTATCCAAATTAATATGATTCTTGATTCTTTTAATATGCGTTTAATGACACATATGTATTTAAATTAGTTTAATTCTCGATTTTTTGTGTGTTTTGTTGCACACACAAAATTAAAGTGAGTCATGCAGTAATTTGTAATGTTATAACTGCAAAATAATGAATTGGAATTACGAGTCATGACGTTCTTATTTACGTTTACGACACGTAATTACTCAAATTAGCCTAATTATTGACTTCGCTTGTAATGTACTACATGCAAAATAAGAATTAGAGTGATACGAGAGAGTTACCTTCCATGTTTCCATCTTTATTTATTTCAAATAAACTAATATACTATATGTGATTAATTCATATTTATAATCTAACAACATAAATACGGTTTTTTAGCCAAAATGATCTTTAAGATTGACATAACTCATCACTTTAGTTCCTAAGATTTGAAATCAATATAATATTTTTTGACTTTGTCCATCATCAATCATTTTAGTCTTTTCGTGAAATTTTTTGTTAAATAAGGACCAAAATGACAAAAATACTCTCAATTTAATAAACAATTGGCCAAAATGTTTTGACAAAAATTAGAGTATTTTTGTCATTTTATGCTTATTTAATATATTTTTCAA